>NC_057795.1:632861831-633230594 GCF_018294505.1 Triticum aestivum | reverse complement strand
CCATCGCGGTTTGAAGAAGATCCCTGGCCCATCGCGTCTCAACCAGCGCCGGAGATTCTCCCTCCATCGGAATAGCTGCCAACCGAGACGCCATAGCAATCATGTTATCCAAAGGGGTGGAGAAGTGACCCGGCGGGGGTGGCATGTATGGCGGCGGATTATCTATGCGTCGGGGCGGGTCCATAACCCGTGGCTGATCCGGCCCTCCAGTCCCAGGCGCTTCAGTCCGGTTTACTGCTGCCAAGTTACTGGGTCCTGCTCCTGGTGTGTTGAAGAGATTCATTGGCTCATAAACCGGTGGTAGACGAGACCGATGCCTCCTCCTCAACACCTCGTTCGAAGCGTTCTGATCTAGCATAAGCCGGTAATTCTCTGCCTGAATCCGCTGTGACTGGGCATCTAAAGCGGCCCGTTCATCAGCCATCCTAGTTTCCTCAGCCGCCAAGTCCTCCTTGGCCTGAGTTATCTGATCCCGCAGCTTTGTGGCCTCCGCGTTATGCCAATCCTGAGTCTCCGGGGTAACTGCCGTGGTCAACAATGTCGTCCAGGCGTCCAACAAACCGGAAAGAACTTGGGCCGGCCGGCGCGCGGGGCCTCCTGCCCCGGCTGCCGATCCGGAAATCATTGCTGTTGTAGTTGAAGATTGCAATGTGGGCTGTGTACCGGCCATGAAGATTGCAACCCGGTTTGGCGGTTCAAAAGGGTTCGGAATACTGTCGCCATCGGAATACCCCCCGAACCGGCCATCTTGCATTTGGTACAGCGACTCGGTTTCGCCGGTGGACGATTCGCCATCAGAGTAAACGACCGTCTCACCGTCGAACACCGGTTCATATTCCGCGCCATGAATGAATCCTACGAATGCACGCTTCATGCCTGGCTTAACCCGGGCAGGACTCGCACGCTGAGCCGTCTCGACGAGGTCGATGCAGATGTCCGGCTCAGGGCCCGGTTCGCCGATCTTGCTGATGAAAACGTGAATTCCTCCAAAGGGGACCCGGTACCTATACTCGATTGTGCCGGGCTCAGGGCCCCAGCCTGCATTGTTGTAGAGCTTGCCGCGACGACTCTTGGTCATCTGGCCAACCGCGTATCCCTTGAGTCCTTCAAAGTTGCCCTTTAAGAACTCGAAACCATCGTGCGATAGCCCCACGGTGGGCGCCAACTGTTGTGGAATTAACATGTCAGATGTCCTAGTGAGAGGACTTAGTCGTGGAGCCATCGCAATGAGATTAGCAAAAAGGGGTTAAACTAGACAAAGGACACGGGGAGTTTATACTGGTTCGGCCCCTTGCGGTGAAGGTAAAAGCCTACGATCCAGTTGTGGTGGAATTGATGGGTCTCGATGAGCAGGGAGCGAATCCGCTTTACCTATCTCTCGAGTTGTTGTTTCTTGTCCCTGAACCGCCGCCGGGTCATCCCTTTGTATACATAGGTTGACGCCCGGCCGGTCTACAGAATCCCGAGGCCGGCTCGTACAAGAGTCCGGCTAGGTTTCTTCCTTTCCCTAACTTACAATACAAGTTACACATCTCAAGTTGGTTTACATACATGGGCCCTAATCCACCATTGGGCTCTATGCCTCTAAGCTTCTGTAGTAAAGCGCCATAATCTTCATCTTCATGGGTTCCTATACAGATGATTCCTTGTGAGTATAATCTGGCCCCTCTTGGGCGGTTTACACTCAGTAGTTAAATCCTCAGCACTCATGATCGAGTTGTTTAAAATTCATAATATCGTTCCTAAGAGTGATAATCTTAGCGGGAGGAAAATACTTAGAGATAAAAGCATCTTTGCACTTCTTCCAAGAATCAATACTATTTTTAGGCAAAGACGAAAACCAAACTTTAGCACGATCTCTAAGTGAAAACGGAAATAACTTCAATTTAACAATATCATTATTCGTATCTTTCTTCTTTTGCATATCACACAAATCAACAAAGTTGTTTAGATGAGTAGCGACATCTTCACTAGGAAGGCCGGCGAATGATCTTTCATAACAAGATTCAGCAAAGCAGTATTGATTTCACAAGACTCAACATCATTAAGAGGAGCAATCGGAGTACTATGGAAATCATTATTATTGGTATTGGAGAAATCACACAATTTGGTATTATCTTGCGCCATGGCAACAAGTAATCCAACACACAAGCAAACAGAAAAATTCAAGCGAAAAAGAGAGGAGAAGATTGGGAAAGAGAGGGAAAATAAAACGGCAAGGGTGAAGTGGGGGAGAGGAAAATGAGAGGCAAATGGCAAATAATGTAAATGCGAGGGAGATGAGTTTGTGATGGGTACTTGGTATGTCTTGACTTGAGCGAAGACCTCCCCGGCAACGGCGCCAGAAATCCTTCTCGCTACGTCTTGAGCTTGGTTGGTTTTCCTTGAAGATGAAAGGGTGATGCAGCAATAGTAGCGTAAGTATTTCCCTCAGTTTTTGAGAACCAAGGTATCAATCCAGTAGGAGGCTCCTCAAAAGTCCCACGCACCTACACAAACAAACAAAGAACTCACAACCAACACAATAAAGGGGTTGTTAATCTCTTCACGGCCACTTGCCAAAGTGAGATCTGATAGAGATAGTATGATAAGATAAATATATTTTTGGTATTTTATGATATAGATTGGAAAACTAAAGATGCAAATAAAAGTAGATTGAAAACTTATATCATAAAAGATAGACCTGGGGGCCATATGTTTCACTAGTGGCTTCTCTCAGGACAGCATAAGTATTATGGTGGGTGAACAAATTACTGTCGAGCAATTGATAGAAAAGAGAATAATTATGAGATTATCTACGCATGATCATGTATATAGGAATACGTCCGTGACAAGTAGACCGACTCCTGCCTGCATCTACTACTATTACTCCACACATCGACCACTATCCAGCATGCATCTAGAGTATTAAGTTCATAAGAACAGAGTAACACATTAAGAAAGATGACATGATGTAGAGGGATAAACTCATGCAATATGATATAAACCCCATATTTTTATCCTTGATGGCAATAATACAATACGTGCCTTGCTGCCCCTGTTGTCACTGGGAAAGGACACTGCAAGATTGAACCCAAAGCTAAGCACTTCTCCCATGGCAAGAAAGATCAATCTAGTAGGCCAAACCAAACTGATAATTCGAAGAGACTTGCAAGGATAACTCAATCATACATAAAAGAATCCAGAGGAGATTCAAATATTTCTCATAGATAAACTTGATCATAAACCCACAATTCACCGGATCTCGACAAACACACCGCAAAAAGAGTTACATCGAATAGATCTCCACAAGAGAGGGGGAGAACATGGTATTGAGATCCAAAAAGAGAGAAGAAGCCATCTAGCTAATAACTATGGACCCATAGGTCTGTGGTAAACTACTCACAACTCATCGGAAGGGCTATGGTGTTGATGTAGAAGCCCTTCATGGTCGATTCCCCCTCCGGCGGAGCGCCGGCGAAGGCTCCAAGATGGGATCTCACAGATACAGAAGGTTACAGTGGTGGAAATTGTTTTTCGTTGGCTCCCTAGATGTTTTCGGGGTACGTGGGTATATATAGGAGGAAGAACTACGTCGGTGGCCGCCAGAGGGGCCCACGAGATAGCGGGGCATGCCCAGGGGGATGGGCTTACCCTCCACCCTCGTGGCCGCCTCGACCGCTTCTTGAGTTGCACTCCAAGTCCTCTGGATCACGTTTGTTCCAAAAATCACGCTCCTGAAGGTTTCATTCCATTTGGACTCCGTTTGATATTCCTTTTCTTTGAAATACTGAAATAGGCAAAAAAACAGCGTTTCATTCCGTTTGGACTCCATTTCATATTCCTTTTCTTTGAAATACTGAAATAGGCAAAAAAACAGCAATACGGGCTAGGCCTCCAGTTAGTAGGTTAGTCCCAAAAATGATATAAATGTGTAAAATAAAGCCCATAAACATCCAAAAGGGGTAATATAATAGCATGGGACAATCAAAAATTATAGATACGTTGGAGACGTATCAGCGACAGGCGCGTGGGCCCGGGACGCGGCGGCGGATGCGCACATGAGGTCGTGCAGGTGCAACGCGAGCCACTGCTGCTTGCCCTGCACCTCCTCCGGCCCTTGTGGCGGGGGAGAGGATGAGGAGGAGCCCTCGCCGCGCCCGGGCAGCACGCGCAGCGCCACCCGATGTTGTTACATCGACGCGCCATCGCGGGCCATCGAAGCTGACCAAGCAGGCTCACTACTAGGAAAATGCTTATAGATAGAAGTTTACCAGTAGCGCCTGTTTATGACCCCACACGACTAGTATTTACCAGTAGCGCTGGTCAGAAAGCACGCTAGTACTAATAGATAACAACAACGTTTGTTAGCTTGGGCCGCGCTACTGTTACATGGGCCGCAGGGCAAAAACAGTAGCCCACTTAGCTGTAGCATTTCTTTTGAACGGGCGCTACAGCTGGTGGGCTTAGCGGTAGCACCGACCTCTAACCAGCGCTACTACTAGAGGAAAAGAAAACCGGCCCGAGCGCCCCCGCACCCGCTCACACTCACAATCGACCCCCTCCGCCCGACGACACCATCGCGGTTAGGGTTCGTCCCTGGCCGCCTCACCTCTCGCCTCCTCCGATGCCCTAGCCCCATAAGTCCCCCTCGATCCCCTCCTCCCTGCGCGCGCCACACTAGCTAGGCTCCAATCGATTTGTCGCGGCGGCTCACCATGTTTTGGAATTTAGGGATTGCATGGTGGCTCCGCGCTTCGATGCGACGTGTTCCAGGCTTGTTTCCTCGCGTGATTGGGGAGAGAGTAGAGAGAGGGGTTAGGTGAGAGAAGTAGAGGCTTTTTGTTGCTCACCGAAACTTAGGAGAGAGTAGAGATAAGTAGCTAGAGAAGTAGAGGCTTTTAGCACATATAATTGAAACTTGGGTTTCAATTCTTGGCTGCTGCCCCTGGAGCAGTGGTGGCGGCGGTGGTGCCTAGTGTTCTAGAGTTTAGAGAGGGGTTCTTTCCTGACACTAGGGTTATGTCGTGAATGCTCCTCCTTTCATCTTAATGATGTTGATTGTGCCAGTTCTTCTTAAAGGTCTAAATGTCTGTATCCTTGTGAGCTACCCTATGTGTGAATTTGATCCACTAGCTTCTTTGTTGATGCATATAAAGATATGACCAAGAAGCCCTCACTGTTATGTGGTTTCATGGAAAAATCAATGCTTGATTCGATACTCTTTCAGGTTGAAGAGAGTATCTGTATGTGGTGATGCTCAAATTGTCTAGTTGTTATGGTGCACATTTGAATATATGCTAACACCCGTTTCGAAAAAATGCTTATATTTTGTCTGTGTGTGCGATTGTTCTTTCCTTGTATTACCTCTTAGTCTGGTGCTTATATTTTGTAGTAGAAAATGTTGGCTACATTTTCAGCCACTTGTGAATTCTGTTTCTACAACTGAATCTTTGTACATAAACTTTGCTTCCTTGTTCTCCATAGGGGGCTTTGTCAATTTTGCAATGCCTCTTTAGGCAAAGGAGCTGGGTGTAAATTGACAAAGTCCCCTATGGACCCAAATCGCTATCCATCTGATGCTGTTAGTGAGCCCATTTTTGGTAAATTTCAGAAAAAGAAAACATAGATAGACAGAGAGTTGTATCTGATCGAAAAGGGGGGGTGTTTGCCTTTTATAGTTTTAATTATTGTGCATCTGATGCCAAAGGTGGAATGGATGTTTACTTATTGTGTTTTGTTAATCTTGTTCCGTGCTGTTTTGGAAGATTCTAAGCTGGTTCAACTTTTGGATGTGGGAATAGATAAAGTGTTCCCCTGGATTGAACTACTTATGCTTGTCTACTTGCGCAATAATGGCAATATGCCATTTATATTATTATTAGGCTCTGTTTGGATTACATGATCTCTATTGTTATTGTCTGAACTAAACTACAATTTAGTTGTTATTTTGCTTGCCATGTGAACCTCATGTGTATTCTCTATGATGTGAACCTGATGTGTATATTATTCAAAACCTGATGTGTATTAAAAACTTTATGTTTACTTTTTGGATCATTAATCCTTTCATCATATTGCTTTAGGGAAATGGCTCCACCACCACCACCACCATGTCGACGGTGCAAGTCAAGGTGCGCCAGCAGCCTTGCAACTGGCACATTGTTCGGCATCTACTTCGAGTCTAGTTTTGTTCATGCGATGGTAATAAATTATATGAAACTAGTAACTACTATTTTGTTTTTAGTGTTATTGGCATTAGTGCATCGTGTATATATCATTTTTCTTTTTGTACACAGATCGTCCCATGCAATGTGAGGTCAGAATTCAACAATCTGACCAGAGACTCTGTGACCTTTGAGGCTCCTGGGGGCCCCTACACTATGGGGGTCGAGAAAGGACGAAAGTTGATGCAGGTGGGAGGAGATGGATGGGCCCCTTTCATCACCCACATGCATATCACTGGTGGTGAGTTGATCAGCTTCTCCTTCAGAGCAGAAAGACCCAAGCTGGCCGTGATTTATGTCAACAAAGCAGAAGAATATGAGGATGATGAGGATGATGACGACCCACTCGGTGAAGCCATCGTAGCTCAGAGAATGAAGTTGAGCGAGGAGGAGGTGTGCAACCTATGGGACATCATTCCGCCACGTGCTGACTTCGTCGTGGTGCCATTCGTGACCCGCCTGACAAGTACCATGGTTGATCGGCATATCATGTATGTTGCATTTACTGTAGTTTTTAGAGTAATTTGATGATATGCTTTATCGTTATACTTAGTGTAGAGTCCGATGATATATATGCTTAGTGAATCTTATATGCTCTATTGTTATACTTAGTGTAGAGTCCGATGATATATATACTTAGTGTAGAGTCTGATGATATATATGCTTCATGTAGAATCCAAAGAACTGCTAATAGTGTAGAATCCATATATACTTATTAGTAGAATTCATGCTTAGCAGAAATGTAATATTGTTTTTTGATAGTGTAGAATGTGTGAGGCTACTTATTAATTGATATGTTTTTCTTATTCAGAAATTGCCAAAGAGCCTATCTGAGAGTTGTGGTATCAAGCCTGATGAAGAAGGCTCTGCTGGAATACGCCTTATCGCAAGGGGCTCCGTCACCGCTTGTGTGTACGGCATGGACACGGACGGTCACACACACTTCAATTCGGTTGGGTGGAAGAGCTTCCTCGTCGGCAAGAATCTTCATGTTGGACAGGCAATCCTAATTACTATCAGGAACTCCCACCGCACAGGCTTGAGGATGATGGTCGTCATCGACATCATCTAGAACTACATATGCATGCGTGTGGCTGTTGAACCATATATATGCTAGTATGACTACCTAGTAGACTTATCAACTATGATCTATCCATGCATTGTTGACTACTATATATGAGTTTGTGAGATTGTGTGGTTATATTAAATGTGGTACTGTCGTTAATGTTTGTGAGATGGTTCCGTGAACTTAGTTTATTTGCACTGGACTTGTCTTGATTTCCATTAATATTGCACCTGACTGCTTTTTTTATTTTTTATTTCTATTTACCTAGTTGTAGCATGGGGAGAAAATAGGGCGCTACTACTACGTGATGATAATAGTAGCGTTGGTGGAGAAAGATGTGCTACTACTAAGTATTTTAGCTGCAGCGCTTGTTTAGAAACGCGCTACGGTTAAATAATAGTTGTAGCGCCCTAGCAGTAGCACGGGTGCCCGCGCTACTGGTATGTAAAAAACCAGCGCCACTAGTATGCTTTTCTCTAGTAGTGACTCCCTTTGGCCGCGACACTCGTGCGGCTCTGACTCGCGGTAGGTGGTGGGTGGAGGCAGTTGGTTATTTGGGAGGGATATGCAGAGGAGAGCAGACCACCAATGTACTACGTACAAATAGGGGGTGGTCGTCAAGCCGTCAGCGTCATGCGCGACCATCGGATCCTGATCGGACAGCCGGGGACTGGGCCTTGGGATGCTGGGCGGTCCAAGGGTGGTAAGTGGGTCAAAGGGAAGCAGGCGGCACTTGAACAGTAGGCTAGGCCTTGAGCTTTTAGTGGATATAAGGATTAAGTAGGAAGATTAATTAGGATCGTGTGTGTGTGTGTATGTGTGTGTGTGTGTGTGTGTGTGATTGGGCTGATTGTAAGTTCCTTGAAAAAAAGATCAAGTATTGAAACAAATTAATCCAGTATAACAAAAAACAGTATTCCTCTTTTACAACAAAAGTAGAATCGGATTCAGAGAGTTCCTATGGCTTATAACCACACTATCTTCACATTTTCGTATCCGTCACGATGGCAGCCACTCGACAAGCTGTACATGGACAAGATCAGCATGCACCATGAGCTAGCTCTCCATCATACACAGTACAACCGACAACTTAGGGTAGCCCGTACAACACTCAACATCTTTGACGTTATGCAGCAAAGAAGCATAACTGGAATTGGGTGCCGCAAAATGTCTGTGCAAGCATTCAATGAGAAATAAGGAAGCAAACACTTATATTTGTCGATGCTAATACTTAGTAAGAGAAGCAAAATGTTTGTACAATAGAATTCCACCAATGGAAGCAACACTAGCAAGTGGATGAAGCATACACTAGTGATGGTTGAAGCATATACTTGTCTTGCTAATGGTTAAAACAGGATGTACAATAAAAGAAGCATGCACTTACAATGGTTGAAGCAAAAATCATGAGCATAGAAACATATGCCACAAATAGAAGTAAGAATCATGACTGACAGGTAGCAAACATTTCTTATTTTCACAACAAATATACAACGTAGAGGAGGCATAAATTTTAATTGCTAGCATGATTTCATGAAGAAAGATGTGTTTCGAGAATAAAATAAGAACATACATCCATTAGCTAATATCCAGAAACATGAATAGTAATGAAACCATTTTCAGGGGGAAAAACAATTTGGTGAGCTGACTATGGACAATTGGTGCAAGCTATCTAGGCTAAAGAAACACATATATGATACTAATGAAGCATGAATATTTGGAAGCATCAGCGTCATGATATCTCAATATATGATAAGAGTATTTAAAGAATGGAAGCGTGGTTGCAATATCGTGGACGCTAAGCAACATGGATGTTCGGAAGCATCATATCCATGCAATCTGAGTATTACTTTACTTAGTGGAAGCATACATATTTGCTCTCGAAATACGAAGCACGTTATTTTGAAACAGGGAATTACCAATTCTTGTTACCAATACATGAGTGCACAGTTTTGCGATCAGAACAATAATTACATCGAGATTTATAGTTGACTTAGTATAAAGTCACACATAATTCAATGAGAAAACACGAGGCATGGACACAGATCAGGCTGACCAAAATACAGTCTAGCAGGTGTCAACAATGTACTTCAAAATAAAAGAAGAAATAGTTTGCATTTGCAAATGAAAAAAATGTTGGGGAAGAAAACCAAGTGAAAGAGCATGACAAAGTGAAAAATGTACTATTTTCACTTTTTCATATCCGTCGTAGCGGCAACCGCTCGACAAGCTGTACATGGACAAGATCAGCGTGTGCCATTTGCTAGCTCTCCATCATGTGTAGTATAAGCGACAACTTAGAGTAGCCCATAGAACACTCAACATCTTTGCCGTTGTGCAACAAAAGAAGCGTAGCTGGAATTGGGTGCGCAAAATGTCTGTACAAGCATTCAATGAGAAATAAGGAAGCAAACACTTATATTGGTTGATGCTAATATCTAGTAAGAGAATCAAAATGTTTGTACAATAAAATTTCACCAATGGAAGCAACACTAGCAAGTGGATGAAGCACACACTAGTGATGGTTGACGCATATACTTGTCTTGCTAATGGTTAAAACAGAATGTACAATAAAAGAAAAGGCACACACTTACAATGGTTGAAGAAAAAAAACCATGAGCATAAAACATATGCCAAAAATAGAAGTAAGAAGCATGACTACCAGGTAGCAATCATTTCTTCTTTTCCCAACAAATATACACCACAAAGGAGGCATAAATTTTAATTGCTAGCATGATTTCTTGAAGAAAGATGTGTTTCGCGAACATACATCCATTAGCTAATATCAACATAGGCTGATGTCACTATATATAACCAGAAACATGAATAGGAATGAAACCAAATCTAGGGGAAAAACAATTTGGTGAGCTTACTATGCACAATTGGTGCAAGCTATCTAGGCTAAAGAAACACATACATGATACTGATGAAGCATGAATATTTGGAAGCATCAGCGTCATGATATCTCAATATAAGACAAGAGTATTTAAAGAATGGAAGCGTGGTTGCAATATCGTGAACGCTAAGCAACATGGATGTTTGGAAGCATCATATCCATGCAATTCAAGTATTACTTTACTTAGTGGAAGCATACATATTTGCTCTCGAAATACGAAGCACGTGATTTTGGAACTGGGAATTACCAATTCTTGTTACCAATACGTGAGTGCACAATTTTGTGATCAGAACAACAATTACATCGAGATTTATAGTTAACTTAGTAAGGGCTACTTTTATTCAAAGGAATTCTATAGGATTTCTGGAGGGTTGAAATACTTATGAATTTTTCCCATGTTGGTCCTTAGATTCATAGGATTGGATCCCATAGGATTTTTTCTCGTGGAATCTTTTTCCTACATTTCACAGGAAATCTAGCATCCACTCAAACCTCTTTTTACAATTCCTTTGTTTTTCCTATGGTATCAAACACTCCTTGCTAATCCTATGGAATTCAAGTGGGCATGCCACCCCAATCATATACTTTACATGTTCTTACGTTTTCAAAATCCTATGAATCAAAGAGGCCCTAAAGTACATAATTCAGTGAGAAAACACGCGGCATGGACACAAATCAGGCTGACTAAAATACAGTCTAGCGGGTGCCAACAATGTACTTCAAAGTAAAAGAAGCAATTGTTTGCATTTGCAAATGAAAAAAAATGTTGGGGAAGAAAACCAAGTGAAAGAGCATGACAAAGTGAATAAATGTACTATTTTCACTTTTTTATTATATGTCGTAGCAGCAACCGCTCGACATGCTGTACATGGACAAGATCAGCGTGCACCTTTGTTCAAGAAATATTCTGATTCACCGATTAATCTTCTGATTTATCGCTAATCGGGGGGTGACCGATAAGATTATGCCTTATCTTTGCCGTTTATCTTTTGGACCGATTTATCGTTCTGACGAGCGATTTGTCGGGAATCTACCGATAAATCAGACCTATTCATAACACGATGTTTGCAAAAACTATGTTTATTTATGTTTTGTGGACCTTGTTACGGGATATGTACTATTGTCCTATTTTGTTTGCCATTATACGAGGTATCAAAGGCTAGAAATCAAGGTAACACTTCTGTCAAATACTGTTTTGGTGTTGAATATAGCGTATTTTAGTGCTGGGAACCTGAGATTTGTAAAAAAATATCCGATTAATAGTCGACCGATAAAATCGATTAATCAGCCGATTTCCGATTAATCTCTAATCCCTAGCTGACCGAGACGATAACGATAAGCGATATACTCAACATTGGCGTGCACCAGGAGCTAGCTCTCCATCATGTGTAGTATAACTGACAACTTAGAGTAGCCCGTAGAACACTCAACATCTTTGCCGTTGTGCAACAAAAGAAGCATAGTCGGAATTGGGCGTCGCAAAATGTCTGTACAAGCATTTAGTGAGAAATAAGGAAGCAAACACTTATATTGGTTGATGCTAATATCCTGTGTTGGAAAAGGCAGTGCCTAGGAGGCGCTTAGGCGCTAGGCAACGACCAAACGCCTTGCCTAGGGCATAAGCTACACTCTAGGCAAAACAAGCAAGAAATTATCCGCTCGAATGAGAAATCATACCTTATTACTGAAACATGCCAAAAGGGTCATATCCCAATTGCATTAGTTGGTAGTTTACTCACTTATATGCCTTAAATCAATATAAGTACGAATTATAGAACCCACATGCACCCTGAGATCCAAAATATGCGTACACCTAAGCTGCGCCTAGCACGCTTAAGCACCACCTAGGCGCTAGGCGAAGGCCAACCACCTCGCTTACGCCTAGCGATTTTTCCAACCTTGCTAATATCTACTCTCTCTATTCCTAAATATTTGTCTTTCTAGAGATTTCAATAAGTGACTACATACGAAGCAAAATGAGTGAATCCACACTCTAAAACATGTCTATATACATCTGTATGTGGTAATCCATTTGAAATCTCTAAAAAGACAAATATTTAGGAAGGAAGGGAGTAGTAAGAGAAGCAAAATGTTTGTACAATAAAATTCCACCAATGTAAGCAACACTAGCAAGTGGATGAAGCACACACTAGTGATGGTTGAAGCATATACTTGTCTTGCTAATGGTTAAAACAGAATGTACAATAAAAGAAAAGCAAACACTTACAATAGTTGAAGCAAAAATCATGAGCATAGAAACATAAGTCACAAATAGAAGTAAGAAGCATGACTGATAGGTAGCAATCATTTCCTATTTTCCCAACAAATATACAACACAAAGGAGGCATAAATTAATTGCTAGCATGATTTCTTGAAGAAAGATGTGTTTCACGAATAAAATAAGAACATACATCCATTAGCTAATATGAACATAGGGCCGATATGACTATATATAACTAGAAACATGAATAGGGATGAACCATTTCCGGGGAAAAATATTTTGGTGAGTTGACTATGGACAATTGGTGCAAGCTATCTAAGCTAAAGAAACACATATATGATACTGATGAAGCATGAATATTTGGAAGCATCAGCGTCATGATATCTTAACATAAGACAAGAGTATTTAAAGAATGGAAGTGTGGTTGCAATATCGTGAATGCTAAGCAACATGGATGTTTGGAAGCATCATATCCATGCAATCTGAGTATTACTTTACTTAGTGGAAACATACATATTTGCTCTCGAAATATGAAGCACATGACTTTGAAACTGGGAATTACCAATTCTTGTTACTAATACGTGAGTGCGCAGTTTTGTGAACAGAACAATAATTACATCAAGATTTATAGTTGACTTAGAAGTCACGCATAATTCAATGACAAAACACGCGGCATGGACACATATTAGGCTGACTAAAATACAGTCTAGCGGGTTTCAACTATGCACTTCAAAATAAAAGAAGCAATTGTTTGCATTTGCAAATGAAAAAAAATGTTGGGGAACAAAACCAAATGAAAGAGCATGGACAAAGTGAAAAATGTACTATCTTTCAATTTTTCATATCCGTCGCAGTGGCAGCCGCACGACAAGCTGTACATGGACAAGATCGGCGTGCGCCTTGAGCTAGCTCTCCATTATGTGTAATACAACCGACAACTTAGAGTAGCCTGTAGAACACTCAACATCTTTGTCGTTATGCAACAAAAGAAGCATAGCTGGAATTGGGTGCCGCAAAATGTTTGCACAAGCATTCAGTGAGAAATAAGGAGGCAAACACTTATATTGGTTGATGCTAATATTTAGTAAGAGAAGCAAAATATTTGTACAATAAAATTGGAACATTTACATTTCCCCACCTAACTTTGGCTCGACCTCATCTTTACCCCTAAATAAAAACAGTGCTCAACTATACCCCTCTTTTGTTAGGTGTCATTATGAAAATACCCTTCCGCGTCGTTTCCGTCCGGTCAAAGGGGTTCGACCATCATCTGGACTTTTTGTGGACTTTTTCCACTCCCCAAAAATCTAGATATTGGTCTATCATATTTTTTCTTGACCCCTTTAAGGACACCATAAAAGGACATCATCATATATAGAGGCAAGCTAGACAGAGAGGAGTTAACCAAAGTGGATCTACCGACAATCTATAATAGCCTCCCTAGCCAGCAACCCATTCTTTTCCCATCTTACCAACAGAAGGATCCCAATTACTAGTTTTCAATCTCTTCTCATCCACAGGTATACCCAAGTATTTCAAACGCAATTCACCTTTTGCACAAGTAAAAATTTCCTCAAATACTGCCACTCTTTCCCTTTCCATCCCAATCCTAATTACCTCAAGTTAATTTTTAACCCAGACATTTATTCAAAGAGCCATAGCAGAAATTTCATATTCCTAGCCTGTTATATATCATCTTTTATTAAGAGAATAGTGTCATCTACATATTGCAGAATTTCCACATCCCCTTTTTCTTGTGTGTTGCTAGGCCACTAATCACACCCTAATTAATCGCCCTTCCCACTAAGATTGATAAAACATCTACAACCAGGTCAAATAGAATGGAGAAAGTGGATTCCCTTGCCTCAAACCCTGGTGTGTCTTGAGGAAAGGTCCCACTTCCCCATTCACTTTAAACCCTACACTTCCACTAGAGATTGCTTTTATAATCCCGCCATTCCATTTATCAGGGAATTTTTCATTTTCAAGGTTTGAAGTAGGAAAGGCCATGTGACTTTGTCAAAGGCTGTCTCAAAATCAATCTTGAAAAGGACACCTCAAGTTTTTCTTTGTGCAGTTTATTCAAAGTTTCATGAAGTACAAGCATTGCTTCCAAAATATACCTTCGTTTTGAAAAGGCAGACTGAGAGTTTCTAATGACACCTTTGATTACACATATCAACCGATTAACAAGGATTTTAGTAATGATTTTAAAGATAACATTCAAAAGACAAATAGGTCTGTGCTTTTGAATCTTATCGGCATCACTACTTTTTGAAATTGATGACCGCAAAATTAATTCTATCAAGATCCAATGCATTTTCATATAAGTCTTCCAGGAGAGCAAACAAATTATTTTTTACTATTACTCAAAAGTGTTGATAGAATTCGATGTTGAAACCATCTGGGCTAGCTGCTTTATTGGATTCCATTCCAAAGACAACCTCCTTCAGCTCCTCAATTGAGACTTGTCCGGAAGTTTTGCTCTTCTTGAGTGAGAGTATCAACTCCAACAACATCCATCCTTAACAGGTAACCTCAGGCTCCCTAAGCAGGTTTTTGTAAAATCTAGTAATGTAAGTCTTGAGATTTTCCTGTACTTCTGTCACCCCCTCCTCTTGATCTAATCTAACCCTTTTATTTTTCCTATGCCTCCCATTTGCTTTAGCATGATAGTATCTTGTCTTCAAGTCACCATCATGCAACTCAAGTTCTTGGGACCTTTGCCTCCATTTAGCTTCTTCCTCCCTCAATTTTTTAAAATCAGCTTGATATTTCTCCTTAAGAGCCCTACCAGCAGCATCCAATATACCTTCTTCCTCTTTTTAATCCAAATTATCTAGATTTTCAATCAGATTTGGCTTATGTTTTCTACAAACAGCCTCTACATTTAAGTTCCACCCCTTCAACACTCTCGTAAGTTCCACCAGCCTAACATGTAGCTGGTCCATGGCTATTTCCATAGTAAAACTCTTGCACCACACCTTTCTCACCACTTCATCCAGGCCAGCCCTCTGAAACCAACAATTCTCAAATTTGAACATGTAAGGTATTTTAGGCTTCTCTCCGGATGAAATCTATAATGGTGTGTGTGATCAGATACTTCTCTGGATAATGCAGAAACTTGCACAAAAGGGAATTTGTCTTCCCAAGTTGGAGACAACAACACCCTATCCAGCAAAGCATAAGTAGGATCCTCATGATTGCTTGACCAGGTGTATTTTCTTCCCACCAAAGGAAGTTCCATAAGCTCCCCATATGAGATGATGGAGTTAAACAGAACACTCCATTTGTTGTAAGCACCTGGTTTGTTTTTATCACTAGCTTTCCTGGTAAGATTAAAGTCCCCAACTATCAACATAGGTTCATGTGTGTTGCTCAAGAGATGCACCAACTCTATCAGGAATTTTGGTTTACCAGAAGGTTGTGCATCCCCATAAACAATTACTAGATTCCATTCAAAACCATATAGGACATTTTTCACTCCATCCAAGCTCCTCTCCTGCGTTGGAAAGAGATTTTTTGTTCATGCCCATGAAGATCCCTCCAGATCTCCCTCTGGGAGGTAAGGTGGTCCAATCAAAATTACTTTGACCACCCAGAAAAGACAGTTCGGGAATTGTAATTTTTCTCTCTCATAGTTTCCTGGGTCCCACAAAATCAAAACTATTCACATCAACTTGATTTCTAATGAAGTTTCTTTTCTCCACATCCCCCAACCCCCTACTATTCCATCAAAGACCTCTCAACATTTTAAGCAACCAAGAAAAACAAACCACCAGATACCACTCCTCAAAATACCTTCTTTCTCCTCCTCTTTCTCAAAACCGTTTTAATAGGGGTTTCATCCTTTTCTTCATCACTCCTATCCATCATTTCCAACAGAATAGAGTCCAAATCCTCCGGATTTAGGACTTCTGACTCAGATCTTTTTGTTCATTTTCTCTCTCTTACTAGCCAAAAATACTTCAAGCATAGCTTTCTCACTGCTTTTTTATTAAATCCAAATTATGTTCAACCAAGTCTAAAGAGACACCCAAGTCCACACCCAGTAATCTTGTCCTTTATGTACATGATTTGACTTGGATGTAAGAACTCTGTTATTACAGCACTAGCAATCCCAATTCACAAGCTGTATAGTAAATTGTTTATACACGTTCCACGACGTGCATCCATTCCTGCATCCAGCCTACGTACACGCGACGAATTTAGGATACACAACCCATGCACATATCACCCGGTCACTGTGCGTCCATCTCACAACGAGCAGTCATCGTCGTAGTCGTAGATGATCTCCTACTTCTTCATGTTGTGAGGATCGGGGGGAGATAGGTGGACTTGTTGCCGAGCACCCTCGCCTTGGTGTCAGGGAAGAAGGCCGTCGTCTCCAGCAGCTCTCCGCCTTCGCTCACGCCGATGGGGTAAGCCAGGAGGTGGCCCGGCAGGTCTCCCTGGGGCGCGTCGCTCGCGAACATGTCCCAGTTCTGCTGCGCCGCCTGGTTCACCCCGCGCACGCACGCCAGGCTTGACGGCTGTAGGAGGTCGGCCGCGCCGGCGGCCTGGCCCAGGTGCTCCTGCCACAGGGCGAGTCGTAGGCCGTGCACCTGCCCCCTCGCCGGGCGGTTGGTGGACGCGAGGTAGCCCGGCTGGTACGCGCCCATGGCGATCTCCGAGTCCCGGCCGCCGTCCATGGAGCGCTGGTTGATGTTGGCCGATCCCACGATGACATACTCGTCGTCCACTGCAAATCAAATGTCAGCAAGACACATGAGAGTAGCATCAAGCTCACTGTTGACATGGCAATAGGGCATTGATCGGTTATATACCTATCATGGTCTTGGCGTGGACGTAGATCATGAACCGCCTGGCCTGCTGCGCCCTGTCGTAGTCGGTGTCGGGGTCGGGCCTCTCCGGCGGCACGTACTCACCGGGGCCGGGCGCCTCCCTGTTGCCGAGGCAGAAGAAGGTGAGGTAGTCGGTGGGGCTGGCCTGGATGCCCTTGGCCTGAATGGCGAGCGCGACGTCCTTGTACATCATCTCCATGGTCCGGCGCTGCCAGTCGAGGATGGCCTGCACGGAGCCGCTCTCCGGCACGCCCTCGGGCCACATGGGCACGACCACGTAGACGGCGAACCGCTCGCCGGCCTCGATCTTGCTGACGATCTTGAGCGAGAGCTCCTTGGGGATGAGGTGCAGCGCGTTGATGTCCTCCACGGTGACGCCGTCGTCGCGGCGCCACGCGTAGGAGCTGCCGAGGAAGTACTGGTTCTCGATGTAGATGAAGTCTCGGGCGCGGCGGATGGCGTGGATGTAGGCGTCCTGGATGCTGCGCTCGATGACGTGGTCCTTGCCCGTCTCGAGGCCGATCAGGGCCGCCTCCTCGGGCTTCTCCGGGAACCCCGCCGCCGCGCCGCCGTCGATGGACCGGAACACCTGAACGTTCCACGACTCGGCGTCCTGGACCGCCTCGCGCGCCGCCCAGCCCCGGTCGAGGGTGACGAGGTGGTTGTCGCCGTCGCCCTGCTTGCGCCAGCGCTGCTCGAAGTTGTCGAGCACGTCCCACGCCGCCGGGCCCTCGACACGGCAGTGGATGTCGTGCCACGGCTCCCGTGGACCGCCCTTGTTGATGGACGCTCCGGGGAAGTTGGGCTGGTGGAAGTCGTCGCGGTGCGTGGTGCCCAGCGTCCGGAACAGAGGGTGCTCCTGCGTGTCGTACCTCCCGTCGCAGAGGTCGATGCCGCCGAGGAAGCTGACGAGGCCCGGCGGCGCGTTGGCTGCGGCGTTGCCGCTGCTGTCGACGATGACCGTCTTCTGGTGGTGGGTGAACATGGCCGCCGTCTCCACGTCCTGCACGTAGCTCCTGCCCTGGTCGGGGTTCCGGGGGCAGAGGATGCAGCGCACGCCCGTGCCACGGAAGTACGTGGCCGTGTCCTCGTCGTGCGTGGCCATGAGACCGTCGCGCCGGATCGGGCCGAGGCCCAGCGACGTCCGGTCGTCCCACACCAGCATCAGCACTCTGACGCCTTCGGCCGCCTTTTTCTTGAGCAGCTCGCCGAGCGTTCCCGACGACGGCTTACGCGGGTCGCGCACCAGCGCGACGTCGGTGTTGACCGACCACCCGGCGATGTACACCATCCTCCGGGCGTTGGTGATGGCCTCGAACACGTCCTCCCAGCACCGGCGCGGCTGGTACGGCTTCCCTCCGGCGAGCGTGACATGGACCCGCTGCGCGAAGCCGTCGGAGATGTGGGCGTCCTGGTACAGCCTGACGCGGCAGCCGCGGCGCTGGGCGAAGAAGGTGCGCGGCACGCCCGGGTAGGCCGCGTCGCCGACGCCGGCGCCCCAGCGGGCGGCCGGGTCGTCGGCGACGTCGGTGAAGCGGAGCTGGACGTGGATCCTGTCCCCGCCGTCGAGCGGGCGGCGCTTGTCGTCGCAGATGGGGAGCCACTGGTCGACCCGCTGGCCCGCGAGCACGGCGCCGCCGGTGGGGAGGTAGGCACGGCCGATGAGCGTGGCGCCGACGGTGTTGTCGGCCTTGACGGTGAAGATGATGTGGCTGGCGTCGTGGGCGCAGTAGACGTGGAAGGACTCGTTCCAGGCGGGGGCGTTGGTCGGGCTCACCATCCGCGTCCGGCCGACGCGCGCCTTGTCGATGTCCACCGTCGCGTACAGCTTGCCCGCCGTGCCGCCGAGCCCGATGGCGTTCTCCAGCTGCTGCATGCGCGCGTTTCTCTACGTGGTCATGCATGGTTAAAAGTTTCAACCAAATTTCTAGCGAAATCCAACCTGACTGTTGTTGCAGAATGACAGCTTCTTGATCCACGAGAAGACTCTCTTCTTCATGACAGTCTGCTTACATGCATGCACACATAAAACTGAAGTGAAATCGCCGAAAGAATTGTAGCAAGTAGAGGTACGAGGTAAGAGGAAGCCATGGCCGACCTTGCGGGTGGGTCGGAGCTGGCCGTCGGAGGTGACGGACAGGTCGGCCTCCAGGATCTTGGCGTCAACCACGCCGTGCAGCAGCATCTGGGCCATCTTCTTCCTCCCTCCTCCTCGTCTTCTTCAACTATCGCTTCTTGCGCTCGACGGCTGGCTGGCCTCCAAAGCCGACACTTGTATTGTATATATACAGTCTCGCTCCCATCAAAGCGCAGAGAGCATGCAAGGATTATCCATGGCGATGTGGGTCAGCTTAACTTCCTTGCTTTCATCCATTCCCTTCCTTCCTTGAAGAACGATCCAGGAGAAGACGTCTCGAGAAGGCTACTGAAAGGTATCGAGGCAAGGGATCCTATCTTAGAACAGCTAGCGCAAGAAAAGCAAAGGTTCTTCCAGATTGTTTGTTTAGTCAGTCATTAGTCCTAGATTTTACTACCCGCTGACTGCTTTATCTGAGAAGGAGAGGCGGTGAAGATTCTGGCGCATGCGGTGTTCTGCTTTTTACTGCTGCGGAAAAGCTCTTGTGCTTTCTAGATGTTGCATACTCCCTCCATTCTTAAAAGTGTGTAGTTCCAATTTTGTTGGAGGATCAAACTATTTAAAAGTTTGACAGAGTTTGTGCAAAAATATGTCAATTCTTATGAGACCAAATAGGTATATGACGAAAATATATTTTATCATGAATCTAATGCTACTAATTTGATGGCATAAATGTTGGTCTATTATTGTATAAATACAGTCAAACATAAAAAATTTGACTTTCCAACTATATTGGAAGTACACTCTCTTAAGGACGGAGAGAGTACCACTCAAGGCTTAGTTTATTTTTGGGAATTCACTAGGGCACAATCGACTTAGTGTTTTTTATTTTTACACTTTAGTTATATGTAAGTCGTCTAAATTTTGAATTTGAGTAAGTCAATTTTCAGACTGTTTATTCTTTTATCAAGATTTCAGTTTTTTTTTTCTTGCATGTGTTTAGGCTCATTTTTTCACTTTCCCCTATTTGGGGCAAGTCGATTTTCAATTTTTGACTTGCCCCTGTTTTGGGTAAGTCATTTTTCTTAGGCCAAATTTTTGTCTTGCCCCTGTATGGGATAAGTCAATTTTCCTATTTTTATTGTTTGTATGCGTTTTTTCTTTTTCTTTTTCTTATTAGCTGTTTTTTTTTCACATGTGGGTATTCTTTGCATATTGCATAAGTGGAAATGTAAACACGCAAGTACTGTAGAGTATGTATGTAAATTACACTAGAGTGTGAAACATTAATCATTGCATATTTAAACATTTCCATTTCAGTGTAAAGTTGTCTGCAAGTTTTTAAATTTATATTTTCTTATTAAAGGTTAATACCTATGCAACTAGTTCATTCTTTGTTATAAAACTTGATTATTTTAATTTTTCTTCTATTTTCTTTATTTTTAAAAAGGTAAAATACCAATGCACTAACTTATTCCTTCTTTGTAAACTTCTTATTCGCGAAAATTTAACTATTATATGCTTATTGTTGCATATTATGATAAAGCAAAATTTATGTCTATTTTTTTTGCAAATTTTTCCATTATTTGTTTCATTGTTTTCATTTACTTTATACTTAAAGGGTAATACCATCGCCACTAGTTTATTTTTTCTTAGAAAACTTCATTAATTTTTTTATTTTTTTCCATTTTAAGGTAAAATACTAATGACACACTCATTCCTTCTTACGAAACTTCTTTTTTGCCAAAATTCCACTATTATTTGCTTACTCTTGCATATTACGAAAATGCGTAAGTTCTGTGTAAATATTGTTATTATTTGTTTCATTGTTTCAATTTTCTGTTTTTTAAAAGGATAATACCAACGCCACTAATTCATTCCTCCATAGAAAATGACATTATTTTGATTTCTTTTAGTTTTGATTCCATTTTCTTTCATTTTAAAGTGTAATACCAATGCCACTAATTCATTCTTCCCTAGAAAACTTCACTATTTTGATTTTGTTTTTACTTCATTTTTATTCTTCTTAAAGGGTAATACCAATGTCACTAATTCATTCTTAAAAACTTAATTATTTGATTTAGTTTTAGTTTCATTTTCATTTTCATTTTCATTTTTCTCTAAGAGTAACGTCAATCTTCAGCGCGGCGTGCTCAACCAGCCTGCAGGACACCAGGCTGAGCTGCTTGAGCCCATCACAGGCGTTAACGAGGTCGGCGACGTCGGAGTGTCCAAACGCGAGGTGGCTGAGGGTAAGGCTGGTGAGCCAGCTGAAGGCAACAGGATAGGCACGGGAGAAGGACGCCAACTCCTGCCCCGAGTCCGCCATCTGTAGCGGGTCAGTGCCCCGACATGGCGAGCATATATAGGCCGAACCCAAGGCGTTCGATCTCGCCGCGACTGACGACGTCCTCGACTGCGGTGCCTATGGAGCTCAGGTGAGGGGACGACGACAGGAAGAAGCCAAGGACGAGTGTGTTGATAGCACGATAAGTCTTGCCGTCGCGCTCGCACTTGCTCCTGGCCGGCAAGCTCTGCACCGCGGCCGTGAAGGCGTCCATCATCGTCTGCCATGTGGTGCCGCGGGGGATGTGGCCGAGGTTGAGGTGCAGGCGGGAGAGCTGGTGCGGGAGGCGCCGCCACCGCGTGGAGACTGCGGCGGCGCGGACGGCCTCGCGCACGTTTAGGCGCTCGAGGATTTCGAGCAGGAGATCGTCGGGCAGCGTGCTGATTCTGTCCTTGTGTCCGCCCATGCTGAGCTGCGGCGGCGGTGAATCCATGGTGGGAATTCGAGGGCGCGAGGCAGCTAGGCTCCGGGGACGGTGAACCCTACAATCTTGAGATTCGCCCTAGGCAGCTAGGCTCCTTCTCCGGCGCCCCGCTAGGCTTCGACGAACCATGGTAGAGGTCCAACTTCCGCCTCCTCGGTTCCGTTTTGGCCTGCTGCTGCTGCTAATCGCTGAGATGCGTGATTGGCTAGATTCAGTGTCACTTTCCATCAGTTTTTTTAGAAATACTTTCCATCAGGTAGTTTTTCAAGAGTTCTCATGGTGTACAAATTTTGTTAGGGCGACCGTAAAAAGGAATATTTTCATTATTACTGTAGAATTCTGCCACAAGACCCCACAAAAAAAAAAGAATTCTGTCACAAGGGAAACCTAGAATAAGACTTGATTATATTACGGAAAAATTAACGCCCACACACGTGGGAGTTTGCATCTCGTCCACACGTGTGGATCCGCGTCCGTTTGTGGGTGCACGAATCTTGACATATTTGTGGTTCCACGTAGGACTGGACTGGTGTGTGGGCATTCATCTAATCGCCCACACGTCCATTTCACCACACGGAGGGGCCGGTATGTGGGCGTTTAGCAGTTTGCCCACACGCCAGTTTTCACTCACACACAAGGGCTGGTGTGTGGGCATTTGCCATTTCGCCCACACGTCTGTCTCCTCTCCCACACCCAAACTGTCAGTTGCCATGTGTTTTATAGTGTACATGGCAACTGCCCCAGTGTGCTTGTAAGCAGATGGCAATTTTCTCTTTTGTTTTACCCGAACATGTCAGTTGCCATGTGTTTTGCATGGTACACGGCAACTGCCCTGGTGTGCTTGTAAGCGGACGGCAGCTCTCTCTTTACCCGAACATGTTGTTTTGTCATGTATTTTTGTAGCGCTACACGACAATTGCCTAGTGTTAGTACGTGGCAATTCCTAAGGTTTTCAAATCATGGCAACTGCTTAATGTTAGTAGGTGGCAACCTCTAAAGTTTTTAAATCATGACAACTATAGTAAACCAGACAATACATGGCAACAGCTGTAATTGTCCAAAATGGCATCTCGCACTTGACCTGAGATGGCAACTGCAGTTGAGCAACCATGGCAACTGTAGTTGTCCGACATGGCAACTGTAGTTCAGCGACATGGCAACTGCAGTTAAATGGACATTGAAGAGGGTTCGGACCATGGCAATTGCGGAGACGCGTGCCGACTATCACGCGGGACGTGCGGGACCGTGAGGTGGTGGCTGAGAGAGGTTGTGTGGCAGTTATCCATTTTGCCCACACGTAGGTGTGTAAGAAGGACCGCAAGGAAAAAAAAGAGGCGTGTGGGCGCTAGTTATTTTGCCCATATTTAGGCGTGTGGGCTTGTCCTCTTAGACACCATACAAAACGTGTGGCCAGATCCTTTAACACCCACACGTGTGCAAGTTATCGTCGTCCTTATATTACCACACATGCAAATACTTCATAAGAAACTTTTCTGCGCGGGACTTCAAAAGAAACTGGTAAACTTATTTTCATGGAAAATATAACTTTGAGTTTTTTTTCCAGAAACACGACGCATATGCACACGACACATTCAACTCTATGAATGCGCACACACACCTTGTCTTATAAAGGTTGGTTCCAATAAGAAATCTAAGTACCTTATACTATCTAAAAAAAGTTAACTATCTAGCTAAACCATGCTTAGTTCGTAAGTATAACCATGAGTCTGAATTAAAAATTATGATCATATGTGGCATTCAAACGATATACTAGTGCTGATGTTGTCCTGTTTAATGTAGCTCACTTGTTAAAATCTCCTAATAAAATATATTGCACAAAAGTAGAATGCATCTATATACACATGTGAATTTTCAGTATTTTTCAAGCAAAAAATTTGCCAGTCATGATTATCCAAAACATTTAATATAACCTATTTGTCTTAGTCATGACCATGCCAATGTGCTTAAGAATTAAAATATTAAGGAATCAGTTTTTTTTTTGGAAATGGAGGCGTACCCCGGCCTCTGCATCATGATGATGCATGCGGCCATCTTATTAACAATCCAAAATCGTCATAAAAGTCTTACAGCTGACAAAACGGAGCAGAAAAGAGTATCAAAAAGAAAGGAAAAGTACAAACGAACCACGTCAACCGGCACAATGAAGATAAAAAGGATAAGCTCTCTAGACTCCTATCCTGTTATGCGAGCGCCATCTGAACCGGTTGAAGATAACCCGAACTACCATCTCCCATTGGTTGCACCCAGTAACCAAAGGCTTCCTGGAGCCCATAGGAGTGAGTAAAGACCACGTACGGATCCAAGCTGTAGCTCTGAAGATAACCTGCAAAAAAGTTAAAGTGTGTTGTCTGTTAAAAATCATATCATTCATGCAGTTCCATATAGCCCATAATAGCGCACATATTCTAATCCAAATACGAGCCGCAGTAATCTGCTCCACCCCAGCTAACCACGTCCCAAACAAAGACGCAATATCGACTGGAGGATTAATATTAAAAGCTATATGAATCGTTTTCCAAAGTAACTTGGCAAGTGGGCATTCAAGAAATAAGTGTTGTATTGTTTCGTCATGATCATAAAAACAGCACCGCAAAGAACCTACCCATCGCCTATTAATTAAGTTGTCCTTGGTGAGTATCACTTGCTTGTAAACAAACCACATGAATATTATGATACGCAAAGGAATCTTAACTTTTCAAATGTGTAGCGACCGTGGTAGGGGGCCAAAGTTAATGAGATCCATATAAAAAAATTTCACCGTAAATCTCCCGTTCGTAGTTAATTTTCATTGTATTGAATCCGACTGGAGGATTAATATTAAGGAATCAGTACCTTCTAGTATTTGACATAGTTCGTTGCAGTTGACCGCTCAGATCATCAACGAAATACTAAACGAACATAAATTCAAGTTGAGAGCTATATGAATTTTGATTTTGCTAACCACATGTCCCATGCGGTAAATCCAGTTGAGAGCTAAAAGTGGTGGAAAGGAGGGAGGAGATTAGTGGTACACCATGTTCGTTTCTCTTGTAACCCGACCACAGTTTGAAAATAATACGTACCAGACGAACGATGCTTCGGTGCTTTAAGGCACCTACCTTTATGTCTATGACATGTGAACCCAACAAGTGACTGGCCCATATGTCAATGACCCAAAGACAGGTGCCTTTAAGGTACCAAAACTGCGTCTGTACCAGACACCATCCGACTTGGGAGATGGTTGATGCGGAACTGCTACTGGTCACGGCAATGGTGGATCCTATTTGGCGTGTACTGCGCTAGATAGCGAGTCCATTTGAAAAAACAAATCCCACCGGTTTTCAGCAGGTTTTACAACCTTTCCTGATCAATTTTTTTTTTGTTCTTCTTTTGTATTTTTATATTTTTAGTTTTCCATGTTTATTTTTAGTTTTTACTTTCATTCTAGGACATTTTAGTTTTTCCTTTTTATTTTCATTTTGTGAAAATCTTTCATATTCGTGAACTTTGGTGCAAATTCAAGAACATTTTTTGCAATTGTAAACATTTTTAGAATTTGCAAACATTTTTTACAAAATTTTGAACATACTTTGAAATTATTACTATTTTTCTGAATATGCAATCATTTTCAAAAAATTAGTGCAATTTTTTAAATTCACAAAAAAATATTTAAGAAAATATATTTTAGATGTATGAGAGTTTTTCGAGTTAATGAACATTTTTTAATTAATGATTTTTTTAATTTTGTGAACAATTTAAACTATTCATGCACATTTTATGAAATTACAGGAAGTTTTCAAATTCATGAACATTTATTGAATACGCGATCTTTTTTTGAATACACCAACACTTTCCAAAAAAAACATGAACATTTTCTGATTTCCCAAACATTTTTTCCAAAACACGCGAACAGTTTTTTGAAATCATGAACAGTATTTTAATCTGCAAACCTTTTATGATTTCCCTAATATTTTTTCAAAGACATTTTCTTTATTGCAATTTTTCCTCAATCTAAAACTTTTTGGAAATCCTGAATTAATTTAAACAAGGAAAAGCAAAAAAGCCAAAAAAAGACGAAATCGGAAAATGGGGGTGTCTCTCCACGCTCATGAGCGGGCCCAAACACGCGTGCGGGAGGAGCAGGTGGTGCGTGTTCCCTCCCTGTTCAACGCATAGGTCGCTGAATTGGAGCTCTTTTTAGAGAAAAGGTGTCGGCCGAGCCCGAGAAAAGGCTCGAACCTAACCCGGCTTTTAATTAACAAAGCCATCAACCGGCCAGGATTACACGGAGTAGTACAAAGTAAAGAAACAGAAAACGGCAAAGATACAGAGAGCTGTAACAGCTTACAACCAAGTAGTGATACTTGCAAACACAAGATATTAAAAGGAGCCTAGCCAGGATCACCAAGGTCATACGCCAAGAGAGCAGCCACACCAACAGCAGGGTGAGGGTTAGCACGAACCAGCATCGACACGCAACATCTCCTCGCCTTCTCCCGCAGAACATGCCAAGATCGACAAGCCAAATGCTTCTACCTCCGAAGAAGACCCCTATCTTCTCGCCCTGGCTCGAAGGGCGCCGCACCGTCGGAAGGCAGAGTGCTCGCCATAGAGCCGAATGGACACAGCCGGCTGGCAGCCCAGGCATGAGGGAGCAGAGCACCACCTCTGCTGGATTGGCACAACCTCACCACCACCTGATGATAACCACATGTCCAGACGCAAGCTGAAGAATGCCGGCACAAGACGAAGACCGCGTGGAGAAGATGAAGAACAATGAGAAGATCGCCGCCACCTGGTCCTCAGCAAGCAGAGAAGCACCATGCACACCCCCGCGAACCCCAGACAACGCCTCCAGGGAGGTAACGCCATTGACATGCCGCCGCCGCCCACAAGAGGAACCAGGGCTTTCGCCCAAGCAGGAGTGAGGAAGAAGGAGGCGGAAGGGGATCTCGACGAGGCCTCCAAGAAGGGGACCGGCTGCAAAAATTGGAGTCGGCCTCGCCGTGGCCGCCAAAGGCCAAGGGTTTCCCCCGGTCCCACACTCCACGCCCAACCACCCGGACCCGAGAGCACGAGCCATCGCGGCGAAGCTGCCATGGCCGGATCAGACCGGTGGGTGCATCCACTGGCAAAGGACCTCGATCTTCATCGGAGCCTGCACACGTGCCACAACCTCGTCGCCCGCACGACCAAAGTTGTGGTACAGCACTCGCGGCCGCCGCTCGCCGTAGAGCCGGCACCGCCCACGCACCCGAGGCCGCCGCCCCGGCATCCACCCACCACGAGCATCTCCACCAACATCGCGAACAGCCCCTACACCACCCTAACGACGGACCAACACCACCATGACAACCACCAGGGAAGGGGCCTGCAGCGGACGAACACGCCAGATCCAGATCCAGCCAGGAGTGAACCCCAAATCCCCAACCAACGCGGCAGCGGGAGCAGGGGCAGCACACCCAGGCCGAGTAGAGGGGCCACAACCCCTTGCCAGCCTCCCGCCGGCCAAGGCAAGGGCCACCGGCCGCCACCAGCACAGATCTGGGAGGGAGGCTAGCATGGCGGCCAGGCAGGGGCTGGATCCTAGGCTGCCCCCAAAGCACGGCAAGGACGACGACCACCATGGTCGGCGCCGCAGCAGCCAGATCCGGGGGTGAGCGCCGCGCCAGAATGGGTTGACGGGGAGGAGTGGTTGCCGGCAAGGATGGGATGGAGGGGGCGCGCGACCGGTCGGGGGAACACGCAGGGACGCCCCGCCGCCGCCAACCACCACACGGGTGAGACCCACGGCGGCCGCTGGCGACGGCGGAGGGAGGAGGAACGAGGCGGGGTGGCCTAGCGCTGACGGCGGGATTCGCCCCCGAGTCGCCCGGGAGCGGACGACGCGGGGGAGGGGGGGGGAGCGGACGACGGCTGAATTGGAGCTCTTGCACGACATAGCTGTCGTGCCGTCTTAGGGCGTCAGTGAACACAATGATCCAGCTCAGAAAATTATTAAAAGCTCATCTCGACAACCCAACCATTTTCCTTATATGTATGTGGTATATTTTTCTAAAATTGCGGATAGATTTCAGTCGGTTTATATTTGGTTTTAGTTAAGTCTAAGGCCAACTCCACCGCTCGACCCCAAACGGACGTCCGTTTTGTCCGGATTCTGTCCGTTTGGGTAAGGGTTTGGGGTCGTGTCTGGGCGTGTCCTGGGATGCGGTGGCCGTGCGCCCAGCGCGCGGCCGCTTCCATTTGCCCCATCCTATCCGTGAGGGCCAAAAATGCTCAAATTTGCATCAAACTAGTTTCCAACCCAAATATTTGTCTGAAAATTAAAATAGTTTTACAACCCAATTGAAATTGTCTTTAATAAAATAGTTTTACAACCAAATCGAAATTGTCTTGACTGAACATAAATTGGACCAATACATCTATTGGTTGCCAATGTGATCCCAGACGTGCTCAACCAAGTCATTTTGAAGATTCAAATGAGCGTGCCAATCACGCATCTCACGGTGAAATTGGACAAACTGTTCAAATGTGGCCGGGTCTTGGTGCAGGGGCTCAATATTTTCACCTTGATAATCAAATCCTTGGTCGAAGATACTCTCATCACGCTCGTCCTCGACGATCATGTTATGCATGATCACACAAGCAGTCATCACCTCCCAAAGCTTCCTTTCATCCCATGACAGTGCAGGGTTTCGAACGATACCCCACCGAGATTGAAGCACACCAAAAGAACGTTCCACATCCTTTCTAACACTCTCTTGCATTTGGGCAAACCTCTTTCTCTTCTCACCTTGGGGTTTCGAGATTGTCTTCACAAAAGTTGACCACTGAGGATATATACCATCTGCTAGATAGTATCCTTTGTTGTACTGGTGGCCGTTGATCTCAAAGTTGACAGGTGGGGAGTTTCCTTCTGCAAGCCTCGCGAAGACTGGAGAACGTTGCAGCACATTGATATCATTGTGAGAACCTGCCATACCGAAGAAAGAATGCCATATCCAAAGATCTTGCGATGCCACCGCTTCTAATATGACAGTGCACTCGTTAACATGCCCCTTGTACTGGCCCTGCCAAGCAAATGGACAGTTCTTCCACTCCCAATGCATACAATCAATGCTGCCAAGCATGCCTGAAAAGCCTCTAGCTGCATTGGTCGCCAACAATCTCTCTGTATCAGCGACAGTTGGCAGCCTCAAGTACTCTGGGCCAAACACCTCGATCACAGCCTGGCAAAACTTGTACATTGACATCAGACATGTTGTCTCACTCATACGCACATACTCGTCCACCAGATCGCCTGGAATACCATATGCAAGCATGCGGATGGCCGTGGTGCATTTCTGGTAAGAGGAGAATCCAAGCTTGCCAAGGGCATCCGTCTTGCACTCGAAGTATGGGTCATGAGCAACCAGTCCCTCTCAGATACGATTGAACACATGCCTTGCCATACGAAAACGGCGACGAAATTTATTCGGCTTGAAGAGCAGGGTGTTGGCAAAGTAATCGGCATAGAGCAGGGCGTGGCCTCTCTCCCTGTTGCGGTTCAGGTTGGGAGCACGGCCAGGGAGTGACCCCCTGTACCGAGGAAGCTGCCGTTGAATATGGTCGTGAACGACCAGTGCAGCCACCACAAGATCTTCATCATCCGACGACGAATCGTCCGATGAACAAAGGAAGTGATTGAAGAAAAACTCGTCTCCACTGTCCATACCTTTGTTGGCAAAAGGTCGAACACCTTGCGGTCGCGGTGGCGAAGCGGCCGCGATGATCACCTGGACGCAGCAGGGGTGGTTGCCGGCCGGCTACTGGCCGCTCTAGAGATCTCGTCGGAATCTGCCTCGGCCGCCGTGGTCCGTCGCCGGCAGTCGTGTCCCCTCCGGCACCGGCAAGGACGGCGACGACCAAAACTACGGCGAAAGCGCGGGCGTGGTGGCGGGCATGTCCAGACGTGGTTTGGTATGGACGGCGGGGGGGGGGGCTGCGCGGGGAGGAGGTGGCCAGAGAATAGGGCGGCGCCGGCGGTGGGGCGGGACGGGGAGAGAGGATGAAGCGTTGGGGAGCGGATAAATTGGTTTTGTGGTAAGTTCCGAAATGTACAATGAAAATCGGTCTTTGAGATACAGATAAATTGGTTTTGCACATAAAAAATATGCACAGTGAAACAAAAGCAGCAGACATATGCAATCTATTTGCTGAGCTGCATCACTAGCTCAAACAGATGCATACAGTATTATGTGTTGATCTTCTTAGATGGTGGATATATGACTTTTTAAACAAGAAATGGTCATAATGAAGTCCTTTTAGGCCACCGTAGTATTTAATCTCGCAATGGAGTAGTATTTAAGATTGCGAGATTAAATATCTAACATGCATGGGGAGGGTGGGGTGGGGCGACGCGTGTGGCGGTGCGCGGGGTGGAGGATAGGTTGGCGTTGGAGGGGGTCACAAGAGTCGGAGGAGAGGACAAAGTGGGGAGCACAATATGGTGCATGTAATATTCAGCCGGTGCAAACACGCGTCAAAACGACCGATGTTTGGTCGCTGCCATATCATTATTATTATTTTGATAAAGTGGGTATATATTCGAAGGATTTTAGACATATTGTTTAATGAGTAGGGCATTTTGGATCTCGGCAAACAAATTTATAAAGTGCTAGCTCACATTGCGGCATTTACATTGGTAAATCAAAGGTTAGCTTTTCTATAGTTTTATAAACGATGAATATTTATGCAGACACGTAGCAACTTAATTAGACAAAGGGTGGGCTTGAAATAATGGGTGATAATGCTCTCATGTCTGCCCTCTATCTTCCTATATTCTCAGTGCAATATCATGTAGAGCATGTACATTTGAATATATTTTTTAGAGGTGCATGAATTGCCGATGGTAGAACTCTTTTATTTGCCCTTCGGATTTACACCCCTACTACCTGGTTTGAAGGATCGGCTTAAATATATATATTCAGTGTATGGCTTTGATTTTCGAAATGATCTTTACATTGTTTTCTTGCATAAGCTTTGATTTTAAAAACTTTCAATGTTATAGGAGAGACAAAGAGCAACAAGTCATATTAGATATTGTGTAGTAGAAACATTCGTTATCTGCTGATGCGTGCATATGTGCTTGCTACCACTGCTGTGTCTGGAAGAGAAAAGGAAACCAGAAGGGACATCACTATAGATACATGTGCGTATTTGCTGCCGCTGTTGGTGTATGTGTATGTGCTTGCCACCGCTACTGTGTCTGGAATAGAAAAAGAAGCATGTATGGTGGGAGGTGAATTTGCACTGACCCATCTAATGTGTATGTCGTGTACTGTTTGACTTCAGTTCAGTAATGCCACCGCACCTCTTCTAATGTGTTGGTGGTGGTGCTGCTACTGCAGCGACAACCAATGCGTAAAATAGAGGCTGCAACTTTGGTACTTCAAAGAGGAAAGGAAAACATGACTGTTTCATGGTGAGTTAAGTAGTGGCTTAACTGAACCTGCAATCTTACAAGAGCATTGATTGTCTAATGACCAAGCTGTTGTTTGTTAATTTTGATTTTGATTGTACTTCTGAAAAACATAGATGTAGTAATATCATTATAGCAAATATTGTGGTACATTTCTTACAAAGGTCGAGCAGAGCTCCTAAATGTCTTGAAATTTAGTTGCTCATGAAACAGAGTTATTATTGTCTTACAAATAGTGAAGTCACTGCCGTCGCCATGATAGTGGAGCAGCATCACTATAAGATGTGGCGGATTGGTGGGTCCCGGGTCAAAAAGTGCCCAAGACTCGCGCTTTGTCGCCGTAGCCTGCACCTGTGCAACCAAGTTTTCTGGAGGCCGAGCAACATGCCATAGCCACGGATAAAACGGAGGAAGGGAAGGGTGTGGAGGAGAGGGGAATTTACCACTTCGCGCAACGGCAACGTTGCGTGAGGGGCATTCATCTTCCACCTGAGCCGCATATGCAACTAATTGTTCAATAAACATTCTTGCAAGAGCAAGAGGCTCGCCACTGTTGGTCGTTAGTACTGTTGCTTATAATTTCTTCACTTCAACTTATAAGGCAACATAGTAATGCTTGATGCACGACTTGATACCTTCAAGGATAAGCTGTCTGGAAAGCTTCTACCTGATCAGCGAGGTAGTTGCCATAATACTACCTGATCATTAGACTCACTTTTACTTTTATTCTCTTTCCTTTTTACATGATTATTTTACATTTACATAGGGATTCCATAGTGTATTCTCTCCAACGAGTCGATATAGCCATATACCATTCTTCAGAGAATGGAATAGGTGAGTAGAACAAAACTATAGGCGCAAAGAGCAAGCATGATATATGCCGATGTACCGAATACATTTCATGCAGTGAAGTAAAAGAACAAACGTATCAGAGAAGTTCTTTACTACTCCCTCTGTTCCTAAATATTTGTCTTTCTAGACATTTCAACACGTGACTACATACGAAGCAAAATGAGTGAGTCTACACTCTAAAATATGTCTGCATACATCCATATGTGGTAGTCATTTGAAATGTCTAGAAAGACAAATATTTAGGAACGGAAGGAGTATCTTGCATGTACAGAACAATTATTGTTATAACTCGCTGATCAATGATAAAAGATATTGATCATTGCAATATGGTATTTTCATCCTCCCTTTTTTTAGGTTATAATATGTTCGTCGTAATTTTGAAGATTACAAGATGGTAATTTTTTCTTAAGCCCGTAGCAACGCACGGGCACTCTACTAGTCAACATCAGTGTGGATCACCCCATGTCACATTGGCAGGGAACATGTGTTATTTATAGTGTAGTGCCTACCAATAAAATCGAGAAGGCATGACAGATATTCCCTTGATATCTCAAGAAATTAAGGCAGAAATTATTGACCACCCTATGAAAAGAGTAAAACTAATTAACCATAGTGGAATGTGTAGATACCCGTCACAACTTTCGTGTCACAACTCTCAGAAAACCACCACTTTACAAAAGGTGACTCTTTGCACCGAACAAAAGAATTGGCAGTGGCAAAAAAACACCAATAGTAAATGCTAAGTGGTTTGACGACGTCACTAATCGGCCGGACCCACTCGTCGGGCTGACTTAGCAAAAAAAAAAGTGCTCGAACCTCCCAATTAGTATTTATCATCTGTGTTTTTGCCACTGTTAATTTTTCGGTTCTGTCCAAAATGTCACTTTTTGTAAAGCGATGTTTTTTCGTGACATGAAAGTGATGATTCTATACATTTTACTCTTTTAAACTAGCAGATCCTAAAGCGACTCGTTCATATGAATATACTCTTCAAAAACAACTACCGTGTTGAAAAGCAAGTGTGTATAGTATAATTAATAAACCTGTCAAAACGCAGCAGGTTGACCGTTTGTCTGCGCTAACTTGGCATTTTATATTCTCTTGTTTTCTCTGGACGGCGTCTCGACCCTCTACTTGATCGTTCACCGGCGTAATTTCTGAAGCTTACTTGGCCTGGAAGTGCCTGTCGACGCATAATAAATCCCAGAAAACGAAAGCATTTATCTCCGGTAGAAGAGAGAAGATATTGTTTGATTAGAGCATCTCCAGCCGTTTGCCTTTCCAGGATGCCGAAAAAGCGCCATTTGGGGTTAAACTGACGCTTATTTTTAGCATGGGGGTGATTGTGTTCCCAGGCGTCGCCCCCAACTCGACGCAAACTCGGTGATTTTGATTTGAATATGGCACAAACTCGGCGATTTTTCATTCAAATTTGTACAAAAACAGAAAACAAACAAACTACGTCTAGCCCTACTACGTCGTGGCCGTCGCTGTCGCCGTCGTCGTCGCCGCCGCCGCCCTGCGTCCCGCCGGAGCCACCGCCATCCCCGCTGCACCCCTGACCAGGGTCGCCGACGCGAGGGGGCTTGGACGTCCCGGGCGCGTCCTCCTCGTCGCTGTCAAGGACGACGATGCCACCCTCCTCGCAACCGCGGCGCCGGGCCTTGATCTCCTCGTAGGCCCAGCGCTGGCGCGACACCTGCTCGCGGACGTAGTCTGCCTTCAATCACTTGAGGGCGGTCTCGTCGTCGGCGACCATCGCCGCGTGCTACTTCTTGATGGGGAGCAACCCCGGCTCGGTCTTCGACCGGACTAGGCGGAGGGAACGTGGGGAGGGACGGCCGCCCTCGTTGATGACGAGGGCACCGTTGCGGGTGCGCCGCCCAAGCAGCGTCTCCCGCGGCTCCGGCTTGACGGGGGCGCCGGATAGTCGGCCTCATAAAGGAGGCGCGCCTCATCCTCGTGGAGATGGCGGCGGCTGGAGCCGTTCGCTGCCGCGGCGTCGCCAGGTACCGCTTAGCCATTGCTCATCGGCGGGGAAGAGGGGGGAGAGTTGCTTCTGTGGTGAGACGAGGCAAGAAAGAAGGCATGGGAGGCAAACCCGTCACAGTAGTAGCAACATCGCGACCACAAGACGGCCAAAAGTGGAACACACGACAATAAGCTAGACATACCAAAAGAAAAACCAAAATGGCAACAAGAACCTGTATGTACCACACACACAAAAAATGCAATGACTTGCATGAATCCGTTAGGAAAACAAAAGTATCACTCCACTAGCTCCTTTTAAAGCCACCATGTCCCTTTTTTCTCTCATGCAAAACAAGCAACCAAGGCACACACACGGGCTTCTCGATTGGCGTGGCGTGCCGCCGCGCCTCCGCCCGCTAGTTTAAATATAAGATCTTTTAAAGATTTCAATATGGATTACATAATGATGTATATAGACACATTGTGTAGATTTATTTATTTTTCTTCGTATGTAGTTTGTATTAAAATCTTTAAAAAATACTTATATTTACAAACGGAGGGAGTACACCTTAAATGTTTATATGTAGAGCATGCAAATCAAAATCCATTCTCACTGATGTGTTCCTTGCAATGAGATCTTCAACACCAGATCCCACATGAGCACGTTCCGACAATTCTTGTTGAGAAGCAACTTTCTATCATGGAAAGTAAGTCTATGGTATGAACATGCTTTTGTAGCACAAACTAATAAGTTGAGACTTTCTTTTTGAAAAGAACAGGGCCCCACATGATTTTCCCTTGCATCTACATGTTTACTATCGTCACGAGACGTTTTAAACTGAATCCGGACGGGACTCGTTCAGATGAATATATATACTCTTCAAAAGCAACTACCGTGTTGTATAAATCTATCAAAACCAGTAGGTTGACCAGGTTGACGTATTTTCAACACTTTGGATTACATATAGATTTATACCCTCTCAGTAACACAATAAAGGCATATGTTCGGTAATCCACCGCTTCGAGAAATACGAGAATTTGCGAAGCATCTCTTTCTTCACTCCCTGTTTTCAACAGAAGCTCGGGCCGCTCTGGGAGCGGAGTGTGCGGAGTGGCGAGACTCCGAACAGGCCCTAAATGTCTTAACTTTGTGCTACTAAAGTTAGTATAAAGTTGAGACATTTATTTTGAGACGGAGGAAGTATATGACATTTTGTATTGTTCTTGGCTTTTTCTACGCGGCGTGTCGACCCTCTACTTGTGTTGATCATTCGCCTGCCAGAGTACTTGGCTTTGAAGCGTCTGTCGACGCATAATAAATCCCAGACAATGACGCATAATAAATTTCAGACTCCACTCACAAGATCGCCAACATCAGGAACACATGAGCATGTGCATTGCATAACATACATGGAGAACACAATCCATGTAGCAATATCCTACCTTCTTGAGCACAACATTGATCTCAGCATCATGGTCGATGTTTGACGCGGTGTTCAGGTCACGAGCAGCTTCCTCCCACATGCCGAGCATAGCATTGGCCATCCCATGAGTCTTGTAGCCCTTTGCGGAGTCCGCGTTGATCTGAACAAAATACATACAAGGGTAGATCGGTTAAAGATCTTCCTGCTTACAATCAATATAATTGTTGCGTACCTGACCCAGCCCTTTATACTCCAAACATTAAACAATCTGGTCTAGACCCATGTGTGGTGCATGGAACAGAATGATAGAGTAAAAATAAGCAACGAAAGGGGAACAAACCCGTCACCTCTAGCACAGCATTCGCATGGCAAGTTTTCAAATCATGGCAAGTTTTAGTTTACATGAATTTCGCGGTGGCAAGTTTTGATATGAATCTGGCATGGCATTTTTCTTGTTCATACTTGACTTTCAACTTTTTGTGTTTTTCCACACACGGCAAATTCATCATACAAACACATGGCAATTCCTGATACGAATTTGCCATGGCAATTTCCTCGTTCATATTTTTTGTTTTTCAACTTTTGGTGTTTTACACACACGGCAAATTCATCATACCAAAACACGGTAATTCTTGATACAAATCTGCCATGCCAAGTTTTGATACAAATTTGGTTTATTGATCATGGCAAATTTTATTTTATTGGTTCATGGCAAATTTAGTTTAATAATCATGGTAAAATTAGTTTATTGGTTCATGAAAATTTAGTTTACAAATCATGGCAAATTTAGTTTACATGAATTCGCCGTGGCAAGTTTTGATACGAATCTGCCATGGTAAGTTTGGATGTGAATCTGCCATGGTAATTTTTTTTATTCATACTTTGATCTTCAACTTTTTGTGTCTTTTCGCACACGGCAAATTCAACATACAAAACACGGCAACTCTTTGATACAAATCTGTCGTGTTTTCTATGATGAATTTGCCGTGTGCGAAAAAAACTTAGTGTTTGTATCATGGCAAATGTAGTTTACGGGGCATGAAAAATTTTATTTATTTTTTTGCAACATGGCAAGTTTTCTTTTTTCAACGGGACCATGGCGATCTCATTGCATCTTTCATGGCAACGGTAGTTTATGGAGCATGGCCAATTTTCTTTCTTCTTTTACAACCTTGCAAATTTAGTTTACGTGAATTTTCCCATGGCAAGTTTTGATACGAATCTGCCATGGCAAGTTTCTTGTTCATACTTGAATTTCCAACTTTTTGTGTTTTTCACACGCGATAAATTCATCATACAAAACACGGCAATTCTTTGATACTAATCTGCCATGGCAGATCTCTTTGTTCATACTTGATTTTCAACTTTCCGTGTTTTTTCTAACACACGGCAAAATTATCCTTCAAAACACTACAATTTTAATTAAACTTTCATGGCAATTTAATTAAAAATGCCATTTGCATTTTTTTCTTTTATTTGTCCTGTCAAATTTTTTGTGTTCACATGAAATTTTTGACTATTTTGTGTTTTCTCACATGGCAATATTGATTTTTTTTGTCATGGCAGATTTGCCATATTTCATTGGGGGATTAAATATGTGTTTATAAACCTTTGCCATTGTTAAAAAACTCGGATGGCAATTTTTCTGCTATTTTCCAAAGCTGATGGCATTTTTTTGTAGCTGAGCAAAATCTAGGCTTTTATTTGTCAAAGAAAGAAAACAAAATCTAGGCCTTTTCATTTAATTTGTTGTCAGTGGGCTTTTTGTTCTTTTTTCACAGGAAAAAGGGCCTCGTGTGATAAAGGCATGCGGGCTGTGTGGCCCCCTAGCGAACGAATTCATGTGAGGGATCGATCCCCTCGTGCTGAACGTGTGTGTGGTAGGGTGCTCTTCGTGCCACACGTGTGGGCAGTTTTAATATTCGCCCACACAGAGTCGCGTGGGCTGCCTGCTAGATATGTCACACAGGGGTGTGTGGGCGGATGTCTATTGTGCCACACGTGTGGCACTTATCGGTGTCCTTACATTACTATCTCCGTCTAGGTGAATAAGTCATTCGCGTAGTTCTAGGTCATCGATTTGAGAAATTAAATATGTGTTATATGTTATGAAAATTATATCACTAGATTTGTACACGGATGTAGTTTCTAAATATATATTTTTTGTCACATATAATACATATTTAGATAGTTAAATCGTCGACCTAGAACTACGCGAATGACTTATTCACCGAGACGGAGGTAGTACTCATGATTCATGCAAATACTTGAAAAAAAATGTAAACTTATTTTCATGAGAAGATATAAAGGTTTCCCCCCCTCACAAACGTAGTACAGACGCAAATGCACACAACACATACTCACCCTATGAACACGCATATCCTGCCTCATCGAGGCTGGTTTCATGAACAAATCTACTGTAAGTACCTAACCATCTAAAAAAAGAATGAAAGTTAACCGTCTAAGCCATGCTTAGTTCGTACTAAGGACAACTACGAGTCTTTATTAAACATTATGACCACATGTGGTGTTCAAAAGACATAATAGTGCTAATTTTGTCTTTTTTAATGTAGCTCACATGTTAAAATATCTCCTACTAGGGTTGATGAAGCCAGGTGTCCCCTTCTTAATCCCTACAGGCGGCACCCTTCTCTCTCCTGATTTCCTCCACTACAAGAAATATGTCAACTAGTGACCTTCTGTCAGTGACCCTGAAAGAATTGGTCATGGATCTATGACAATTTCAGACCAATTAGTCAAAAGCTGTTCAAGGGGCTCCAAACCCTAAACCATTGCGACCATTTTGGTCAGAAAGGTTATAATTTTCTTACACGAAAAGGTCACAAAGCAAACAACGCTAGTCCGCTGTCTTATTTCCAGTTGTTAACGACCAATATAGATGGTCATAACCTTATAGATTGTGGTGGGTTGTGATGACTAGGCGCCACCTCATCAGTTTTGCCTATGTGTCATGTCCATGTGGCAGTTTTTGCCCTAGGTTGTGAAGCAACCTATATTTCTGTCATTCCCAAAATTCCCAAAAAAATCTCATAAATTCTTTGGGTCATATCTTCGTCAAATATGTAAAAACATTTCTTGCCTAGTTCAAAAATAATTAGAAAATATTCATTTTCCTATTCTGTTCAGATCAGCACTTTGTGAAGGAAGTATCACTTTGGCATGTCCAAATGATATCCATTTTCTACAGTGCTTTCCAATGCCCAAATAACCATCCTCCGCCAAATGCCAACTCAATCCATTCATTATTTTGAGCCCAGCTTCAACATTTGTATTTATGTCCAGTGTGGTAGTTTGTAAAGCAAGTACCACCTAGACTCCTCCTTTTGACGTGAAAATTTGTGAAGACGGTCTTCTTAGTAACTGATCATCCTCATCCAAAACTCACGCCCATTAGGGCATCTCCAGCCGTGCCCCCAGGAAGGCCTCCCCAAGCGTTTTTTTCGCGCCGGCGCCGAAAAAACGGTCCAGTCGCGCCCCCAGGAGCCCGATTTTCGCCGGCTTGGGCTGAAAACAGCACCGACGGACCCAGCCCGAACCCGGCGCGTTGGGGGGCGCCTAGGGGCGCCGAGCGAACTGTTTTGGCGCGAAAAAGCCGCGGGCCCGCCGCGTCAGCGACACGGCTCTCTTCTCGGCCCTTCGTCGTCCTCATCGCCTCGTTTCCCAGGCCCGTCTCGAGTTCACACCCATGACCGAGCGCTTCCCAGGCGACGGTGCGGCGGCGAATGGCTTCGGCCACCGCCATCTTCATGAAGACGAGGCTCGTCTCCTTTACGAGGCCGAGTACCCGGTCCCGCCGGACATGCGGGTGCTCGGGGCATGGAGGATCAGCGCGGGCGGCGTGCCGGTGCCCCCGGTACCCACCGGCGCGGCGTAGCGTGCGGAGATCGCACGCATCCGCTCGAACCTACCGCGTGCGGCGAGGGAGGGGCCACGGTACCTCCCCAACAGCCCGCTCTGGGACCCTTACTTCCATCGCCGTCACGCCCAGCAGCTCGAGGCCACCAACGGCGTTGTGCCCTCCGGCAGGCTCAACGCCGCCGGCCGGCGTCGGTGGTGGGGCGTGCCCGGGCGCACGTTGGAGGCCGTCCTCGAGTACATCGAGGGCGGCAACACACCGCGCCTCGAGTACCCCGCTCCCCCTTCCTTCTCACGCCGCCGCGGAAGCTCCTGGACCCCGAGGCGCATGGAGACCGGGGGGTCCTCCTCCTCGTCCGGCGGCTCGCCCTGCCTCCGCCCCGTCAAGCCGGAGCCCCATGGCACGCCGGTCAGCGCACGCACCCGCAGCTCCGGCGTCCGCATCGGCACCAACGCCTCTCCACCCACCGGTCGCTTCGTCCTCGTCGAGCTCAAGCCGGAGCCCGGCCTCCCCGCGGAGTACGAGGAGATAGCCCGGCGCGGCTTCTCCGACGAGGACGCCATGCGGTGGGCGCGGGACGACTACCTCCGTGACGAGACGGTCTGGCAGCGCCGGGCCCTGGAGGAGATCGCCGCCCGCAAGCGTGGGCGCGAGGACGAGCACGGCGTCGTGGTCCTTGACAGCGACGACGACGACGATGACGACGCCCCCGGACCGTCCAATCCGCCGCGCCAACCGGGAGAGGGATGCAGCAGGGACGGCGGAGGCGTAGGCGGGGGTGGGGACGACGATGACGATGACGACGACGGCGGTGACTACACGCGGTTCTACAGCCTCCTCGGCATGTAGAACCGCGTGGGCGGGCGGCGAGGCGGGCGGCGAGGGAGACGGCAGGGGTAGCCCGCGGTAGTTTTTTTTTTCTTTTTTTTGTAAAATATGTTTAAGTTTGAACGAACTCGTCGATGTTTGCGTTAAATTTGAGTCGTTTTTGCGCCGTATTTGACTTTTTTGACTAACCGTGGGCGCCGCGACTGGGGGGCATCACGCCCCCAGTGTGCGGTTTAGCGCCGGTGCGCCCCCAGGGGGCGATTTTTTGCCCCTCCTGGGGGGCCAATGGCTGGAGATGCCCTTAGCCATGTGCATTTCCCGTACCGCAAATCAAACACTTGGCTGCTTATTCATGTTTGAGCATCGATCGGTCTCCTCGTGAGAATCTTATGTTGTGATTTTCTTCCTATCACCTACCCGGGGAGTGCCCAACCCACTAGACATGCCTAGGCCGCCCAGAACACATGGTAACGCCACGGTCACGCGGTGACCACGCGGCGGACATGCGAGCTTACGCACTGTAGAGTTAGGGCCCTCGGCCATCGTCCAAACCTCGATGTCTCGCCATCAAACCATGTATTTATGATTAAATAGATACTTATGTACCTAGAAATGATTTTTGGAAAAAATAAAGAGCAAACTATGAGGCAGCTGCAGTTCAAATTTGACCCGTTTCCAGCTGAATCGACGGCAATTTGTCTTTTTCACCAGAGGTAGATCAAAACTTTTTTCACCCAACCATTTTGTCAATTGTGCATTATGTTGGGGAACGTAGTAATTTCAAAAAAATTCCTACACACACGCAAGATCATGGTGATGTATAGCAACGAGAGGGGAGAGTATTGTTTACATACCCTTGTAGACCGTAAGCGGAAGCATTTGCACAACGCAGTTAATGTAGTGGTACGTCTTCACGGCCCGACCGATCAAGCACCAAAACTACGGCACCTCCGAGTTCTAGCACACGTTCAGCTCGATGACGTCCCTCGAACTCCGATCCAGCCGAGTGTCAAGGGAGAGTTCCGTCAGCACGACGGTGTGGTGACGATCTTGATGTTCTACCGTCGCAGGGCTTCGCCTAAGCACCGCTACAATATTATCGAGGTGGACTATGGTGGAGGGGGGCACCGCACACGGCTAAGAGATCCAAGGGATCAATTGTTGTGTCTTTGGTGCTAGCCCTGCCCCTCTATTTATATGTTGAGCCCCGGGGTCGAAACTTAGAGCAAAAGCCTCCTCAAAGTCGGTTTTGCCCCAAAAGGCAAGAGTCCCACTTGGACTCCAGGACCAAACGCCACAATCCTTGGCGTCTGGCCCAGACGCCATGGGCCTCGGCGTCTGGCCCAGGGCCAGACGCCAGGGTCTCCGGCGTTTGGCCCCTTGGCCTCCGCAAAACTCCTTTTGCACCGACCTAAAGCCTCATGGGCTTGACCCCTTGGCCTAACCATATCATCCAATATATGAATCTTTACGTCTCGACCATTTCGATACTCCTCGTCATGTCCCCGATCTCATCCAGGACTCCGAACTCCTTCGGTACATCAAAACATGTAAACTCATAATATAATTGTCATCGAAACCTTAAGCGTGCGGACCCTACGGGTTCGAGAACAATGTAGACATGACCTAGAACTATTCTCGGTCAATAACCAATAGCGGAACCTGGATGCTCATATTGGCTCCTACATATTCTACGAAGATGTTTATCGGTTAAACCGCATAACAACATACGTTGTTCCCTTTGTCATCGGTATGTTACTTGCCCGAGATTCGATCGTCGGTATCCAATACCTAGTTCAATCTCGTTACTGGCAAGTCTCTTTACTCGTTCCGTAATACATCATCTCACAACTAACTCATTAGTTGTAATGCTTGCAAGGCTTATAGTGATGTGCATTACCGAGAGGGCCCAGAGATACCTCTCCGACAATCGGAGTGACAAAACCTAATCTCGAAATACGCCAACCCAACATGTACCTTTGGAGACACCTGTAGTACTCCTTTATAATCACCCAGTTACGTTGTGACGTTTGGTAGCACCCAAAGTGTTCCTCCGGTAAACGGGAGTTGCATAATCTCATAGTTACAGGAACATGTATAAGTCATGAAGAAAGCAATAGCAACATACTAAACGATCAAGTGCTAGGCTAACGGAATGGGTCAAGTCAATCACATCATTCTCCTAATGATGTGATCCCGTTAATCAAATGACAACTCATGTCTATGGCTAGGAAACTTAACCATCTTTGATTCAACGAGCTAGTCAAGTAGAGGCATACTAGTGACACTATGTTTGTCTATATATTCACACATGTATTATATTTCCGGTTAATATAATTCTAGCATGAATAATAAACATTTATCATGATATAAGGAAATAAATAATAACTTTATTATTGCCTCTAGGGCATATTTCCTTCACATTAAATATGGCCTAATATTTTAGAAAATTGATTTGGTGCAATTTTGCAACAATTATTTGGTTGGTTCTTCACAAAAAAACATTTTTGCCACTCGAAAAATGGAAAATGGTTTTTTCGTCCAAATAAAATGAAAACTTCCTTAGGCAACATTGTTTGGAATTCCAATATGCACCCTTGTGCACAGTATGAGATCATTTGAACAAACTATTCCATGAATGTGGCCATAAGATTGATCATTTGGCTTGAAAGCCATGAATCTTCACGCTTGATAGCTCATTTCTGAGAACACTTTTTCAAAATAATTGCTATATTACAAGTTTATTATTTTTCCTGGAAACTTGGTCACATATAACGACACAATGCGAAGGTTTTCCAATTTTTTGATTTTTTTGAATTTTTTATGCCCGATTCAAAATGCGGTCAAAACGGCGGGCTTGACCGTTCCTAGCTAGTGGTTCAATATTGGAAAACTTTTGATATTTCTCTGATTAAATAGATACTTATGTACCTAGAAATGATTTTTGAAAAAAATAAAGAGCAAACTATGAGATAGCTGCAGTTCAAATTTGACCCGCTTCCAGCTGAATCGGCGGGAATTTGTCTTTTTCACCGGAGGTGGGTCAAAACTTTTTACACCCAACCATTTGATCCAATTTTGCAACAAATATTTCGGAGGTCCTTCACAAAAAAACCTCCTTTTGAGCAGACTATGCCATTTGAGCAGACTTTTTAAAGGTATTTATCGTATTAGAAGTTTGTTTTTTCCTAGACACTAGATCACACAATGCAAAGGCTTTCCATTTTTTGATTTTTTAATTCTTTTTGCCAATTTCAAAACGCGATTAAAACCATGGGCATAACCGTTCGTAGCTGCGGGTGGAATCTTACAAAACTTAAATGGCCAAAAAAGGCTAGAACAATTGGAAATGCATACAAGTTGGTTATCATCATCCATAAAATGTGGTATAACTTGAGTGAAAATTTTATTGGTTCCAATTTACAAAATATTATTGGTAGTTGCTTCATAAACCCCTTTGTTTTTAGCACTTAGAGACTATATTTTAAATTACAGCCGTAGTCTCCAACCAATCAGGACGTTTCCCCGGATCACCCTACCATAGGCGATCTGAACCATCCGATCGTCCCGGATCTAACGGCAAACTTGACCCCCCTGTCTCACCTAACAAGCCCTAGCACTACCCGCACACTCGTCCTCTCGCACCCACAGCCGCCGCCCTCCCCCTCCCTCAGATCTTGATCCGATCCAGATCGATGTCGCCACCCCTCTCTAACCCTAGCTTCCCGTTGCCGGCGACGGCGCCCTCCCTCCATCGCCCTCTCCTCCTTCCCTCCTCACGGCCTCGTGTAGATCCCATCCTCCCCCGGTCCCGTCCCCAGCCCCGCCCGGATCCACCGTGCTTGTCCACAACCGCCGCCCCCAGCCCGCCGTCAATCTCGCCCACGGCGGCCGCCCCCACCCCGCCATCGTCCTCGCCCACGGCGGCCGCACCACCCCGTCGTTGACCTCTCCTTGATCCACAACCAATCCCCCACCCCACCCTTCCTCCCTCTCACTCGCGCAGGTGCAGACGTAGGGCACAGCGCCCAATCCAAGGCGGCGCCGTCCTCGTGCGAGCTTGCGGTGACCATGACGGTGCAGGCGCTTGCGCCGCCGCCGCCGGAGCCGCACACGGTGAGGCGGTGGGCGGGCACACTGCTGGCCCCCGCCGTCTACGCGCCGCGGGTCTACTACGTGCAGGGCTTCTACGTCGTCTCCTACGGCCTCGGCATCTACCTCATCAACCTCCTCATCGGCTTCCTCTCCCCCATGGTCGACCCGGAGCTCGAGGCGCTCGACCAGGCCGGCCCCGCGCTCCCCACCCGCCTTCCCCGCCCGCCCGCCTCGCCAGGGCGCCAGCGCGCTTCCGGCCCAGCAGCATCTCTTCTTACAAGGTACTGACTGCCCGCCCTTCTTCTCCAACCCCTGCTCAAATTTCCTGCTGTGACATGTCGCCATATATTATTGGATACAGTTTGATTCTAGTTACATATGCACAAAAAATCAGTCCATACATAAGAATCTTGTTATGGGACACTGCAGCAACATTGAATGAATGTTTCCTGCTGCAGCAACATTCTGGTCATCAATGGATACGAATTGACTAGTGATCTATGCACACAGATAAATAAATTATATTATGTGGATGCACCCACATCATCAAAATAGAGTTGCAGGTTGCTCACTGTTTTTACCGTCCTGTGCTGCTCATACTGTATGTACAACATGTTGCTGAACTGAAAAATGATATTTGCTTCACATTTTTGTTTGTTGAACTGTCCCAGAATATTTCAATTAATGTAAACCTATGAGTTAAATAAATTGTATGGGAGGCATTGACATAAGTGCTCTAGACCTGCTCTGCTCCTGTTCAGAGGCACCTTGTATTCTTTTTTGTAAAATCTCCTATCATAAGCGAAAAAGCTTCAGGCATTGAGCCATTGAGCCATTGTATTGTCATGAATATCCATGTCTCTTTATACCAGTAAGTTAGTCTGATGCTAGACTAGACGTCTCTTTATGCAAGTTTATTGTCATGTCTATTTATATGTATAAAGTCGAATCAAGTAGTAACATGTGAACAACACTTGCACTGGTGTATGTAAGGAGTTAAGTACATGTTTGTTACAGCAGGACAGAGTAGATGTTTGTGTTACCATCCAATCCAGTGACAACATGTTTCTGTTATTGTGGTGCTTGCTTAACTCACTGCCATCTTACATTCTGTTCTTTTTTGTATACAGCTCGCCAGAAGAAGGCTGTGAAGATCTTCCACTGCCCTACCTCTAGACCTCTTCGCCCCATCGTGCAATGCTAGACCCGCAAGTACAACATTAAGGCGAGGGCTGGCAGAGGCTTTACCCTTGAGGAGCTTAAGGTGATGATCATTTCTTTGCTTTGTTTCCTTCATCTCTGATTGCCTATGAATGGTGCAGCATCATCAGTTGCAATAATTGGTTTATAACTGAGCATGGATTTTTAATGTTTGCTCTGTAACAATAGTAAATTTCCATTGTACATTTCATCAATTTCTTTCTTACTTTTGTTATCTAGGTACATAGAACTTGTGTTCTATCTGTAGCTTTTAATTGCTTGCCCCTTCCTACAATCGACACATGCTGCTTGAGTTTAGATTCAGATGCTAGATGAGATTATCATCTGTCGAGAAATTATCAGATGCTAGTTAGCTTCCTACTGTCAATGATGTGGTGTTAGAATCCTTGTATATATATACTTGTATATATACTTGTGCGCTAGAATATCATCATGTTGTTTTCCTCGAGTCATCATCTTGTTGATAGTTCTGACATAACACTCTGGAGCAAAACAGCTGATGGTTTCCAACAGGAAGGAACAATACCTGATCCACTTGTTATTGTTGTTCAACTGTTATATTAGGAAATGCAGCTGGTCTTGCTATTGTGAGGTTCCTGCTTTAAGTTCCTTGTGACCCATGTTTCCCTATAAATACATTCACGAAAAGTTGCAGCCATTACTGTAACCGGGTTCATGGATTTCACTTTTGAACAGGGCTAGCCGACCAGGTTGGCTATGTAACGCCCCGGATCCGATGCGCCAGGTGTCTGTCAGTTATTCACCGTCATTGCCACGTCATTTGCTTGTGTGTTGCATTTTATCATGTCATCATCTGCATTTCATCTGCATGTTTTTCAAAACTTGCATCCGTTCGGGTCCCGCCGGTTCTCTCCGTTGTCCGTTCGGAGTCCAGACCACACACGCACGCGCCCGCGGCACCTCCGAAATATTATTTTATAAGTGGCATAAAAATGTTCTCGGAATGGGGCGAGAGTTGGCGTGCGGTCTTATTATAGTGTAGACGGGCCGCCTGCCAAATTTCATCGCATTCGGAGTTCGTTTGACTGCCCAACCGTTATATATATAACCGCGATATAGCCGGTATATTCGTCGGACGTTTTCGGTCTCCGGAAACAGTTGCCGGGCTGCATTTCTCCCCTCTCCTCTCAGCCCAACCCTCTCGTCATAGCCCACCTGCAGCCCACCTAAAACCCACTCCGCTCCGGACCGTCGGATCGAGATCCGATGCCCGAAAACGGATGGAAAACCCCCAACCCTAGCCCCCTATTTGCTATATATAGACCCCCTAGTCCATTTTTGGACATCCCTAGCCTAATCCTAGACCTCCACATACCTCCTGCCACAGCCTCCCACCTCGGCCTCGTTTTCCGTGCCGGCCAAGCCCACCGCCGCCAAGTGGCGCGCCCCCACTGGCCTCCGCCGTCGCAGCCACCGCCCCGGACCAACCGGAAGGCGACACGTCGCCTCCCAGCACTCCTCCAGCCAACCCGCGAAGGCCACCTGCCCTCCCATGCGTTCCCACCGTGTCGGGCCCTCCAGGCCCGCAGCCGGCCCGCCTGGGCCCCGATCTGGGCCGAGGAGCCCACCCCGCCGCCCACACCTCGGTGCCCGATCCCGCCGCCGTCGACCGTCCTCGCCGCCGCCATCGCCACTGCCTCGTCGTCGCTCCTCTTCGCCTCCTCATCCGGCTCGTCGGACCCGCCCGCCGGCGACCCCAGCCAGGTCGTGCCGCCCCCTGCTCCATCCTTCTCCTGCCCTCCTCGTCTCTCCCTAACCTCCCCTCTCTCTCCCTCTCTGTTGCAGCCGCGCCGCCGCCTTTGCAGAGCCTCGCCGCCCCTTGGAGTTCGCGGTTCGGCCTCGCCGTCGTCGGGAAAGGATTCCACGGGGCCTAATCCACCTGGATCCGGCCGGCAGCACCACCCCCAGAGCCTCCTACGGCCTCGCCGGAGCCCCTCGTCACACCGCCGCCGCCATGCCTCGCCTCGGCCTCGGGCAAGGTCGGGGACGAGCTCCCCGCTCGGCCACGTGGGCCCGCGGCCCAGCCCAGCTTCCCCGGCCTGCTACAGCCTCCTCTCCAATCTGGGCCAAGCCCAACGTGAGACCTCCTCTATCCCTCGCCCCGTGCACAACTTAGCTAAATCGCGCTTGTTCTGTTTTTTTTTTAAAACTGCCAAGTCCCGATTATTTTGACATAATCATGCCATGTTCATCACATCATAACTTGCTGCATACTGCTCCGTTTCGTGCGTGTAATATGTCAAATTGTTCGTCTAGACGAGTACTTCATTTCATTCCATTGCATCATTTTCATTTGAGCTCATATTGATGGCTGAAATGCTGTTGGAAGAGTGCTATGTGATGTTAATCTGCTGAAACTGTTATAACTTGCTCATTTGTCATTTTTGCCATGATTGATGTGTGCATCCTATGAGGTTGATGTCTACATGTGTTTTGATCTATGACATGCCATCTTTCCAGAGGTGCTATACATGTATTTTTGTGATTTGTGTGCTGAGTGCATCGAGCTTGCTAAGTAGGGTACTTGATGTTGCTGATTTCAGTCCATGTTCTGCTGTTATTTTGATGCCATGTAAACTTGATGCTACAGAGAGATCCATGCATATTTTGAGATACTTCAGTAAGGGTGTTTTGAACCTATGGTTATGCTCTATCCATCCCTGCCCTTGGTTGTAATTATGGAGTAGTCTAGCATGTCATTTTCGTGCTCTACTTTTGCTTCAAAATGTTTCCTGGCAGATTGTTTACTTGTTATTCAATTTAGCCAAGGGTGCTATAGTTGATCCTTGCATGCTATGGACTTGTTCTTGCCTTGGTTGGTCACATAAACATGTCTTCTTGATGATGTTATGCTTATATTGTCATGCAATGACTTGTGGTGAGTGAATCGAGCTTGTTAAGTGGGCTTCATGATGTTACTGTTTTGCTTGTGTGAATCTGTTATTTCGTGATGCTATATAAACATGTTGCTACTAATCATTCTATGCATAATCTGGAGATGATCACTAAACATGTTTTGTTCTACATGTCATGCTCTACCCATCCATGCCCCTGGTTGCATTTATAGCTTGCTGTATCTTGTTGTAATCTTGCTCCAAAGTTGCTATATAATGTTGCTGTCAGCCTGTTAACATTAAGTTCAGTTGCTTCCATGCTTATGGTTAGTGATCCATGTGCCCTATGTACTTGATCTTGCCATGCTTAGCTTCATAAACATGTCTTCTTACTGTTGGTTGCCTTGCCATGCCATGTATTGCTCTGTGGTGAGTGGTTCAAGCTCACCAACATGCCTACTTATTGTTGTTCCTGCCATGTTTGAATCTGTAATATAACTTGCCATGTTTACATGGGTGTCTTCATATCTTCTGATCCTTTTTGGCTCTTGGTCAGTAAGGGACTACTGTTCTATGGGTTTAGTAGATTCATGCCATGCCTTTGTTTGCCATGATATGTTCCTGTAACATGTTGTTTGATAGCTCTAAACATTGCAACCTGATGTTATTTTCTGCAAAGTCTGAACTGTTATTATTTGCAATCTTTCCATGTGTGTTTGAGTATGTTCTAGTGATTTCTGGAGATAGCTCAGTGTTCATGTTTTGTTGTTCTTTACCTGTACATCATGTCCATTCCTTTTTTTATCAGGTTGGAGTGTTGTAGCATGTTGTTTTGATGCTTGCAATATGCCTAGTTGCTATTTTGGACAGATTGTTGCTATAACTTGTATAGTGTGTGTATGTTGAACCGTTGCTCCGTTTTGAGTGTGCTCTATATGAAACTTGCTTGTTTTTGCATGTAGCTTCATATTTCCATGTTGCATCTTTGTTTTGAGGTGTTTGCTTGATGTTTGGGTGCATTTTGCATCAATGCCATGTTTAACTTGTTATGCTCATATCTTCTAGACCGTAGCTCCGAACTAAATGAACTTTAAATGTAACTTGACTAGAATCTCGTGTAGATCATTTTGGTGCATCTTAACTTGCTGTTTAACAACTTGAACATAAGGTTTATTCAGATCTGGACCAATTTCGAAATTTGCATATGAGGACTTACCGGAATTGTTATATGTTGTTCCCGGCCTCATTTAAACTTGCCTTGATGTGTTGCTCTTGTTTGCATCATCTCTTGCCATGAGTAGCTTCATGTAGTCTTGTCATGCATCATGCTTGTTGTGCATCATGCCTTGTTCATGTGTGGTGTGTTTACTATGTTGTGTGCTTCTCTCGATAGTTCCCGTTTCGTTGCGATCGTGAGGATTCGTTCGTCTACGGTTGGTTCGCCTTCATCCGTTCGTCTTCTTCATGGACTCGTTCTTCTTCCTTGCGGGATTTCAGGCAAGATGACCGCTACCCTGGATCTCACTACTATCATTGCTATGCTAGTTGCTTCGTTCTATCGCTTTGCTGCGTTACCTATCTTTTGCTCATCAAGCCTCCCATATTGCCATGAACCTCTAACCTTTGACACCTTTCCTATGCAAACCGTTGTTTGGCTATGTTGCCGCTTTGCTCAGCCCCTCTTATAGCGTTGCTAGTTGCAGGTGAAGTTGAAGATTTCTCCATGGTGGACAGGATTTTTGGTTGGGATATCACAATATCTCTCATATTATTAATGCATCTATATACTTGGTAAAGGGTGGAAGACTCGGCCTTTTGCCTGGTGTTTTGTTCCACTCTTGCCGCCCGAGTTTCTGTCATATCGGTGTTATGTTCCCGGATTTTGTGTTCCTTACGCGGTCGGGTGATTTATGGGACCCCCTTGACAGTTCGCTTTGAATAAAACTCCTCCAGCAAGGCCCAACCTTGGTTTTACCATTTGCCTCACCACCACCTACATTTCCCTTGGGAGTAATTAACCCAAGGGTCATCTTTATTATAGCCCCCCCCGGGTCAGTGCTTGTCTTAGTGTTGGTCCGAACCGAGTAGACTGCGGGGCCCCCTCGGGGAAACTCGAGGTTTGGTTTTACTCGTAGGATGTCTCATCCGGTGTTGCCCTGAGAACGAGATATGTGCAGCTCCTATCAGGATTGCCGGCGCATCGGGCGGCTTTGCTGGTCTTGTTTTACCATTGTCGAAATATCTTGTAAACCGGGATTCCGAGTCTGATCGGGTCTTCCTGGGAGAAGGTTTATCCTTCGTTGATCGCGAGAGCTTATCATGGGCTAAGTTGGGACACCCCTGCAGGGTATAATCTTTCGAAAGCCGTGCCTGCGGTTATTGGCAGATGGGAATTTGTTAATGTCCGGTTGTAGATAACTTGACACCAGATCCGAATTAAAACGCATCAACCGCGTGTGTAGCCGTGATGGTCTCTTCTCGGCGGAGTCCGGGAAGTGAACACGGTTTCTGGGTTATGTTTGACGTAAGTAGGAGTTCAGGATCACTTCTTGATCATTACTAGTTGACGACCGTTCCGCTTGTTCTCTTCTCGCTCTTATTTGCGTATGTTAGCCACCATATATGCTTAGTCGCTGCTGCAGCCTCACCACTTTACCCCTTCCTTTCCCTTTAAGCTTTGCTAGTCTTGATACCCATGGTAATGGGATCGCTGAGTCCTCGTGGCTCACAGATTACTACAACAACAGTTGTAGGTACAGGTTTATGCGATGATCATGACACGAGAGCGATGCTTGCTTGCATTGAGTTCTTCTTCTGCTTCTTCGATTAGGGGATAGGTTCCAGGTCGGCATCCTGGGCTAGCAGGGTGGATGTCGTTTGAGCTTCTGTTTGTGTTTCATCCGTAGGCGGATGATGTTCTTATGTAGGATGATGTTGTATTCGTGTGGCATTGTATGCCTCTTGTATGTATCCCCATCTATTATGTAATGTTGATGTAATGATATCCACCTTGCAAAAGCGTTCCAATATGCGGGTCTATCCTTGGTGGGACCTCCGAGTTCCTTTTGGATAGAGTCGCATATTGGACGCGACAAGTTGGTATCAGAGCCTCGACCGACCTTAGGAGCCCCCTTGTTTGATCGTGTAGTTTGGCTGTTGTTGAGTCTAGAAGAAAACTGTTTTCGGAGTCTAGTTATATCGGAGAGTAGGAATTCTTTTTACTCCTCTGCCCCTTCGTCGCTCTGGTAAGGAATCTTGATGTAGGTGTTTTGAACTACTCCTCTTCCCATTCAAATTTTCTTTAGGATCATGCAGTTGGTTTTCCGATAGTTGTTCCTCAGCTCTTTTTATCCGGTGCATTTCTCGTCAAGTTAACTCGAGCCTCTTCATCTTTGCGTTCAATCTTCAGTTGTTTTCTTTTCCCACCCGCCCTCCCCTTTTCTTCTTTGGATCGGAGTCCGTAATCGAGTATCCATCCTACTCGTGCGAAGTTTTTCTCTCTCTCCTCAATGTTTTCAACCGGTGTTTTCTCTTCAAGATATTCGTCGATTTCCCCTTCCAAGTTGCCTTTGTTTTCCCGCCCTCCCACCCTTTCTCTTCCCGGAGCTTGAATCTCTCTCGAAAATTAATTTCATTCGCGTGGAGTCTCTTCAGTCTTCCCTCAATTATTTCAACTGGTGAATTCTCGTCTCGGTGGACATGCTTCATCCCTTTTCTTTTTCCGGTGGACTCAATTCAAGTTTTTTGGGTTGATCATGTTCTTTTCCTCAGCTCAAGTATTTCCCTGCTCATTCTCCTCTCGCCAGTTTATCCTTCCGGAGTGCTCAAGACATCTCAGGAGATTCGTCTGTGTTCCAATTAATTCGTGGTTGTCAACTCATTCAAATATTTCAATTGTTCCGGTGCTTCATCATCCTTTCAACGGTGTATTCTTTCAGTGGGCCCTAACCCACAGGTTTTTTCCCAGGATCTTACCTGACTCTTCTAATTCCCCCGGAGTGATTCTAAATTCTTTTCAAGTCTGACGTAAGAATGAATTTCATCAGTCAGATGCCATCTCCAAGATCGCTTTCAAATTCTTTTCATTGCTAGCTCAACCTCTTCGTTTTTCATTCTTCCGGAGTATCTCAGTAATTTTGGTGGTGTTTCTCGTCGTCTTTCTCATCTTTGAAGACCGAAGAAGAGTTTTTCCTCTAAATTTTGCCCATTCTCTTGAAGATTCGTGGTGCTAGCTTCATGCGATCCTCTCGAATTATTCCATTTGTCATTTTTTTTATCCATCCGGAGTATTTCAGGGGTTGTTTCCAATTTCTTTTCACCGGAGTTCATCGTTCCAGAAGAATTCTTTGTCCTCACATTTCAGCTACCATTATCCAATTATCCCGGTGCTTCATTCAAGTGTTCTTTAATCAGCTCATTATCTCTTCGTTCTTTTGCATCTAAATCCCCTCAAGCATATTTGTTCTTCTAATTCTTCTCGGCGATTCATTCTCTTTCATCAGTCATTTCCAAATTCTTACGGTGGTTCGTTCAAGATTCTTTTTCTTTGATTACCATATTAATTCATTCGTTCTTCCAATCATACCGGTGGTTCATGAAGACCTTCTCAAGTTTTGTGCTATCGCTTCTTAATCCTTTTCAAGAAGAATAAGTAATATGCAAAATCCATTGCTTGTCATCAATTTAATTCAACGAAGGATAAGCATACAATAAATCTTATTCTTATTTCATCAGAGTGATTAATCCCATCCTTCGGAGTTTGTTCTTGATGAATAAATTCTAGTTCCAGGTCTTTTCATCTTTTCTTTCCCGGAGTTCAAAATTTCCTCAGCCATTTCATCGGATCCTCCATCTAAATCATCTCAAGGCTCATCTTATTCTTTCATCCTTCATTCCTATCTCATCATCCTTTTGTCACCGGAGTTCTTCATGGTGGTTCTTCATGATTTAAATCATTCTTCAAGAGTTCATCAAGTATCATTCCATCCTCTCTAGTTCATGTTCTATTCTTTCCATGTTCAGTCGGAGTGCTGCCTAAATCCTTTCAGTCTTATTCGTTTCTTTTCTCATTCTAACCACTCCGGTTAGAACGAGTGCTTTCATAGTCTATCTGATTCCGTGAGCTTTCGATTCTCGTCATTCTCGTCCTTCCTCTCTTTTCTCGAGTGCTCTCGATCCTTTGCTTCTTCTCTTGAGATCTTGTTTCACCTCATCCCTTTTCCCTTCCGTCTCGGTCCTAAGATCTCGGGACGAGATCTCTTGTTAGTGGAGGAGTGTTGCAACGCCCCAGATCCGATGCGCCAGGTGTCTGCCAGTTATTCGCCGTCGTTGCCACATCATTTGCTTGCGTGTTGCATTTTATCATGTCATCATCTGCATTTCATCTGCATGTTTTTCAAAACTTGCATCCGTTCGGGTCCCGCCGGTTCTCTCCGTTGTCCGTTCGGAGTCAAGACCACACACGCACGCGCCCGCGGCACCTCCAAAATATTATTTTATAAGTGGAATAAAAATGTTCTCGGAATGGGGCGAGAGTTGGCGTGCGGTCTTATTATAGTGTAGACGGGCCGCCTGCCAAATTTCGTCGCATTCGGAGTTCGTTTGACCGCCCAACCGTTATATATATAACCGCGATATAGCCGGTATATTCGTCAGACGTTTTCGGTCTCCGGAAACAGTTGCCGGGCTGCATTTCTCCCCTCTCCTCTCAGCCCAACCCTCTCGTCACAGCCCACCTGCAGCCCACCTAAAACCCCCTCCGCTCTGGACCGTCGGATCAAGATCCGATGCCCGAAAACGGATGGAAAACCCCCAACCCTAGCCCCCTATTTGCTATATATAGACCCCCTAGTCCATTTTTGGACATCCCTAGCCTAATCCTAGACCTCCACCTACCTCCTGCCGCAGCCTCCCACCTTGGCCTCGTTTTCCGCACCGGCCAAGCCCACCGCCGCCAAGTGGCGTGCCCCCACTGGCCTCCGCCGCCGCAGCCAGCGCCCCGGACCAACCGGAAGGGGACACGTCGCCTCCCAGCGCCCCTCCAGCCAACCAGCGAAGGCCACCTGCCCTCCCGTGCGTTCCCACCGCATCGGGCCCTCCAGGCCCACAATTGGCCCACCTGGGCCCCGATCTGGGCCGAGGAGCCCGCCCCGTCGCCCGCGCCTCGGCGCCAGATCCCGCCGCCGTCGACCGTCCTCGCCGCCGCCATCGCCACTGCCTCGTCGTCGCTCCTCTTCGCCTCCTCATCCGGCTCGTCGAACCCGCCCGCCGGCGACCCCAGCCAGGTCGCGCCGCCCCCTGCTCCATCCTTCTCCTGCCCTCCTCGTCGCTCCCTAACCTCCCCTCTCTCTCCCTCTCTGTTGCAGCCGCGCCGCCGCCTTTGCAGAGCCTCGCCGCCCCTTGGAGTTTTGCTTCGGTGAATCTGTTATTTCGTGATGCTATATAAACATGTTGCTACTAATCATTTTATGCATAATCTGGAGATGATCACTAAACATGTTTTGTTCTACATGTCATGCTCTACCCATCCATGCCCCTGGTTGCATTTATAGCTTGCTGTAGCTTGTTGTAATCTTGCTCCAATGTTGCTATATAATGTTGCTGTCAGCCTGTTAACATTAAGTTCAGTTGCTTCCATGCTTATGGTTAGTGATCCATGTGCCCTATGTACTTGCTCTTGCCATGCTTAGCTTCATAAACATGTCTTCTTACTGTTGGTTGCCTTGCCATGCCATGTATTTCTCTGTGGTGAGTGGTTCAAGCTCACCAACATGCCTATTTATTGTTGTTCCTGCCATGTTTGAATATGTAATATAACTTGCCATGTTTACATGGGTGTCTTCATATCTTCTGATCCTTTTTGGCTCTTGGTCAGTAAGGGACTACTGTTCTATGGGTTTAGTAGATTCATGCCATGCCTTTGTTTGCCATGATATGTTCCTGTAACATGTTGTTTGATAGCTCTAAACATTGCAACCTGATGTTATTTTCTGCAAAGTCTGAACTGTTATTATTTGCAATCTTTCCATGTGTGTTTGAGTATGTTCTAGTGATTTCTGGAGATAGCTCAGTGTTCATGTTTTGTTGTTCTTTACCTGTACATCATGTCCATTCCTTTTTTTATCAGGTTGGAGTGTTGTAGCATGTTGTTTTGATGCTTGCAATATGCCTAGTTGCTATTTTGGACAGATTGTTGCTATAACTTGTATAGTGTGTGTATGTTGAACCGTTGCTCCGTTTTGAGTGTGCTCTATATGAAACTTGCTTGTTTTTGCATGTAGCTTCATATTTCCATGTTGCATCTTTGTTTTGAGGTGTTTGCTTGATGTTTGGGTGCATTTTGCATCAATGCCATGTTTAACTTGTTATGCTCATATCTTCTAGACCGTAGCTCCGAACTAAATGAACTTTAAATGTAACTTGACTAGAATCTCGTGTAGATCATTTTGGTGCATCTTAACTTGCTGTTTAACAACTTGAACATAAGGTTTATTCAGATCTGGACCAATTTCGAAATTTGCATATGAGGACTTACCGGAATTGTTATATGTTGTTCCCGGCCTCATTTAAACTTGCCTTGATGTGTTGCTCTTGTTTGCATCATCTCTTGCCATGAGTAGCTTCATGTAGTCTTGTCATGCATCATGCTTGTTGTGCATCATGCCTTGTTCATGTGTGGTGTGTTTACTATGTTGTGTGCTTCTCTCGATAGTTCCCGTTTCGTTGCGATCGTGAGGATTCGTTCGTCTACGGTTGGTTCGGCTTCATCCGTTCGTCTTCTTCATGGACTCGTTCTTCTTCCTTGCGGGATTTCAGGCAAGATGACCGCTACCCTGGATCTCACTACTATCATTGCTATGCTAGTTGCTTCGTTCTATCGCTTTGCTGCGTTACCTATCTTTATCTTTTGCTCATCAAGCCTCCCATATTGCCATGAACCTCTAACCTTTGACACCTTTCCTATGCAAACCGTTGTTTGGCTATGTTACCGCTTTGCTCAGCCCCTCTTATAGCGTTGCTAGTTGTAGGTGAAGTTGAAGATTTCTCCATGGTGGACAGGATTTTTGGTTGGGATATCACAATATCTCTTATATTATTAATGCATCTATATACTTGGTAAAGGGTGGAAGACTCGGCCTTTTGCCTGGTGTTTTATTCCACTCTTGCCGCCCTAGTTTCCGTCATATCGGTGTTATGTTCCCGGATTTTGCGTTCCTTACGCGGTCGGGTGATTTATGGGACCCCATTGACAATTCGCTTTGAATAAAACTCCTCCAGCAAGGCCCAACCTTGGTTTTACCATTTGACTCACCACCACCTACATTTCCCTTGGGAGTAATTAACCCAAGGGTCATCTTTATTATAGCCCCCCCGGGCCAGTGCTTGTCTAAGTGTTGGTCCGAACCGAGTAGACTGCGGGGCCCCCTCGGGGATACTCGAGGTTTGGTTTTACTCGTAGGATGTCTCATCCGGTGTTGCCCTGAGAACGAGATATGTGCAGCTCCTATCGGGATTGTCGGCGCATCGGGCGGCTTTGCTGGTCTTGTTTTACCATTGTCGAAATGTCTTGTAAACCGGGATTCCGAGTCTGATCGGGTCTTCCTGGGAGAAGGTTTATCCTTCGTTGATCGCGAGAGCTTATCATGGGTTAAGTTGGGACACCCCTGCAGGGTATAATCTTTCGAAAGCCGTGCCTGCGGTTATTGGCAGATGGGAATTTGTTAATGTCCGGATGTAGATAACTTGACACCAGATCCGAATTAAAACGCATCAACCGCGTGTGTAGCCGTGATGGTCTCTTCTCGGCGGAGTCCGGGAAGTGAACACGGTTTCTGGGTTATGTTTGACGTAAGTAGGAGTTCAGGATCACTTCTTGATCATTACTAGTTGACGACCGTTCCGCTTGTTCTCTTCTCGCTCTTATTTGCGTATATTAGCCACCATATATGCTTAGTCGCTACTGCAGCCTCACCACTTTACCCCTTCCTTTCCCTTTAAGCTTTGCTAGTCTTGATACCCATAGTAATGGGATTGCTGAGTCCTCGTGGCTCACAGATTACTACAACAACAGTTGCAGGTACAGGTTTATGCGATGATCATGACGCGAGAGCGATGCTTGCTTGCGTTGAGTTCTTCTTCTGCTTCTTCGATCAGGGGATAGGTTCCAGGTCGGCAGCCTGGGCTAGCAGGGTGGATATCGTTTGAGCTTCTGTTTGTGTTTCATCCGTAGGCGGATGATGTTCTTATGTAGGATGATGTTGTATTCGTGTGGCATTGTATGCCTCTTGTATGTATCCCCATCTATTATGTAATGTTGATGTAATGATATCCACCTTGCAAAAGCGTTCCAATATGCGGGTCTATCCTTGGTGGGACCTCCGAGTTCCTTTTGGATAGAGTCGCATATTGGGCGTGACAGGCTAGCAGTGAACTGATAACTAACTTAGCTTGGTTGTGATTCTTTAGACACTCATGTGATTTATCTAACTGCTGAATCTCTTTGAACATTGCAGAGTAATGTGCTTAAGGAGTTGCATCAAAGGCGTTGTTGGTGCCCGGTGTCCTCGTCAAGCTCCTTCAGCATATGAACACGGATGTCAAAGTTGTAGGAGAGCATAGGTCGTCCCTTCTTCAGGTTGTCCTTCGCCTAATCAAATGCCCTTTGTTTTTCCGCTCTGCTCCTTCTCACCATCACCACCACCATGGAAAATCATTTGTTTTTTTATGATGGCATTCCATTTCTGAATCCACTAAACTTGCTGCTGCACTTCTTCTCGGAACCTCTTTATTGTTGCTTGCTGCTACTCCTCTCTCCATTCCCACGCTTGCTTCTTCTTCTCCTAGCCTCGCTGCTGATCTTCTCTGTAGTCTGAACCCCCTGCTGCTGCTGCTGCTCTCTCCCCCTTTCCGAGCTTTTCCTGAGATGTGTACGTATGTGTCCTGCATAATAAGTGCTTTTTCTTTTCTCTAAACTTTGTTTGTATGATTGAGGGCAAATTTACTTGGTTCTTTTCTCTAAACTGTGCTTGGAACATTCATTTTTATGATCTAAAATTGCCTTCGTGTGATGATGCAGGTGCCCAGTTTGTGCTCGCTACCGAAGGAGCTCCATGTTGAAGAAGATTGAAGAGCACCAGGGTTAACACCAGGGCAGCTTGTAGAGCTTGTAGAGCTTGTAGAGCTTGTATATGTATAGAGCTTGTAAATGTATCACGTGTAGAGCTTGTAGAGCTTATTATGTGTGGAGCTTGTAAAGTATATGTTATTTGTACAATAGGAGCTCTGTACTGAATCTGGCTGATAATATTTGGAGTATTATGTGTGTGTTTTGTTTGTGCCAATTTAAATACTGGTTATTTATTTACTGTTAAATTGAATTATGAAGAATATGAACTTGCTAGCTGGGACCCACGTACCTGAACCTGACATCTGGGACCCATTTGACTAGTGGACCTTTTTTATATTACAAAAAAACTAAAACTTTCTAGCGGAAAAGGCCACGGCCCCAAAATGAGAAGGCTTAATTGTTGGGCTTGGCCCATCTACCTAGCCAAAATTAATATGAGAAAAAACACAAATAGGCCGAATTGTTGGGCTAGGCCCATGTAGAAAATCGAATTGGATCGGGCTGAATCTTGTGCCACATCAGCTTGCCACGCTGGATGCCTACGTGGACTGGGGAGGCTGCTAGTGACCAAAACGCCACAGTAGGAATGTTTTGGTCATAAATGTCCACGACCTTCTCACAGAGAAGGTCGCTATAGTCAGTTAACGACCCTCAGCTTTTGACCTTCTGTTTTTTGTCACAAAAAGGTCGCAAATGAAAAACTATGACCTTTCAGTGACCAATAGTGAAGGTCACAAGATAGCATATTTCTTGTAGTGCTCCCGCCAGTGTCCATAATCTCTCGATCTAGCATGGGAGGCAAACCCGTCACAGTAGTAGCAACGTCGCGACCACCAAGACGGCCAAAACTGGAACACACGACAATAAGCTAGACATACCAAAAAAAGCCAAAATGGCAACAAGGACCTGCATGTACCACACACAAAAAATGCAATGACCTGCATAAATCCGCTAGGAAAACAAAAAGTATCACTCCACTAGCTCCTTTTAAAGCCACCATGTCTTTTTTTCTCATGCAAAACAAGCAACAAAGGCACACACACGGGCTTCTCGACTGGCGCGGATGCCGCCACGCCTCCGCCCGCTAGTCTAAATATAAGATCTTTTAAAGATTTTAATATGGATAACATAAGGATATATATAGACGCATTTTAGAGTGTAGGTTCATTTATTTTGCTTGGTATGTTGTTTGTATTGGAATATGTAAAAATGCTTATATTTAGGAACGGAGGTCGCATTTTAGAGTGTAGGTTCATTTATTTTGCTTGGTGTGTAGTTTGTATTGGAATCTCTAAAAAATGCTTATATTTAGAAACGGAGGGAGTACACCTTAAAAACACATTGTTTATATGTAGAGCATGCAAATCAAAGTCCATTCTCACCGATGTGTTCCTTGCAATGAGATCTTCAACACCAAATCCCACATGAGCACGTTCCGACAATTCTTGTTGAGAAGCAACTTTCTACCATGGAAAGTAAGTCTATGGTATGAACATGCTTTTGTAGCACAAACTAATAAGTTGAGACTTTCTTTTCCGAGAAAAATGGGACCCCGCATGATGTTTCCTTGCATTTACATGTTTACTATCGTCATGTGACCTTTTAAACTACTCCCCCTGTTTTAAAATAAATGACTCAGCTTTATGCATGCAGCCTGGTACGCATGGAGTACTAGTACTAGTCTAATTAGCTACTCTAAGTAGTAAATGCCAACACGCCTTAAACCTCACATATTTTGGAAATGCATGTAGACAGAAGTGTGCCTTCTAAACTGTGACGGAGGGAGTATAAAGTTGAGTTATCTATTTTGGAACGGAGGGTGTAAATCCCAAGGGACTCGTTCAGATGAATATATATCTTTACCTAATAATAAAGAGAATTGGGTTTCTGTCGTCCGTCATGGTTGTTTTGCAAAAAGCCCCTCGGTTTACAGGAAATCAACCCGCAGTCCTCATCATAACTCAGCCCGAACCGGTACGGCGGAGAGAAAAAAAACTAGCCCGGCCACCCGCACGACCCTGCCTCCCAATCACATCTCCTCCGCGCGCTGCCACCTCCTGCCCCGCCCCGCCTCACCGGGCGCCGCCGGCCACCACCGCCACTGAGCCGCCGTTCGTCGCCAGCACCCGCGGATCTGGCCGCCCCTCAACTTCCCATTCGGCTGCACCTCCCAGAGCCGCCGCCCGTGCGAAGCTCCACCGCTGGAGGATCTCCTCCGCCTGGATCCACATCCCCATGGCCGGAACGGGACTTCCTCGAGCCCCCCCGGATGCATGCTGCTGCTGGTGGAGTTGGAGCACGCCGGCGCTCCGGCCGCCCTCTTCCTCCCTGTTCCCTCCCATCCCTCCTACTACAGCCAGGGCTGTAGCCGCCCTCTTCTCTCCCCGTACCCCTCTTCCTCCCTGTTCCTTCCCACCCCTTCTCCCGCAGGCTCCAGCTGTGGTGGTGGGGGTGAGCAGCTGCCGTCCGGTGGCCTGGGGAGTGAGGAGGGCGCCGTTCTAAAGCACGAGAGCTCGGCGCATGGCGACAGTATAGATCGTCTACAGCGGCGGCGACGGCCCAACGGCGAAAGGGGATGGCTGCATGATGATCTTGTTCTGATCAATTCTGAAATAGGAATGGAGGACTACTATGGGTCGCTGTTGAGGATGCTGGGTTACCTGACAGTAGGTATGCTATTTCAGAATTATTGGTTGGACGTACAGTTTCAAGTCTCAACCTAGCAAGAACACTTTCATGCTGATACATTTTTTGTCTGAAAAATATTTAGTCCTTTTTGTCTTGGAACAATAGAAATTCTGCAATTGTCGTGCTACAACACATGCCTTACAATTTCTTCACTGCAATCTTATGCTACAACATATGTCTTATGTATTTCACTTTGTATCAGTTTACTTGCCAGATTTTAGATTGGAGCTTAGCATGAACTGAAGAGAGGATACTTCAACATGTATGTGCTGAAAGGCAAATTAATTTGGAAGTTTATTGTAACTGGTACACAGTATTGGCATTAAAAGCGCGAGCGCCGTGAGGGATGCCAAGCAAGTTCCTGCTAGGTAAAAAAAAGGTGTCAAAACTTTTGTTTCTTAAGTCACCTCAAAGAGATGTGTGTTTTATACTTCTTTTTGTATAAGGATGTGCTCAGCGACACATCAAATTCTTAACATGAGCTTTATCTAGATGATTTTGATTTATAAGTTGTTCAAAAATAATACTGACTGCAGTTGTCTTACTCCAGATCGTGAAGAAATACACTTTGTCTTATGAGATCATCCTGATTGTCATCAAAAGCAAAGGTCCCTAAACAAGCAAATTGCATTTATGTGCTCTGACATCTTCGTGTTACTTTTAGTGGAAAGCAGTACAAAGTGTCAATTTCACATGCCAATACTAATTATTCACCTAGCTTATGCAAATTATCCAGCATTTTCCATTCAGATATGATCTGCTGCAAACACCATAAGTCACCACTCACCAGCACATGACCGTTCCCTCTAGAACTTTGACCGTCGTGTCATTTGATGGAGAAAGAACAAGATGGCCGAGCGACAAACTGAACAACGCCGGAAAGCTGCAACAAACGAGTGGTGGCAGCGCATACACTTGTTGAGCTGTGGAGGCACCCATTAGCCACCCACCCACCCATGGAACAGAGATTGATATATTGAAGTTTGTAATGGCTAATGGCCAAACATATGAATCTGTTCTTGATACTCCTTTTCCCTTTTCTTAATATCATCACATAAAATTTAGAAGCTTTCTAACATATGCATATTTCAGGTTTCAGAAGAGGTAGAGAAAGAGTTGTTCAGACAATTCAGTGCAGAAGCAACACCTCCAAGGTGAGAAATATGTTTCTGTTTAGCCTTCTTTGCTAGCTGTGTTCCTCTGTTTTTTTTACTGAACTGTGCTCCTCTGTTTGGATGATTATTGGAGAGAAAGAGAGATGATATGGAGACCACGAGTATGTGTGTATGGATCGGGGAGTGGTAGATTTTGGGCCAAATACATTATAACCGGCAACCAACTTGATAAACAGATTCATTACCCTCTCCTTTGAAATGAATTTTTGCTTGGAACATTTCTTATTTCTTTATCTGTTAGTGCTTGATTCTATCTCTGCTCTGTCTGAGGCCACCGGCGCCGATGTGACCGAGGTGGAGGCGACCAGCAAGAGGGAGGCTAGCGCGACCAATTTCCTCGAGCTGTTCAACTTATTAGTCCTTGCAATTCCAAATTCACATAGGTATGTAGGCTGTAACGGCACCGCTGTAGCCATCGCTGCCTTCTCCAATCCTTGGTAGCAGATTAATGCATAGTAGGTGAGTGCTTCAGGCTGTAGATTTGGCTCGCTTCCTGAGTACCTCATGTCTCATGTGGTTAAAGCTATGCGAGTAATTATGAAGGCTTGATCACCAGGAAACATCCATGTCAATTATGTGTTTGCTGAATTTCCTTAAGCATATGGGATTCAGTTGTTTGATGAAATTGCCCCCAAATGGTTTTGATGAATTTCCTTAAGTAGGCTTCTTTTCATAGTTAATTTCAGTAGATCTTGCTTTATCTGTACACATGAATGTAAGGATCTGTACAATTTGTTGATGGTTTGGCAAGTAATGTAAATCTTCCAATTGACGATTCTCTAGGATTCTGTAGTCTAAGTTTCTCTCTTTCCATCCCTGTAGGGTTATCCTGGTTTTGTTAGCGTCATAACTCTCAGTGAATATAAGTCCATTGTTTCCTTTTTATTGGTATGTGAGAAAAGTGGATGTGCATGCCTCCATTCAAACAAAGACTGAATCTTACTGTAAAGCAAATTCAAACCCATTGAGACTAGCTTTTCCAAGACTTAAATTATTGAGAGTGTTACTTTCATACATCATGATTGGTGCTACAGTTATACTTAACATACAAAAACATTCATATCTTGCTGGAAGCTGTGCTTCTCTACTTTATACATGTTTTTTGATGTGCAATGTTGCCACTTACTACATTGCCTGCCACATGCTCCGACGAATGTCTCAGTTATGTAGCGAATAACGTGATTTGAACAAAATTATTACGAGCTTTGCTATTTTCACACGGATGGGTTCATGGATTAAGGTTTCCTATTTTTCCTTTGTATTGTCATGGCCACAAAACTGCTATTAGTTACTTACACATTTAAACTCATTTCTACTCATAATGCGTACATTACTTGGAGAAGGAACTGCCTTCCAAGCTAAACGATTTCTGTCTTACAGACATCCAAAAAATCTTCAACCCTCATTGTATATAATATATTATAAATCTTCAACTCTCACTGTATAATTATTTTGCGGGGTAACTCTCATTGTATAATAAAATTATATATCTTCAACCTCAATGTATAATAAAATTACAATCTTCAGGGTTCTGTAATGTTCTTTTAGAGCACGTGAAACGCGTGCCATATTTTCATAGAAGGCTAATGGTTGACAATCCATATTTTGTGCTCTTATATTTGGTTTCATTTGATTGTTGAAATATAAGTACACTATAAACCTAACTATAGGTACTAAACCTAGCCCATGCTTGATTATAAGTTTATAACACACATTATTACTATTGAAAGCTATATTAAATCCTAAATTTGACTCTTCTGATAATGAAATGAAGGTGAGGAATGTCATCTTTCTTTGGCAGAAGAAATTATGTTTCAGTTTTGATTTTATTTTTTAATGTTCTATATGTATTTTTATTCTTATGCTTGATTTAAAAAGAACATCTGATCAGAAATGCTTATATCTTAACTTAATCGACAAATCAAAGAACACATTCATTTCTAAGCCGTTTTCCAAAGATTGGCTAGCTGAAATCACAATTCTCCTTCATGTTATTCCTGAACACACATTCCCATCGCTTTGCATATTGGATTGGGATGTCATTTATTTTCTCCCGTTGCAACGCACGTGCCTTTTTGCTAGAAAAATGCATAGAATCTAAATATGATATTATTTTAGCTGTTAAATATTTTTAAAATATTATTTTTTAGTGTAAATTTAATATATAGTGCACGATCCGTTTTTCTTTCGTACCAACGATGACCCGACTTGCAAGTAAACACCCATTAAAACCAGATTAAGAGAAAAGAAAACATTGATAACCATGCATGCACACCTTGACACCTATGAAAAATCTCGCGGGTAAAACAACGTATTTCTCATCTTATTCTGAGCGAGTGTGCTTGCGCGCGAGAAAGAGACGCCTTAGGACTGACCACATTCAAACACGTTTTTGTTGTGTCAGCACGTCGCCAACCCAAATGTGATGCCATGTGAAAATAAAGGACATGGACCTATTAAAGTCTTGAATCATGATTATTGGGTTAAGAGCGTGTGTTATTTTTTTCTCCGTTGCAACGCACGGGCTCTTTTCCTAGTAGTCTTCAAATGCAACTACCGTGTTGTTGAAAAGCAAAGCGTGTTGTATAAATCTGTCAAAACAATTAGGTTGACGTATTTTCAACACTTTGGATTATATATAGATTTAAATATGGCATTTTATACTCTCTTGGAATTTTCTAGGCGGCGTGTCGACCCTCTTGCTTGTGTTGATCATTCACCGGCCAAACCTGTCATGCTTGCTATTACAGTACTTGGCTTTGAAGCGTCTGTCGACGCATAATAAATCCTAGACAACGGGAGCATTGATCTCCGGCGGAAGATATTGTTTTCTTTACGTTGACGGGTCGCGCCTGGCCGGCGAACCACCGGCGAAACAGCCGTCGTCACAGCTCACCATGGGCGCAAGTCAAGGCAGCAAGATTGGCCGGTCCCCAACGGCACGCTCGATTCCAACAACCACCTGAACCATTCTCCACGGGCGGGCGGGCTATAGCCGCCGCCTGGCCTCGCCTAGCACACCTCCCCCGTGTCAGCCGCTCCCAGTTGCCCATCCTCTCTCTCAGGCCAGAAAAGCACACGCAGAGACGCCAGGGAGCATCGTCGAAATCAATCCGAGAAACGGACCGGCTCCAACTTCCCAATCGGCGGCGCGGCGGACGACACCGGAGCCCCGGAGGGCGGAGAAACGCAGGAATCCAAGAAACAGAGGCACCGAGGCCGGCAGGACATTGAGCCGCCACACACACCGCGCGGCTCGCCCCGTTCAGCTCGCGGCCGCTTTCCCTGCAGCGAAGGAGGAGGAGGAGTAGGAGGTGGTGGTGCTCGTCCCTGAAGCCGCCGTTGACTTCCGACCGCCGGCTCCGGCAGGAGGAATCTCTGCTCTTCGCCCTTCCCGTGAGTACCTGTCGTCACTGCACCTGTCATCTAGAGTACGTACTTGCGGTCTCCGTCTCTCTCCTCCCCGCACATGCCCTGTCCACGAATTCCCCTCCCCTCCCCGCTAACCCCGCCGCATGGAAAACGCAGGCCCGGCAGGGGATCCGCCCGGCGAATCCATCGAATCCCCGCTCCTGCCCGCGCCGGAGACCAAGATGCCGCCACCGGTGCCGGCCGTCCGGCTCGGGGCGCCGCCGCCGCCCCCGTGCCTCAGGACCCACGGGGCCAAGATGGCGCGCCGGCACATGTACGACTGGATCGTGCTGCTCCTCCTCGCCGCCATCGAGGTCGCGCTCAACCTCATCACGCCCTTCCACCGCTTCGTCGCCGAGTTCATGATGGAGGACCTCCGCTACCCCATGAAGCCCAACACCATCCCCGTCTGGGCCGTCCCGGTAGGGTACCCCATCCACCCCCACCTGCCCTCCTGACCTTGTCTCTGCAAAATTTCTTCTTTTTCCTCGATTGACCGAACCTTGCTCGTTGTCTGACTGTGGACGAACGGATGCAGATATACGCCGTCATCCTGCCGATGCTCATCTTCGCCGCCATCTATGTCAAGAAGAAGAATGCCTACGACCTGCATCACGCCATACTAGGCAGGTTACCCTTGCGGTGCTGCTGTTAATTGTTCTGCTGCAGCAGACTGCAACTGCGTCAGTTTATTCAGAACACTGCTCTGCTCAATTCTCGGTTCTGAAACATGAAAAAATTTGACAGGCCTGCTGTTCTCCGTGCTCATCACCGGCGTCCTCACCGATGCGATCAAGGACGGCGTCGGCCGGCCTCGCCCCAACTTCTACTATCGATGCTTTCCTGACGGAGTGCCGGTGAGCTCTCTTCCGCGATTGCTTCTTCAGAGCTTTCCATTTCTTCAACATTCGCCATGCTGAATCCAGTTGCCTTTTCAGAACTATGAGGCGGTCACTCGACAAGTCATATGCCACGGAGACGCAAAAGTCATCAAAGAAGGGCACAAGAGCTTCCCCAGTGGCCACACTTCATGTAAGCTTGGCCACCATCTGCAATTCTGAAGGCCATCTGAACTTGTTTGAGTTGCACTGTAGCATGAACTGGTTATCTTTCTAGATCACTTCTCCCTTGGGAAAGAAAAAAAACAGTTCAGTCTGATAGTTTTCTCGTGTTCATCTGGTATGGAATGCAGGGTCCTTTGCCGGGCTGGGCTTCCTGTCGTGGTACCTTGCCGGCAAGATCAGGGTGTTTGACCGGGGCGGACACATTGCCAAGCTCTGTGTCGTGATCCTGCCACTGCTCTTCGCTGCGATGGTCGGCGTGTCGCGGGTCGCAGACTACTGGCACCACTGGCAGGACGTGTTTGCCGGTGGGATCCTCGGTACGTTCCAACTCCGTCAGAGCCGTTATAAGTTCAGTAGTGTCTCCATCTCTTGAAGATCGCACTGACAGACTGCTGATCATGTGGGTGTATCTCTGCAGGGCTGGTTGTTGCTTCGTTCTGCTATCTGCAGTTCTTCCCGCATCCGGCTAGCAAACACGGTACATTTATAATCTGTTCTGGATTAACGAAATAGGTTTTCGCCCCGCTTTATATATAAAGCAACCACCACATCCACATGAGTACATTTGTTCTGGATTGTTAGTGCATACATAATGCCACTGCTCTTTGTTCCGCCATTGTCAGATGTACAGAAATGAAGGCCTTTTTCCGCAACTATAGTAGTATAAACTGAAGTGAAATGTTACCTCTTGTGTTTCAGGGCTGTGGCCTCATGCATTCCGGCATCAGGATCCTAACCCGGAAACTGAGAACCAAGGAACAACAGATCCCCATCAGTCGGTGCTGCCGTCCATGGTACAACATGTTGCCTCCATGGAGATGAGAACCAATGGCCGAGCGTTGGATAACATGGAGGCTGGCAGCGGCAGAGCCTGGTAACTGAATACGACCACCATGGGGATGGGGCCAGGCACGCACCACCATGAGAGACATCACCTTGTAGGTAGGTAGGTACTAGTAGAACTCTTGTTTTGTAGTATATGTTTCTTGTAAAGACAAATGAAATTGCGCGATTTGGTTCGTTGTTGGACCGAAGTAGATCTAGTCCTTGAGTTTTCAGAATCAATCCGTTGATCTAGTCCTAAACAAGTGCATTTTCTGTTCATGCAAATGCAGTATATACTTTTGCTATCACTTGCATCAAAATAAAATAAGTATTTTGTACATAACCTAACATGTTAGAATTGACTAGCTACCCGAAAGGCGAAAGGGAACGAAGAGGGAGTCAACTAGTGCTCGTATCTTTTCGAAACAGCTTATGGAACCAATTGAGGGGATACAATGAGTAAATAAAAAAAGCATTTTTGTGGAAAATACAACACATAGCCACCCTAAAAAACATCACATAGCCACTGCTATTGTGGATATCTAAAAAAAGACACGTCTGATTTAAGGGCATTTTCTGATCACTGCCGCGTTTTGACGGCCTTTTATGACTGGTGGGGTCCACATGTTTGAGCTAAGGTGGACAAAGTTTGACAAACAATACATGTACACATATTTGAGCATTTGGCCAATGAAAAAGAAAAACAGCGGCAGGGATATTTATATATGGTCTAAAGGCATTACTGTAAAAATCCTCGAATCTAGGCGAAAAGATTAAATAAAGCCCTCTTTGAGTGGTTTTTCTCCTGGGTATCTTCATAATTGGCATTAACCTGATGCAGACAGAACAAAGGACTGATATGCACATTAGCATACGAAATGCAAATATAGGGCAGTAGTTATTTACAGACTTGGAAGTTGAGTAATGGCAACTCTTTTCTCAGACAGTGGCAAGTCACGGATCAAAATGGGTTTATAAAGCGGTTGCGGAGCAAAAAGAATCGGGCCTTCGGAGAAGTTCAGATCGCACAGAGGCTTTGGTCTACCTTGAGTAATTGTGACCTATCACAAATGGCCCTGGTAACGGAAAATTACACCATCAGAGTGGATGATGAAACAATGAAGTTGAAGAAAGCCATCGTTTTACGAAAAAAAAAGGAAAAACACGATCATCACCTGACAATTCGATCTGCTGACCAGTTACAACTGGGCACTCAAAAAAAAAAAACTAAACGCCTCATCCTTGTTTACATGTACTTATGCCTTTTCAGACTCAATTGTTTCCCATCTGAAGTAAAATCAAATACTCTTGTAGAAGTTCTAACCCGTGAAGACAGTTCAGATCACCGACATCTAATTTGCACCACTAATCCGGTAGAACTTGCAGATATGGCAGCAATCGTTCTGATGCAGAGGCCGGGGAGTCCCCCCTTTTCGGAAAAAAAGATATGGCAGCAATCTGTTTAGAAGAACTAAAAGGACTCGAAAGTACATGTTATTACCTCTATCAAGTTTACAAATAGATCAATGGAAGGAGTGTGCAACCAGAAATTGGAAAACCATAAATGAAAACCTATCTGATTCATCTCATGAACAACTCAAAGTTTTTCACCATTCTAAATATACTGCCTGATATATGAAACACTGCAGTGTCTGAGGTCCCAGGTTTGTGATTCTCAGCTGGTCATTTCCTCCTCTTTTTTTCTGAAGGAAATGTGAAATGCGGGCGACAGCTACTTATACTAGTAAACAAATCGCATTCAAATTTGATATACACATGTGGTAGAAAAAGAATGACATCCATGTGCTAAAGCTAAACTAATATTCTATAATACTCCCTCCGTTCCTAAATGTAAGTCTTTGTAGAGATTCCACTATAAACCGCGCACACGGATGTATATAGATGTATTTTAAGTTTAGATTCATTTATTTTGCTCCGTATGTAGTCCACCTAATGAAATCTCTACAAAGACTTATATTTAGGAACAGAGGGAGTATGAATGTGACTCCTTCTATAGAATTTAACTTTGCAAATCAGAGAACATCATTCTCCATATGTCAGGCAGATTTGTTTTGGACCACTGCAAATAGGCTAGCCCACTTTCGAAGCAAAATAAAACTGTAACTGTTGGTTTATTGGTGAACATTCAGCATGAATGGAGCTTGGAACGGCACCTTCAGAAGGTCATAAAACAATAACAATTCAGAGCAATCAATTTTATGAACAATAAACAATAACCAATTCACTAATTCAGGCCAATGAATCTTACATGTGAGTACAAACAGTGCGTATATTAGAAAATGTGTGAAGTACTAAGGTACTCCCTCTGTCGCATAATGTAAGACATTTTTTGACAAACGTCTTACATTGTGGGACAGAGGGAGTACTGAGGTAGCAGGAGAGCAATAATTGCTAGAGTACCATTAGTTCAGAGCTATAAGACTGAAATAATCCCTCTAAGTATTACAGTACAGATTTTTTTTTTCTCAAGTAGTACTACCTCCGTTCCTAAATATAAGACGTTTTGGCAGTTTAAATCAAATTGGAATAGAGGGCGTAAGTACTATCAGCTCAGAGCAACAACAAACTGGAAACCAAAGCATAACCCAGACATGAATTGCTCGATATGGAGACATACCAGGCATGAATGGCTGTAGGTTTCCATGGAAGGTCCAATCAAAGGAAGGTCCGACCTCGAGCTAGAGAAAGGACAACTTTATATGGTTAAGCCTTGCTTAGTGTTAGTGGCAAAATCAAGAAAATATTTCTGGTTTAGGCCCGCCACGGAGAATGTTCCATAGGCTCCTTGAGACTCCATCTGGTTATGTATTACCTGATCCCCCATATCTGACTCAGTTCCAAGGAGGTTTTGGATTGCTTTGATGTTTTCTGAAAGCTACAATATGATGCAACAAATATCATTTCCAAAGATCCATATGAACAAACTGCAAGTGAAGGATGTGGGCCATATTTTTTGGAAGATGAACACAATGGTGATTTGGTAAAGCTAACCACAGCACCATCGTTGCTTATGGGTAGAATTGTTTTTTACTTGATCTCTTAAAACTCAGAATTGTTTACTTGATCTGTTGACACTTGACACCTGTATATCATTATCATCAATGATGGGCAGCCGCCCTCTGGTGTTTGCAAAAGCATCCAAAACCTCTATCAAAAGCCTGGCTTCGCTAAATTCTCATTTCAATACGCTTCAAAAAGATATTCTCCTTTCAATACAATCAGGGTGTGGTCTGCATACTGGAGCACCGGACAAGGCATGCTATTCAGAATAAGGTGTTGTGGCAAACCTCTGGAAGCAAAGTCTTCAATAATTTTCTGGAGAACATCTACTGCCTCCGTTCCTAAATATAAGTCTTTTTAGAGGTTTCCACTATAGACCACATACGGAGCAAAATGAGTGAACCTATACTCTAAAAGGCGTCTATATACATCCGAATGTAGTATTTATAGTAGAATCTCTAAAAAGACTTATATTTAGGAACGGAGGGAGTACTACTCATTGATTGGATGTTCAGATTTCAGATCACGTAAGTGTTTGCGTCGACGTTGGATGAATTGTTTGCGACAGTGAGCGCGCACACGTGTCGCCGTCGTTGTGGATATGTGAGCACCCAATCAAAGCTTCGAGTGCGAATATATGCTACTCTAGTGTTGTAGCTGGTCGTCCACTTCAACAGGCCCTGTCAACTTCTTGTGTCTCTTCCCTTGTCTCGACGTGCGTAATCGCCAAGCTTATCTTACAATGCTTGACATGGAAAAGTGTGTTACAAAATATGCAAATAGATCATTACTAAAAATAGATGAGAGAGATGATATGTTTGTTCTAAGAACCGAGAGATGATATGTACTTCCTCCGTCCCATAATGTAAGACGTTTTTTCACACTAGTGTAGTGTCAAAAAGCGTCTTTCATTATGGGACGGAGGAAGTATATGTTAACCAAATATGTCAACATGGCTATACCCCTGGAGCATGACTACGGATGCTCCTTCCCATGAACTAAATCACATAATACGGATCGATGACAAGTTCGCCATGGCCATCCGGCACATCTCAAAGCCCCATGGCCTGTCCGGACACCCTTGGCACAGTCGCCCGGACCATCCCCTTCATGATATCCTGTCTAGCCAACAGCTTGGTTTAGTCTCTTTTGGCCATGCGACGGCGCATTTATACAATAGTTCTGAGTTTCATATGTTCGACCTAAACACCTAACCCTCTTCATATTCCAAGTCCAAACCATATCCCTATATAGATAATCGACGTAATTTTAACGTAGTAGTGCACACTTAGGTGACAGGTGTGCGGCGCATTTCCAACTTGATGCTGACGGCGTCCGTCCGGAACCCAGAATTCCATACAGCAGTTTGATTATTTGGCCAGTGTTGGTACACGTTGCATGCTCCCTCTCGTTTCTTTTTGCCGGCAATCACGCAACCACCAAGAGAAGTTTCATAATTGGCAAATTCCCCTACACATACGCATACTACTGACAGTGATACAGCCTCAATGATTGTAGTTTGCAGAGGTCCACATCACCAATTTCATTGTCCTTTTCAGCCAAGTCATTGGGTCACAGTTAATGTTTAACCACAAAATGGCATGTGTTACACTGTGACTGGTACACAAATGGAAATTAGAGGTCTCCTGACAATTGCCAGGATGACACTCTGCAAACCACATCATCGATCGATCATATTTTACATAAAGCCAAATCGACTTCTAAAAGTCAGCCACGTAATAGCAAATTCCACACCTACTATAAGCGAGCTCATCTACCGTTATAAAACTAGCTAAACTATATAGAGTTTACAAAGTATGATGCATACATGTGTACATCACTGGTGACAAAAAACAAGAGACTATTTACATAACTTAGGCAACATGAACGGGCCGGCAGGGCTAGCCAGCCACGTCACAATGTCGCCGAGGGCTGGCGGCGGAGGCGGAGCACCGGGTGGGTGACGGTGAAGGGGCCAAAGTGAGGCCTGCCGGGAAACAAGGTGGACATCGGCGACGGTCCCGGAGATGACGACACGGAAGAGACGGTGGAACGGGTGGTGGCGTCACATGATGAGCACGCTGGGAGCGCCGTGCTGAACCCAGACAGGTGGTGATTCAGATTGTAGAGCGGGTACGGGGCACGGGAGGCGCGCAGCTCCGCCACCTCCCGCTGGAGCTTACGGTTCTCCCGTGCCAGCGCGTCGCAGCAGCGCTTCAGTTGCTCGCAGTCCGCCTCCGTCTGCTTCAGCTTCGTCCTGTGAACGACATGATGTTAGATTTGTTACCTGGCTCTTCTGTTTTGGAAAATGGTGACATCAAAAGGGAAAACTACTGGTGTATAAATTTTGTTACATACCTGGCTCTTCTGTTTTGGAACCAGACCTCAACCTGGCGTGGTCGAAGGCTCAGCTGGTTGGCTAAACGGCTCTTTTGCTCCTGTATATATGCCGAATGAATCCATCTATATCATCTATACTTATTTTAGGTGCACTAGAACAAGATAGGGCAAGGCAAGCAAGTTTCCATTTGATGGATTAGGAAAATATGCAGGCAGAAGGTGCATACCAGGGTTAGCGTGCTGTGCTCTTTGAAGCTACCCTCTAGAAACGCAGATTGTTCCTTGGACAGCCTCAGTTTCTTCCTCACCCTTCCACCTCTATTGTCTTCTTCCTCTGAAGCTTCCTCGTCAACTCCCTGTGCCACAGGAACCTCCATATGCATGGACGGCGGTGACAAGGACCTCGCTATCAACGCTCTGTCATCCACCGGAACAGGAGCGTTCACATCAAACCCCCGTGAATTCGCACCCGCTGTACAGAAAAAAGACTCATCAGCATACAAAGAATTTTACAGACAGAAGCTACGAGCACATAGCAACATATGGATGGACCTATTGGGATGGGAACCGATCAATTCAACAGCTTGTTCTGCAGGACTGTCTTCAAGTTACCTGTTTGTGCAGAGGCTTGGCGAAGAGGGCTTGCTCTGACAGGCAGTTCCCGGCATGCTTCGTCACTATCTTCTCCCTCCGCAGTTTCTATGCTTGTCCTCTGGTTATCTTGGTCAGCTCTTTCGGTAGCCATTACTCGTAGCCCTAGCGCAAGGTCGTCGTGGTCTTCTCCTTGGCATGTTGCCGGCGCGGGCATGGTGTTGTTGGCCTTCACTGGAGCTGGAAGATCGCCTAGACTAAGCTCAAGCTCCATGTCAAGGAAAGGGAGGGGTCTTGGAGTGATGAGGCAAAGAGGAAACAAATAGCAAGTACCACATATATAGTAGTGGTCGGCCAATCAAGTAAGTAATCATCGGTTTTGACAAAATAAACTCAAACATGATTAAGTATCAGAGAACACGTTTGGATTGGATTGTTATCTAATGCTTGTCCCATCAACCTCCAATATTATATCATGTCTCCTGCTATTCCAATAATTTGAAAAATATTTTTTATAATGCTAGGCTAAGTGTGCAATCTATTTGAACTTTGAAAGTACTTTTATGGATAGGGTTAACTGGAGATTCATATTTCAACCGAGGTCCACAAAACTATCACTTTGACATTCATTAAAAAATAGGAGTTTCTCAGAGGAGCATGATTATGAGCTATTATGACATTTGCATTTCTCCACGCACGCATTAGGAAGCTTTAACACGTTTTCTTTTCTTAAGGCAACAACCATTCTTGTCATTCCAAGAAAAGGCATTTTCAAAAAAAAGAAGGCATGATTGAAAACCAAATAATTTTTGCAACTGGTGCAATAGAAATCTAAAACACTTTGTCTTTTCTTAACAAAGTTACCAGTTTTGCCCTTCCAAGAAAAGGCATGGTTGAAAGCCAAATAATTTATCCAACTAATAGAGGATTATCATTAATTTGATCGATAATTGTGCTTTGCATAAATAATATAGAATATACTTTGTCAAAAGATTGCTTGGAAAGTTATCTCTCCTTAAGAAATGATAAGCTTATCGGTAAGACAATTCTTACTGTAACAAAACCCGTACAGCAAGGCAGAATGCTCACTGAATTTATCACACTGACTGCTACGGCTGCCTATGGAAATAGGAGTAGTTGGTATGGTGATGTCCATATGTCAAAATCTGAGCTGCGATCATCTTCAAGATGAGGTGGTCTAGATACTCCACAAATAAGTAGCCCATGATGTGACAATCTGGAGTCTAATGTGTGGACAACACGTAACAAAGCACTTTTTCAGAAGTTGTAAGAACCATTACACTAGGTACCAAGTCCAATTGTGTAGCAGATGTTCTAGAGTGGCTTGGATGAGAGACTGGGATTTTTTTTTTTTTGAGGACATGCAGGAGAACACACAAGTTAGTACACAGGATACAAGCAAACTCCAGCCGCCTACAACCTGAGGGCGATGAAACAAGAAGTTGTGTTTGCAGTCATCATTGATTTTTATATTGTGTGGCAGATTACACCTTGCAAGGCGGTCATCGGGTGAATCGTTTAATTACCAAGAATTCTGCGACCATCCTTATTGGCTGTGTGCATCCTACTATGCAGAGGCCGTGTGTGTGCTTCTTGTGTTTGTATCCTCTTGATGCTCCATCTTGAGCTAATAAAATCCGCCCTTTGTTGAATTCCTCTGAACTTGACAGGTACATATTGTAGCAGATGGGGAGCTGCGGAGGCACACGTGCAAGATTACAACTGCTTCCAAGGTGAAGATCAGAAGCTGCATCCGTTTCAATCTCATTAATCTGCAAAGGGAGACCTTGCCAGGGTTTTGTGTGCAAGTGCAACCATTTCCATCTGAAGTGTCTAATCAAAACGGCTACAATACTTTGAATTTGGCCCCGTGCATAAGTATTATTATATTGAGCGTGGGCCTGAATCTTCCAGTTTTGACTCCAGTCGGACAAGACTCTGTGATCATGATGATCAAGCTGCCCATATGCACATGAACTCTCATTTCTTATCCATGGGCGTGCCCGTCTCCAGTGACAAGGATCAGCTATTATAGAAACAAAGAACGGTTCTTTGCCGTAGTTGCAACAGAAAAGTTGAGGACTTTCTCTTGCAGACCTTAACATACACCTAAACATTGCTTTCACTAAAATTTCAGCCATAATCTACTTTGACAACTAGACCAGTAATATCTAATATGTGTAAAATATTGTTTGAAAATATATTTGGACGGATAAAGTACAGGGAAGGCTGTTCGGCATGGCCAAAGGTACATATATACAAAGGGCAAACTGCCTCTTGACAACCTGTAGATTTGAAACTAATAATGTACAGGAAAAGTGAATGAGCTGAGGTCACCCTTTTGTTCTCACCAAATATTTAATTACAAAACTGATTAGATTTCTTTGCAGATAGACACGATACGACTGTTTGATTTTGGGGAACACTTTGACTCAGTTGAAAGGGCGGACGAGTTTTATGCAAAATAATGTCTTTGTGGAACATAAGCTTTAATAAATCCTTGTTATGGTTAACTAATTTAAAATATTCTCTGGCAACAGAAGTCAACTAATATATCATCTGTAACTCGCTAACCAATAGCTTGCTTTTTAAGGAATCGTGGACTGAAGCAACAACACTAAACCCTGGAATAGAACTTACTTTTCAAAATCCGGGCACGTCAATGGATCTTTAGGTTTTAAATTTTTGTTGAGAAGTTCCTGATGATATTTTGCTGCTGTTAAGTAAATCTCTGATAGCAAAGTGTATAAAACTGCATTTGGGGTTTGAAAACAGCTACGGATCAGAATATAAATGATTTGATGGCACATCGTTGTGTGCTAGAAACCTTCCGTGTTCATATTATGAAACAAGCTCCATATTACAGCAATTTATCGGTAAGAAAAGGGTCATTCAACGAATCATTAGGACAAAGTTGGTGACATCTACCCTGTGATATTTTATTATGTATTGGAGCGAAGAACAGCTACAGCAAAAGCATGAAACATTATTCATAAATCAAGAGGTAGAGTGAACGAATGAAGACAATAAATCTCCATAAGTTTTCTTTACCGGAAAGACACTACTCTAATGCATATATTTATATTATTTTTCAAACATAAATGTACAAGGAAAACAAAGAAGTAGAATAAAACCTAAAACAGAGGGCGGGCTAGTCCCAAAGAGGTAAACAACAGAAAAACAAGAAGAAAGCTCTACTGACGACTAGCCCGGGATACTTGAAAAATGAAACAAGGCCCTTAATGGAAATTCTGTACCTAGCCTTGAAAAGTGTCATATCTATTTCCCTTCAGAAACCCCGGACAATGTCTCGTAAAATAAGCAGGCTTCTCTAGCTAGTTCAGGCTCTCAAGTCACCCAAGCATCATCATCAGCACCAACAATCAGCATCACATGCGTATATTGGTGAGCTGAAGTACACTACCTTTTACTCTGCTGCACACCGCAATAAATTCCTTTTGAAAGAGGCCGAGCTGCCTGCTCATTTTCCAAACTGATCCTGAATTACTCCCAAAATCCACAATGTATACGCCCCATCTGAAAGTGCAGCCTTCTGCCAGCCATACGAGCTATGAAAGGGCATTTAGTTTAACTTTGAGGCGGTTGGGAATAATCATCAGAGGAGTCCAATTCTGGCCCCTACAAACTGCTATAGCAAACTAGCCAATGCTTTTTTTACTTCTGAAACACGAAACGTGTCCTCTTACAACCCAAGAACGAGAGAGAACGGAGAAGCCAAAGAAGAAAGACATCACAAGCACAAACCGCAGAGCTAAGAACGAAAACTACAGAAGGAAGGGAAATATCACAAACAGGCAAATGCGGTGCTCATCAATGGAAGGTGAACATATTCCAGAGTTAAGATGAACCAAAACACTACGGTGAGTCGGTGATTCTCTGTCGTTTCATAGATTACAACGAGTTTACTAACTGGGAACTGATAGTTATCAGTACAAATATGAGAAATTGTTGATGGTATGAAACTGCAAGGGTAGAAATCAGTAATCAGCCACGGACAGCCATATAGACGACGAGGCAGGCACAAAGTCTTGTTGTCCTCATTTTCCAAGTAATGCAGCCTTTTATCTCCCGTGCCTCCAGTCCCTTGAAGAACAAAAAAATGATCAGTAAAGCAAATTGGGACTATTGGGAATTTCAAACAAAAGGGTAGTAAAGCTGGACATGAACTGAGTGTTAGGCAAATACCTTAGGTGGGATATTGTATTGATCTACTCCGCTTCCTTTAACTTTGGACACATGGATATCTCGACGGTCTTTATTTTTGCAAGTGCCTTTGCTCCACCAATTGAAACTAGGTTTGGACAATCCTTGATCACCAATTTGTCAAGTGATGCAGGAGGTGATATGCTCTCGAGTTGAAAACAATGTACAAAAGTAAGTGATTTTAATCTTGGTAGGTTATGTGGTTGAAACCAACTTGGGAGCCAGATATCGTCATAGTTTTTGAGGAACAAAGACTTGAGACTGATAGGAGGCTGTAGAACTTCAAGCACTTCGATGTCATTGTTGTCGATATCAAACTGGATATCAGACTCAGGGAAACCTGTGGGACGATCCTCCCGCATATTCAGTTTCAACTCATCAAGATATTTCTTATTCTTCAGGTTTAGTTCTGCGGCATGATCCTTACTTAGCAAGTGAACATCAATAAGCTCCAAGTGCCCGCGGAATTGGTTCAGATTCTTCATTAACGTAATATCTCTCCACTTGTTATTTGGACCAAGATACATGCGACGCCCATCATAATATGTTAATCCAACTGATTCAAACTTCTGCAAACTAATCAGTTTACCAAAGTCATCGGGCAAGCTTTCTAGCCTGCAATTCTTGGCATATAAATTTGAAGATGATAAAGCCAACAAAAAGTTGAAGGAATTTTCTTCAGAGGGCGAGCTTTGTTGATTTCAAGGTACCGAAGATGCTTCCAATTGCCAATATTATCTGGTAACTCATTTGTGGAGTCACAAGAAATCACGCGCATACGCAGAAGTTTAGTACACCATTCGCCCATAACAAAGCATGTTTTTCTCTTTAAATCCTTCTTGCAAATTAGGGTACGCAACTTTGTGTACTTGCATAGCTTTAACAAGCTGGAATCATCAAACTCACTGCTAGGGAGTATGTAGAGATGACGAACATTCTGGGGAACTTTATCCAAGTCACTTCTATTTCTTAAAATGCAGCAGTCCTGCTCTGAAACCATTTGTGCCATGTCGTGTAGCAAGTCATGGATTACATATCTACTACTAATTATTTGAAAGAAGGATCGTGTTACAAGGTCTTCAAAATACTGACAACCAATATCTTGAATTGGAACACCACACTGAGGATCCACAAAACCTTCTGCCGCCCAAATTTCAGCTAAGCGTGCCTTATGAAATCTGTAATCTTTAGGGTACACAGCACAAAATGCAAAGCATTGCTTCAGGTGGAATGGTAAATACATGTAGCTCAACCGAAGTGCAGGCAAAATGTCAGTCTCCTCTTGTTTCAACTCCCACAGTTCACTCTCGAGTATAGAATTCCAATGCGATGCTTGAAGGTCCATGCTTAACATGCGTCCTAGAGTTTTGGCTGCCAGAGGTGAACCCTTTAGTTTAGCAAGTATGCTTCTACCAATGCTCTCTAACTCAGGATCATTATTAGAATCCTCAGATCCAAACGCACACAATTTGAAGAAATTCCAAAAGACGTTGTCCTTCAGACCTTCAACTATAATGGGTTCCATTGTCCGCACCCCCTCAGTAACATTTGGACATCTAGTCGTGACCAACATCACACTTCCATCTTGGGCACTTCTAAAAGGTGCACAAAACCTCTTCCAGCACTGCCCATTTTCCTTTAAGGCATCATCCCACATGTCATCGAGGACTATCAATAACCTTTTCTTGTTCACATGGTTAGAGAGATCACGCTGAAGAGAATCCAAATTATCAGTTGTTGCCTCATTTCTAGTACATGATTGTATCACCTCTTTAGTTAACCTCTTCACATCAAAGTCATCTGAGACACAAATCCAAATTATCATCTCAAAGTGAGATTTCACTCGTCGATGGTTACAAATATGTTGGGCCAAAGTTGTCTTTCCAACACCACCAATTCCAACAATTGGCAAAACATGGACACCCAATATTCTCGATTCATTACCAACATGATTGCTTGCTGATGTGCTTGCCGAACTAGTTGCTCTCTTGCGTTTTGAAATTGTAGGTACATTGAGAAATCCCAATAAGCGCTTTAGTTCCTTGTCACGACCAAATATTTTTGTTTCATTTGGAAAAGATGTGGTCTCCGGCCTGACTATTTTATCAAAGCATCGTGTAACTCCACGGAGCCCCATATTCTCCAGTTGACTTGAAAGATGGTTCAACCTCAATTGGACATCATTCAGTTTGTTGAAGCTGCCTTGTACGGCGGTATGAAAGAAGTCAATGAAAGAAGATTGGCTTGCATTGCCCTCCACTTGTACCTTCTTCTCGTACCATCCAAACTCATCAAGAAGGTCCTCGGCCTCAGCTACTGCATCCTTGAGATTAGGAAGGAGCTTGGCCACAACATGTTCATGGCTTCTCCACTCTGCTTTATTAACGAGGTCGTACATTGCAGGAAGGGTGTCCCTGAGGAGTTGTAGGCCACTCTCCAACTGCAACACATGGTCCTGGAGAATTTGCTCCTGTGAGCCACTCCATCGGGAGTAAAGAGAGGGAACGGCAGATTTGGCCCATTGAAACAAAGTGACACATTCGTTGACGGCACCAACGACCCCAACAGCGGATAAGCTCATGCTGACTGGAATAGACATCTATATCCGTCCTGCGAGCAAGCAGCGATGCAATTAGCATTAAGGAAGTAATTTTTCTAGTCAGATTATATAACAAGATAACTATCTGTATCATAGTTTTAAATGCTATAGTGTTTGAGCATGGTGCCACTAAATGGTACTCATGTACAATAGTCTGCTATTAGCTGGCTATAGCCCGCTATAGTCTCGCTATAGCTGATTTGGAGGCTGCCGCTATTTGGCATATCCCGCTATTTAAAACGCTGATTGGTATACAACAAGCCAACTATTGTAGTGATTATTTTCTCAAACATGTTTCCATAAAGAACTCCCATGAAGTTAGTTTCAACGGTAAGTCATAGAAATGTCATGAAATGAGAATTAGTTGATAAATTTTAAATACTTCTTTGCAACTGTTAAGTTTTAACACCCTGACCAGAAATCACTTGAGTAAAATATACACTAGGATGTTCTAGTGAGATTTATTCACACATGAAACTCATTTTAATTATGATTTATGCAAGTGATGTCTTCTCTTCGATTTCAGAGCTAAAATAGAGTGCCAGGTACTATTTTTTTTGAAAGATCCAGCATCACTGGCATTCATTGATAATAGTAGGAAGCAACGGAAAACAGGTGGTGAAGGTTCTAGGACCAGAGGATCCGAAGATCAAAGAAAAAAAGAAAACAACAGCCCTAGAAGCTGCAGCACAACACTCCAACACAATCCATACTAGGCAGCGCAACTCCGACTCCAAACGGTGAAACTACTAAGGAGACTAGGCTGGGGTGGCATCGCGGAGGATCACCGAACGAACAACCTGGTACGCATCATCATATACCATCGGCCCCCCACCGCGGCTTCGACTTCACAGCAACGAACAGTCGAGGCACTCCCACGGACACGCCGGAGAAGAAGAGACGACTACCACAACCAAAGGCCACGTCTCCGACATTGCTCACCGTCGTCATCATTGCCACAGAAGCACCGTGCGCAAAAGTCTGGACGCCTCAACTGCCGCCAACCACCGGCCCCGCTTGCCGATGCCGAGCTCCGAGACGAAGCCCCCAAGATGGTCGGATCCGTGCAAAAGGGTGCAACAGCAAATCAGCGATGCCTCCAAGAAGGTCACAACGGCCACAGCTGCCGCCATCGTTCGTCATGGCACAGGGCCGAGACAGGGTCTTCACCCAAGCTCTCAGACCACCTCGGCCGCACATCCACCCGCATCGGCACCGACAAGCCCACCAAGCAATCACCACCGCACCAACCCACCGACAAAGGGGTCGCCGCCGTAGCCAACCGCACCTCGCAGCAGCTACCGACGACCAAAACTCAAGAGCTAGCGGGTAGAGCCAAGGACGGCCATCGAGAGCAAAGCCACCGGACGCAACAGACCGCCGCACCCTACCGAGCACCATGTCGGCAAGGAAAAGAGGTGCACTGCCCGAGACTGTCAGCCACCATGACTGCCGGCCGCAGCCAAGCAACAGACGCGCGCCACGCGCACCATGCGTGCCACTGCGGCCGCCAGAGACCAGATCTACCACACCTGCACCTTGAAGCAGCTCCCCTGTGCCGCCATAGGCCCTGAGCCGCGTCGACTACGCCGCCCACGCCCTCCACGCCCTCCGCGCCCACGCCCCCCGAGCACCAGACTAGATCCACAGGAGCACCACTACGCCCGATCTGGGCGGCACCCGCAGCCACCGCGCCCATCGCGGCCGCGCCAAGCCTGTGCGCGCCCGCGCCTCACTTCCCCCTGCAGCCACCGGGACCCTCTGCCCACGCAGCCTCGCCCGAGCCCCCTCGCGTCAGATCCGCGCCACTCCACGCGCGCGACGCCACCCCGGCGCGCCGCCCAGCCACCTGTGGAGCCTCGCCGCGCGTGCCTACCATCAGCCCATCCTCGCTGCGCCTTCCCGAACGCCATGGCGCCGAGCTCCTTCGAAGCGGCCGGCCCACGCCGCGCTGCTCCAAGCGAGAGGAGGAGAGAGCTCGCCGCTGCTGAGCCGCACGAGCTTTGCCCGGCGACACACACCGGCGGCGGCGAGAGGGGAGGGGGCGACGGGTTGCGGCGGTGGCGGCGGTGGCTAGGGTTCGCCCCTGGCCGCCCGCGGGAGCGACCGAGGAGCGAGTCTTTCGTTACGCGAACCACGTCTTTTGCGCCAAGCTTTTGAAACATGCCGCTGGGTACTATTTTGAACAAAACATGGAACGCAGAAGGAGAAATGAAGCCGTAGAAGAAAGCAAGATTCAAGGCTCACCTGGACCCGTGCTGCTTGCCGTCAACGAGCAACTCACTGTCAGATGCGCAGCAGCAGGAGGAGAAAGAGGAGAGAAATCTTGGATGGGTGTGAGGAAGAGTGAGCCTAACAGTAACAATGTCTTGAAAAAGCCAATTCTAGGCGGAGAAACCAACCATGGTCACGGCCGGCCTCACAGCTTTGTCCGCCTGCGACAACCATGAGGTGAGATGCCATGCATATACTAGATATCATCGTATCTTAAGTTTGTCATGCTAGCTGCTCCTTGTTGCATATCCTATTCATTTTTTCCAAGCTGGACACGGTCACGAAGACAAATGAATTGAATACAGAGCGAGCCGAATACCAACAAACTGTTTTCTTTAGTTACTGAAACCTCGCCAGTGCTACAAGAGTGGTTCATGTATAGAACACAGGTAAGGGTGGCAAAAGAATCAGAGGATGCCACTCCAGTAGCAACAGAAATGAGCAAAAATGCCACGCTCAATTCCTTTCGATGATCGAGGCCAAGGGGATCGAATGCTTAGCAAGGTATAACGAACGCCACCGATTTGGCTGCACCCAAGGACACATATGACCAATCCACGCGGCGAGATGCACATGCTGCAAAAGCCTAGACACCAGTATTTGTTTGGCTACAAGAATTCTTCACACGTCCAGGACACACCTCAGAGCCATTGTATTATTTGAGGTCATCACATACAGATATTCATTCATTCAACTAAATCTACAACGTAGTCCGCACTCGACACTTCCAACATTGTCTTGCTATTAAGCGCCAAGATAACTAACTGATAACACCGCTACTCAGTACCCTAGTGCAGTTTATAAGACAAGGAAAAAATAAGACAAGAAATACACCATGCATTGCGGTTTCTCGTGCATTGCAAAAGTGAAAAAGACATGGATATATGCATCCCTCGCTTTCCTCATTTCTTCATGCCCAACAAAGCTTCCATCTCCCATCGTATCGCGCGAATCTGAAAATGGCAGAAGAAAGATGAAACCATCATGATTGAGCTCCATCTCTGCAGTGCATAAAATCCAGATTTCCTCTTTTTTCCCCAGCTATTTCTCGGTGGTGCTGAAAATGCAAAGACGTGGGACTGATAAAACTTGTAGATCATCGATCAAGGACATAGCAGCAAGCTCAGCATTTTGATCCCCGCTCCTTGCTGCGATGGGGCGTGTCGCGCTACTGGCACCACTGGCAGGGCGTGTTCACCAGTGGGATCTTAGGCAAGTTTCCAATGCCATCAGAACTACTAGCTGTTACAAGTACAGTAGTTGTTGTTTTTCTCGAAAAGACAAGTACAGTAGTTGTATCTCCTGAAGATTGCGCTGACAGGCTGTCGATCGTGTGGGTCTATCCGTACAGGGCTGATGGCTGCTTCGTTCTGCTACCTGCAGTTCTTCACACATCCTGCTAGCCAACATGGTAGTTGGTCCTGAATTGCTAGTGCATACATATATGATACAATGATACATAATGTAATTCAGGATCAACGGTGTCAGGTGTTACTAGCAATTCAGGTGATACATAATGTAATTCAGGAGTACATAATACCATTGCTCTTTGTTCTGCCAGTGTCAGGCGTTACAAATGAAGTCCTTTTAGCAAATTCTGTTCGGAAATAAGTGGAGTGGTTTTAGTTCAGATTAAAACCACGTCACTTATTTCCGAACAGAGGCAGTAGTATAACTGAAGTGAAATGTTACCTGTTCTGTTTCAGGGCTGTGGCCTCATGCGTTCCATCATCACAATCTCAAACCCAGAAACTGAGAACCAAGGAGCAACAGATACCTCGGATCGCCATCAGACAGCACTGCCGGGTGATCTGCCCGCCGTCCCATATGTTGTATCCAAGGAGATGAGAGCCAACACTAAGTCCTTGATCCGGGTGAACTGGTGGCACAAGTTGCTTCAACTTATTACACTATGTCATCTGCTATCATTAATATTCATGGCTCCTGATTTGTTGTAATAAAAGTATATAATTTAGTGATTTTGTGGTCCTTACATGCTATCCATGGTGTAATGATTACATATTGTGCTTTAAAATGTACTACAGGTTATATTTTGCCGTGATATATCTATAAGGATTGCATTTTTACAAGCTAATACTGTGATTCTGCTTGCAAGAAATTTGCAAATAAGTGATTATTTGGCTTATACCAATTATTTGTGCACATCGGTATTAAACAGACTGCTTTTTTGTGCATCAGTCGATACATTCATTGCACGTTCAATCTTACTAGTGCTCAACAGTACCTGAATTTCTTCATAATATACTTTTCTGTGGTGCTTTCAGCATCTTTTTGTATGGTTTCATGACAACTCTCGTCTTTCAGATGCTGATAACCCATGGCGACTGCCATTGCAGATGGCATGAATTATCTCTGGAGACCGAATCACCGCATTTAGTTTAAGTGGAATACAAGAATAACATGACCACATTCTGTCCCAAAAATTGAGCTGAATACAAGAATAATAGTACAATATTTTTTCATGATGAGTGAACAATTCTATGAGTAGCCAAACAGTGTCAACTGCAGATAGATTGCAAAATGTTACACGGACCAGAAGACAAATATCTGAGGTCACACAATGTCAAGGAGATCAGAGTTGAAAGTTTTTCCGAGCCGAAATCTAAGCCTCAAGACAGGCCATTCGCCCAGCAGCTTCGTGAGAATGGGCAACAAAGCTACTGTAATGCAAATTGCAATGGCCAACCAGTGGAGATGTGGGGGCAACACCGTATATAAACCAGTTGAAAAGGCTGTGGTAGTTGCCACATATGCAAACCACATGAGCTTCTTAGTAAAGGATCTATAGTAAACCAAGAACTCATAATCCTCCCACCTTGCCATGATGCATATGAAGGCGACAGCAAATGAAGAGCACATCGCTAAGGTGTCAGAGATCAAGAATGCCTGAAATGCAACCTTGCGAGACATGACGGGAAGTCCCTCGCTTCCAGCGCCATTGCTGTATCCTCCAGGTAGGGTGAAAGCGGCAGCAAAGGCTATTGTTGTAATGAGGATTGCTACTAACGAAGTGTTGGTTGTGTATATTTGAGTTAGTGATTTTGCATCCTTCCTTGATGCATTAGTCGCCTCTTGCTTGGCTTTCCGATGAAGATTATAAATAGATCCAGTATGTTGAGGATTTGCTTTTAGCATAAGCATGCACACTTCATTCTGCATTAAGTAATAAAAGGGAAGGTACAAATGACCTCATTCTGGGTACAAATGACCTTATAGCATATAAGCATGCACACTTCATTCTGCATGAATTAAAAAATAACATACGTACCCAGTTTAATGTCTTGGCATTCTGTATGACTTTCCACAGTTCCCAAGTTGCTGGATCACCATTGTTGTCGATCATTGTTACATCTATATCCTCATGAGACAGTAAGGCAGCGACTATTTTAGGATTGCAACTTTGGACTGCATAATGTAGAGGGGGTTTTCCTTGGTTGTCTTGCATGTTAATGACTTTGCGAAGTTGCGGTGTCCTCAGGATAAAGTCAGCAAACTCTGCATGATTGTTGGTTATAGTTGTATGTAGGAGTGTCAAACCATCTTGGTTATCTACTTGACAATAAGGAGCATCAGGACAATGTTTAAGAATCTCTCTAGCAACATCAATATGACCTCGATATGCGGCAGCATGAAGCAGGGAAAAACCTTTTGTGCTCACTTCATACCCTAAAGAACAATCATGTTCTAGCAATACTCGTAGCATGTCAACCTTGTTATAAAGTACAACCAATCTTGCTGGTGTATTGCCGTACTTGTTAGCTGCTCTGGCCATTTCAGGTCGCATCCTCATGATTTTTGTAGCGATGTCTGAAAAATAGTCAAGATGCATGAATTAGTTAATGATGGTTGATGGACCAAGCGATGATGATTGCCTTTGGCGCATAATAGATACTGTAGATGCAAAAGCTGAGGAATCATAACATCAACTATGCTGTAGATGATCCTAAATTTTCAATCCCATGGCTACTTTGATACAAATACTACACTATATTACTGTAACTTATGCTGTGCACCTAGGTCTCACCTCCATTCCCATTTGTAGCTGCGGCATGCAAAGCATTGTTGTCACACCGTCCCGCATGACTACAATCTGGAATATTCAAGAGTTCCTCGAAAACATCTGCAAAATTTCTCTTTGCCGCGATGTACATGGGTGAGTCATTGAACTTGGTCACGTGCTTCGACAGATCAGGCTCTGCTGCTATCAACTCCAGCGCAAGCTCCCTGTGACCGCTGCGAATGGCATAGTGCAGTGCATTGCATCCATGCGTGTCTTGTTGCAGGATTGCCTCACTCAACCGCCGTGAACGGCAGCATCGGAGCAAGACAGAAGCCAATGAGACCCAGCCACGTGTAATGGCAGTGAGAAGAGGCGTCTCCCCATCCAAATTTACAGTGGCAAGGAGTGATTCCTCCAGTGCCACCGCATCCGTGCAAAATACCTGGTGGCCATGGATGGAGGATATGTGGAGGCAGGTGTTCCCTTGCGGAGTTTTCCCATGAAGAATGCTTTGATCTTGCGAAGCCATCTCCTCCATTGATGTGGAATCACCAGATGCGGCTGCTTTCAGGAGTCGTCGGTCCATCTGTGGCTCTTTGTGTCCGCCTTACGATGAACTAGCTGCTGATGTATTGTCTGCCATTGATATCTTGATTTTAACTGCTGAGGAGAAAAAACTGAGCAACTAGAAAATCTGCTAAATTAACCGAGCTCCATGAATTCTACTCAGAAAGTTCCGCAAAATTATTCAAAAGTATAACTAGAGGAAACAAGTAACTGTAGCAAATGTAAGCCTAAATTAACTCGATGGAACTGTAAGTAACTCACCTGATCTCAAAGGAAAGGCACTGGAGTACTCCACGGGAGAAAGAGAAATGCTGCTGTTTAATTCTCTTCAGTGGGATATCTATACATATAGTGGACAGACAAGCAACCAACCAGTTGATGAAAAACAACCAATAAACCTCTTTATATTCGTTGACCATAAATGCGCGCACATGTGAAGATCAACCGACATGGAGAATCTGCCAGTAGGAGGTAGTACAGTTACCCTAAAAAATTAATACAAGACAGGTTCTGCAAAATTAGACAAAATTTGGATGCCCGCTGAACTAATGCCATAACAGTAATTAAGTAGTCGGAAGATGAAGAGAACATCCCACTAAACTAATGTTCCATGGCGCATGACATTTGATTAGCCATTCGACTACACCTTTAATCTGATCATGACTCCATGAAACACAGTCGTCATCCTAGCACTCAGGGTCAGGGGGCATTTGGTTTGGTTTGGTTTGGCTGAGGATATCCCTAGCCATGTGTGGTTGGGGATATCCCCATCCTCGTGTTTGGTTCTAAATTGAGAGGTGGTTAAGGCCTTAAGGATAGCCCAATTTATGTTTGGTTAGAGACGAATATCTTTCTTGTGATGACATCTTTGCCATGAAATGGTAAGATTTCCCCCTATACTTGTAATTTGAGTTCTGTTTTTTTAATCAACTAATTACACAAAATATTTATATCATGGAATATGACAACAACACCATACGAAAAATGCATTGGATTGTAAACATATCCATGCGTACAACCAAATGCCTACACTCTAGTCTGACAAAAAGAAGTGTCTGAAACTACATCATACAAGCCACACATTATAGCAGATTAAAAGATGAGCTCCAGACCGAAGCCGATGTTGCTATCTCATAGTATGTCACAGCCAGATGCAAACATACTACTCTGAAGAATGTTATCTCCAGTCTGTAAGCAAAGCACGCGCCGCCGTTCCCCGCCGCCGAAGCTCGCCATCTCCTAGCCGCCCTTGCTCACGTGGGCAGAGCTTCGGACCGAGGGAGGAAAGGGAAAAGGAGGGGAGAAAGCGGCTGCACCTCGACCGCGTCGCCGCCGCTTGCTCAAACGCGCCGCCGCCGATCCAAACTGTAGCCGCCGCTACTGCTGCCTTGTCCGTGACCGTGAGGAGAGAAGGAAAGTGTGGATAGAGTGCTCTGTTCGGGAGGGGCGAGAAAAGAAAGGAAGGCGACGGGAGGTCACCGACGCGTCAGTACCATCCGCTAAAATTTCACGGCTCCCCTCGAGCAGCTTTTGAAGGAATATTCCTTGTAGGTTTCTATATCTTTTATTCTATTTTGGCCCTCATGAGAATTTTGGGGATTATCCCTAAGCCATCTTCACCAACAAGCCAAATGAGTGGTATCCTCTCTAAAACTGACTAAGTACCCCTTCAGGCCTCCATTTATTTTGAGATAAAGTTTGACTACATATTTAACTATATGTCATGAAACTACCAGGAAGTGTCGGTACCGAGGAGGGGACCAACCGACATAAGGAATCCTTCACTAATTGTAAATACAAATTTGCTACTCTCAGCCACTCTAAGACGCTTATTTAGGAACAGGGGAGTATATCTAACAAAATCTTATCTAACTTCTTTGACATTTGACTTTGCGGGGGAAATTTGTGTCAATTTTTTTCTTTTCCTCTCTCTCTCTCTCTCTCTCTCTCTCTCCCTTTTTCCATGCTAATATTACTTGGATGAGACATAGCTTACTCTTGTCTTAGATGAAAGCTACACGCACCCCAGTAAATACCCCTCCCTCTCCAAAACTCCGCTCTCACCGGTCGTCTTTCCCCCTCCCCCAACCCACCAAGAACAAACCCACGGAGAAACACACATAGACATGCAAAAAAAGGTACGGGCAACCTTTCCTCTGGCCGCCAAGGAAGCCCAGCACACCGAGTTCGACCGTGAGTACATCCTCGCCCGCCTGAGCAAGAAGCTGAACATCAGATACACCAACAAACCCAGCGCGGCCGACCGAGCATCACCAATTTTGAGCGGTGGTTACAAGAGGAGCGGTACAAGGTCTTGGGGCTCGACCTCGAGTACACTATAGCCTGTCACGGTAATCGACAGGTCGCCATCGCACAGCTATGTGTGCGCGATCACGTCCCGCTCTACCACTTCTGCAGAGCGAACAAGCATTACACCAAGCTACCCGAGTTCCCCGGGAACCGGCGCTATACTTTCGCTACTGTAGATACCTCCTCTGACTTCGAGGAACTCATGAACTCCGGCTTGTATTTGTCATCCCTCGTCGACATACAAACGCATTACAGGATTGCCAGCAGCAACATGAAGCCATGGGAGAAGGACACCCTCGAAGACCTCTCTGCAGCCATCATTTGTCCCTCCTACAGGGGTCTGCACAAAAGTACAAATAGGCAATGCCTCAATAGGACATGGGAGCAGCCTCTCAGCTCAGAGCACATCGCATGCATGGCCAGGAATACACGAGCTATAGCATGTACAGATGTATGAAGAGGAGCCCGCACACTCATCCAGCAACACCCATGATAGCAGCTGCTCCACCGGGAAGCATGGTAGGAAGCTCTAAAATTGCAAAATAATGGTCCCACTTCTATCTTCTGTTGTTCCACGCTGGCGAGTTCAAATTTCAATCCTCAAAAAGTTTGGTTGTATCATTCAAGTTCTTGTACCCTTGCAACACCTCCAGCTTTCCAGACAACAGGATTGCGGCAGACTTGGTCACATGACGGATGCGATGACTACTGCAGAACCTAGTCGGAGCACTTTTGCTCTTCGACAGAGCGATTGTGCCGGGGAAACTTCCTTCCTGGAGGGGGGAATCGAAGCCATCGTCATCACCAACACTCTGTTCATTCGGCACGATCATCATCTAAGAGGCTCATGCCCCTTATTGAATCAGATGGAGAAGGTTCATGACACCGAGCCGTTGGTACTTCTACTTCTTTGATCACTGGCCTTTACTTTAGATTTAGATAGCCCCTCTGGTCTGTAAAATAAATATCTTCTTACCATGATAATAGCACCTGAACCAAATGTTTTATTTTGATTATCATCAACATCTTCACCAACACCATCTCATCTCCAAATCCTAGTTCATTCATCTTCTCAATCTTTGTGTCAAACCTCAAATTGGTTGTTGGGAGTACTTTTATGTGTTGATATCACCTTGTAGTTGATGATAGGAGATTTATTGGTGAAAAATTGTTATGTTCACATTGTTTATCAAATATTTATACCCACTGATCATGATCCATATGATGTCTCGTGAATAGATCCATTAGGATATTTAGGACATGGGAGAAGTCTTGTTGCTAGTAATCATGTGAAGTTGATTACTGTTTGATGTTTTGATGATATGTTGTGTTGTTCTTTCTTTAGTGGTGGTATGTGAATGTCGACTACATGACACTTCACCATCTTTGTACCTAGGGAAAGACATTGTGGAATTAGTTTGTAGATGATGGGTTGCGGGAGTGATAGAAACATAAACTCCAGTTTATGAATGTTCTGTGAGGGGCTATTTTAGATCCTAATGTTTAATGTTATGGTCCGATTTATCTTCATTACTTCTCATGTATTTGTCGATGTTTGCATGGAGGGTATAATCATAAGTAGTTATTATTTATTCAAGTAAGGACAATACCTTAGTAGGTAGCACCATGAGAGTGTCATCTACATACTGAACAACAGGAAAATTGGGGTTTGTTGATGACAGAGGCTATGAAAGAATGCATCTAGCAAGCATATCATTCGTCATGACAGATTGTAGCAGGTCCGCGGCCCTTGTCTGACTCTACGTTTATACTTAAAAGGAATACCAAGAACACCATTTAAGCGAATGAAAGAGGAACCAGAAAACAATAACATCTTAATCCAATTTATCCATCTTCCATCAAATCCTTTATGCTCAAGAATATTGAGGATAGCTTCATGTGCGATAGTATCAAAAGCCTTTGAGAAGTCCAATTTTAGCAGAATTACAATTCTCAAGACCGCTCCTTTGCGAACTTGGATGGCATTTTCCGCAATCTGTTTTGTGGATGATATCCTTCCATACCAGGAGGATCTGCTGGAGAATCAAGGGTCCATTCCAATAGACATAGTGCAAGAGAAGAGAATTGGGTGACTTGAATATGCAGCAATTTGCCCGACTATGGATAGGCAGGCATTCCTTTCTATGGGCCACACACTGCTCCTAATCAAGAAATTGCTTTAGGGCAAGAGTCATGTGTGACCAGATTGGAAACCGAATTCCATTCCTGATGAGAAACTTAGAGGCATGGCACTGATGGATGTATTCAAAAGACCATGCCCGCCAGTCTTGAATAGATATGCTTTTAAGAAAGCCATACTGATTGGCATGAATACATTTAAAATAACACCCTAAAGCATGTTTCCAGAAGTTTAGTAAGGAAATTCAAGCAAAGTATTAGTCAAAGAAATTGGCCTATAATCTCCAATCATTTATGGGCTGAGCTTCTTAGGTATCAAAGTTATGAGAGAAGAGTTTATATATTCCAGATATATTTTACCCTCATAAAAATCTTTGACCAGAGCCCAGAAGTCAGCCTTTAAAATACTCCAACACTTCTTTAGAAAAAGCCTAGTGAAGCCATCAGGCCTAGGGGCCCTATCAGGTGCCATCTGCTTAATGACAGCTTCAATCTCCTCATCTGTAAATGGCTTTGAAAGGACCTGAAGGCCATCCACTTTATTCAGAAGCTGCTGCAAGTTAAAGCCCATGGATAGGCCCTCAGAGCAACCCATCATATTCTTAAAGTCTTGCCAAAACTTGCCAGCAATTTGACTATGACCAGTTTAATATCCCCATTATGCAGCTTAATATTAGCGATTGCATTTCTTTTGTGTTGTCATTGCATGAAAAAACAGTATTTTCTTCACCAATTTTAATATTCCTTATGGTGCATCTTTGTTTCCAATAAATACAATCTCAGCGCCTCCTCGAAGTGTTGTTTGAGGATTGATCGAAACTTTGATTCAGGCCTATAAAGAGATATTTTCTCCTCCAAAGTATCAAAATGCAGAATAAGTCTATTTGCACTCAACAATGATAGCTTTGACCTTTGATAAACTAGTGTGCCAAACTTTAAGAGTATGCCTTAGACTCTTGAGCTTCTCAGAGATTATAGCATCATATAATTTTCTCTTAGATGGCTTATTCCAAGCAGAAGAAACACACTCCAAAAACCAGGAAGATTAGCCCAATAAGTCTCAAATCTGAATATTTTAGCTTTTGGAATGGATGTGCCAATTGTTACTACACACAGTACATGATCAGAAGCTGTACGTGACAAGAAAAAGCATGGTGTTGGGATATTGATAGTCAAGAAGGTGTGGTGAAAAACCAATCAATCTGTGTCAACAGGGGCTGATCTTTCATATTGGACCAAGTAAACTGTCGACCTTTGATTGGGAGCTCAACAAGGCCTAGATAGCCAATAACTTCATTAAGCAAAAGAATATCATTAATACAGCCACCTGGAATATTTCTGTTGTCGAGATACCTTATGAAATTAAAGTCACCGAACAATAACCAATTGTCATCAAATGGGTTTGTAAATCATACAAGCATCGAGCAAAATCATCCCTTGCTCCTCTTGCTCAACTTTCCATGTCGGCAGACTACCAATCTGAGCCAGTGTCGATGTGCCAATCTGCACATCACCGATGGAAGTCGATGCTTCTATCACAGGAACCACACAAGTTACTATTGAGCCGCCTGTTCCTAAAGGTGACTGATGCATAATCTGCATTTATGTGCTACGTACTACTCTCCCCCTCTCGACCAATTTTGGTTTGGAGACATTGGTCAAGTTTTCAAACAAGACACTTAGATAAGTTTTCTCACCATAAAGAAGTTCCGATTCAAGGAACCTGACGTCCATGCTTCTATCGCACCAGCATTTTTACCCTCTTTGTCCAGAATATCAACAGGATCAGCGATTAGGACAGAGAACTCTTCTTATATTAAAGTACCTACACATTGCTTTCATTGAGATTTCAGCAAAAAAAAAACGAGATAAGTAACTTCCAACTCAATATGTCAAATGCCCACCAGCTGAGGTAGCTCTTTTCTATGCATAGAAGCAAGCTAAATTCTTTTTCTACTCTAGCTTAACAGGTCTCCTGACCAAAACGCACATTTTAAAGACACTATTAATTGGTTCCACTAATTTAGACATTAACCTTTTCCTAGGCATGCATGCATGCTGGAGCACTCTATTTTAATCTTATATTGTGTCTTCGAATTAATTCTTGAATGAAAGTTATGCATTAATATCCTTTAATTAAAGTCCATAGTAACTTTTGACCTGATGACAATAGTTTTTTTCACCCCCGGTATCTTCTGTGCTAATGGCATGGTAATTTGTGCACCGGGACCCGATAACTTATGTATAAATGTCATGGTAACTTCGACCGGGGGTGAAAAAAATTATTAAAACATCTCCCTGATAATTTATGTGTAAACAACACGGTAATTTATGCATGGCAACACTGATAACTTAGGCACAAACACCACATCAACTTTGACCTGAAGGAAAAAACTTGTCAAAAATGTACCCCGGTAACTTTTGTATAAACATCATGGTAATAACACATAATATACATGATAACTTAGGTACAAACACCATGATAACTTGAAACCCGAGGAAAATTGTTGAAAATATTTAACCTTGATAACGTTTGTGTGAATATCATGGTACTAGAAGCACTGCATACCTGACACTTACGTGAACCGCCGAGGGGGGGGGGGGATTTGTCCAAAAACATATTCCCGGTACTTTATGTGCAAATAACACAATATTATACACACAATTATGTTGATAACTCACTACAAACCCCATGATAACTTTTGACCCGGGATAAAAGTTTCTCGGAAACATACCCTGATAACTTGTGTGTAAATAACATGGTAATACACATGCAACAGAGCTGATAACTTACTTGATCCATATGTGGTAACATTTTGACCAGGTTTTTTTTTGTTAAAAAATACCTCCCAATAACTCATGTGTAAACAACATGATAATACATGCACATGAGAGCTGATAACTCATATACAATTATCGCGGTAATTTTTTGATCGAGGAAATGAAAATTGTTAAAAAAAACATACCCCGATAATTTTTGTGCAACATGGTAATATACACAAAGCTAATAACTCACTACAAACATCATAATCACTTTTTTTACCCTGGGATAAAAGTTTGTTCAAAACATACCCCAGACACTTTTGTGTAAATGACACGATAAATTATGTATGACAGACATGATAACTTACATATCCTAGATGTGATAACTTTTGGTCCAAAAAAAGCCACTAGCACATATCGACATGAGATCTAGTTTTGAAGATCTCATCGAAACGATTATTTTTGTGAAGACGGTTTTTCAATCGGGGCCACTATTTGAGCTATAAAACATCTTAAAATTTTAAAAAAAAGAAATTTAGGATGACATCAACTTTTCGTCCTTTAGTGCATATCGCGTAAGATACACAGTGGGAGGAACCCAGCGCCCTCATAGATTAGCGCTTCTTGGCTGTCGGATTCGTTTCTTGATGTGTTTCTGGCCGTTCGATCACGAGATGGAGGGATCTGGGATGTCGGATCAGAACAAGGGACTATAGATCGAAACAGTGTCAAAATCCCGTGCCACCGCGTGTGATTCCAGTGCCCCGCCGAGGGCATTTTGGAAATTTCACATGGCTGAAAAAATGCCCAATAGCGACAGGGGCGAGAGGGCAGGATCCGCCCGTTCCCCTCCCCCTCCCGCCCACTCTCCTCTCTTCCCCGCCTCCCTTCCATGAAAACCCTAGCCGCCACTATCCGCCGAGCTCTCTTGCCGCCGGCGGCCAAGCCCCTTCGCCATCTCCTTAGCCCAGCCGGTCGCCGCCTCCGTCGTTCTCTAGGTAGGCAGCCGCTTCTTCTTCACTGAGCCCCGTCTGCATCGTGCTTGGCGCGAGCGTCTAGGATTTCTAACCACTAGCGCCTGACACCACCGGATGGGGGCGGCCAGTGCTCCACCCCTTGACGCCGCCAAATCCCCGTAGCGGAAGACATCGACGAGGACGCCGACAAGGCAGCGGTGAGCGCCCTCTCCACTTTCCCCTTTTCCTTTGGTTGTTCGCTCTCGCCGCCGTGTGGACTGCCCGTCCATGCTCCCATGCCCAACCATCCTGTATTCCTTTTTCCCTCGCTGAGCTCGCGTCGTCGTTGTGGTACGCCTCTCTTTGCAGCCGCCTGTCGACCGTGTGTGCCTCCTGCCACCACCACCAAGATCTGGGAGAAAGAGTAGGAGGCAGAGAGGGAGATGGGGTGGTAAGAAGAGAGGGTGAGGAAGGAGGAAAAGGAGATCCTCGCGGCACTCATGGTGGTCGCCCAGATCCCAGCGGGGGTGGCATTCCAACTCCAACATGCTCTGTGTTGTTCTAAAGGTGAGATGCCACCACCATGTTTTAGTAGCTCACATCTATCTGTACTCATTAGACTGAACTTGTGTTAAAACAAGAATACTGATAACCTGGCCATCTTTATAATAAGAATAGGGTTGATGTATGTGCATAATCTATTAAGAATACTGCATGTGCAGAATACATATATGTTACTGCATCTACGTTGAGACAGAACCCTTTTGACACATTTGTATAGCATCTACATTGATAACCTGGCCATCACAGAATACATAAATCTCACGAATATATTATACCTATTTATAATAAGAATACTGCATGTGCAGAATACATATATGTTACTTCTCATGTATGTGACTACTTCATTTTGACACATTTGTATAGCGTTGGAGCCTCATTTCTGCAGTTCCTTGACACAATGTGATACTCTGCATTCTTAAGTATACTTAATTTGATTTTATAGATAGGGTTGCTACTTTATATTCTGGTAAAGAAGAGGATGATGTTTTGGTCCTGAGAAAATTGGAACCACCATCAGTCTTTTGTCTAAATGGATTTAACAAAGAGAAGAGCAAGGTGAACCAGGATTTATTGGCAGCATGATATTATAGCTGATGTGGTTCTTACATGAACCAGTATTGATTATTTCTAGTTTTGCAACGGAGTGAGTAACTAGAAGCTTTAGCGTTTTACAATATTTAATGTATATGTACCTTGTGATTGTGGAAATAAAAACTTAATAACCTTTGACCGCAACATCAATTGATATTGTATCAATTCATTGAGCTTTGGAAGTTGGATCTGCCACTATACATATATGTGAGCTAATATCAATCAGTTTTTCCTTTATTCTACCAGATTCCTTCACGGCTGCCTCCCAGCCAAATCCAGCCGCCAACCAGCACGCGCTCGCCTTGGTCTCCTCTTTCTCCCTGATGGCCTCTTCTCCTCCATGGTGCTAACCAAACGGAAGGGAGCACTGACACCGGGTTGGATGCTCTCTCTCTCTCTCTCTCTCTCTCTCACACACACACACACACACACACAAAAGATATATATATTTTTCAACTGTCTAGCTCTCATAATCTAGCTTCGGTTATATATTCTTTAAATTTAGTAAATGCTGCTTTTGATTAATTCCAGTCTTGAATTTCCCCATCTATTTGCTTTTCTGCGAAGTATTATGGTTAGCCTGAATTAGTTAGTGTGACTTTGGTCTTGTGCCATTTTTCTTTGAATGATTTGCTCGCAATCTGAAAATTCATGCTTACGATTTGTCAAGGTGAAGATGTCTGTTTAGGCTATTAGTTCTACTTTGATTCTGCGCTCGATTTAATTTTCCATAGGATGGCAATATACAAAACTATAATGGAGGTGTCATTCATGGTCAGGCTAAAACTACCTAATATTATTTTTATGGTAGGTGTAATATTTTTTTCTTTGATGGTATTATACATTATGAGTATGGAGTTGTTTTATTCCAAGTACAGAAGAAATTGAATCTGTCTTGCATGACCAATGTTTTTATCTACGAATGACCTTAGTTGAATTTGTGTTGAATTGTTTAAATTTGTTGTCCTTTTGTATCTCCCAGTCTTATTATACATTGCATCTTCCTTTTTATGACCCAAAAATAGCTGAGAAAGCATGACATGCCATCATATGTTTTCCATCCTAAGCTCATTTTCAGGCCTGCTATTATTCTTTTTTGTCCTTCCTCAACTGTATCCTTTCTTCACGGTTCTCCTTTTCTTATTCAGGTAACCGTTGATGATGTTTAAAAAAGACACCACCAATAGCAGAGCACTCTATTGCTGCAATTACATGCAGGTACAAAATCAATGCTAACTTTCGGGTCTCCCCTTGTGGCCTTTCCTGTAATCATAAGAGCTACAAAGAGACTCAGTTGGTTTTTGTTCTGTATGATTTGATGTTTTTATATTTGTCAAATGAAAAAGTACTCTGCTTGCTTTTGTAGCTAAGAAAACTCTCTGTTTATATTATGATATATGTGCATATATTATTTAAATGAAGCAGTAAGAACTGTTAGAGATGGCAATCGTCGAGGGAGCATTTACTTCTATATTGTCTGGATCATGTTTACATAATTTTCTTGGTTGCAAATGCTCTACAGTTTTATATCGACCACACATACAATGTTTACTTATAGAATTCCAAGTATGGAAGAAATTATTGATAAAATGTGTGTACATTTATATAACAAATATGCTTCCTTGAATCGTGTTTCATGTGTTTTAATTTAATGTGTGAACTGTTGAATCAGTGATGTAAAGCTGCACCATCTGTACTTTTCATGTATTCATATACATCTATATATTATGATTCTCCACTTACTAAGTGCCCTATATGATGGTCAATCCCTTCCACTGTATTTTCTATTTGCTTTTTATGATTCGTAGCTATGGTAGAAGCCCCAGATATAGGGACACAATCATGTTGATTGTCAGTTTAGAAAAGAACATTTGATTTGACATTTTTGGGTTTTAAGATGATGCGCTTTGTTTTCATGGTTACACAAAGAGCCTTTTTTGTTAAATGACCCTTGTGCTGGTTGTGTTTGATGGCGCTGAAAGAGGATGCCTGAATATGCGTAAATAATGGCGAATGGTAGATACATTTATTTAATTTTTTGAGGAGACACCGCTGCGCGAGACTGTTCTCTGTTTAAGATATCCAAAAGTTGGCACCTCAAGCCACACTTATCGCTCGTGATTCTTTCTTTTCTCTCGCCATCAAGTTTGATCCCTCAGTTTCCGTGCAGCCCCTTCTCCGGACAAGCAAAAGTCGTGGCTGCAATGGATACCGATTAGATTCTCGACCAAGGTTTGCCCGGGCCTGCATCCTCCAATAACAAGAAGATGTGCCCACCTATCAAGGTTAGCTGGAAGTTAACAACTTGCTTTGTAAAAGGCTTGGGATTTTCAAAGTTTGTAGGAACCCCTTCTGAACAGACCTACCACCTTACATGTACTTGAGAATAGGAAGAACAAATATTCCGAAGAAAACTTTTTAAAGTTAAAAAAGATTGCATGCCACCACATACACTTGATTTTTTTTGTCATGGCCAAAAGAAAGAATGAGATAAAAAAAGGCTCACATAAAACATATATTTTCATAATAGCTTTGATGATCAGCACTTAACAGAGCCATTCCACCCCTATGCTTTCATTGACAAGCAAATTCCTAAAAGTTCTCATACTTGAGAGGATGGCCCTGCATATGAGAAATAAGCCAACCAGAGACAAAAATGTGCTTAAGAATGCAAATAAATTTTATTTCTTTTGAACCAAGGATGATGAACTTTTTTGATAATCGCTTGCAAGACAAAATAAAAAAAACATGTTATCAGATGAACCTGCTTATGCAGAATGCTTTGAGGATATTCATACATAATCCTTTCTCAGTTTGCTTACATGACTGGGTTAATAAAAAGAAGCATGTATTGTACTCCCTCCGTTCCTAAATATAAGTCTTTGTAGAGGTTTCAGTATGGACTACATATGGAGCAAAATGAGTGAATCTACTTCTAAAATGCATCTATATACATCCGTATGTGGTTCATAGTGAAATCTCTACAAAGACTTATATTTAGGAACAGAGGGAGTAACAGTAAAGAAAATAAGCTATTGCCCATGTATAGATCAAAAGATTTTAGTCTGTGTTTCTGCATAAGCCTAAGCCCAAAATAACTGGCCTTAAGTACGTCCCATTCGTATGCATTCCCTACTCAGGGAATAAATGCCTTGTGTATGTGTGTGGACTGAAATCGTACCTCATTATAGTAATTCATAATCAGTTCCATTTTTTAATTTGATGTTGCGAATATATGCTCATCTTGTGCAGTTTAGCTTTCAGATAATTACTGAGTTATTTCCTTTTTTGTTGTTCTCCACTGATGGAAGAGGTTCTAATGATCTTGCAGTCAGAGGGAAAATAAACTCACAAAAATATGAGCCAGGTGACCATGATCCACTTCCAGCAAATTTGACTTATTGCTCCCTATTGGGAATATTTATTTTCTCATGTTGTTTATTCCTTTGCACAAAGGAACTGCATTGTTGAATCCAAAGGTAGCTAAATCATGGGAATGCAAAATTGCATATTTATCCATGTGGGTGTGGATTTTTATACTTTGTTGTGATTTAGAAAGTGTAATTTCAATGACATTCAGTTGTAATTGCTCAGCCAAATAACCCACGTACGTTGTTAATCTGAAGACAAATTACACAGTTCTCTCTTAATACTGTCGTTGCATCATGTGAGACAAGTTACTCCAGTTGTACATAGGTATCCATCATTTCCCTCAAGTATCAAGTGTGGCTGATATGTTGCTCTCACCTATATCATCTTTTTCTTGCAGGCACCTTATTCTTTCAGCTGCAATATTTATTTGGATCTCTCAGTTGTGAAGTGCCATCATGTGTCAAAAACGCCCTTATATTATAGGACAGAGGGAGTATTTATACTCTGCACGCACAATGTTACCGATTTGTTTTCAGTCGCAGTATGCCATCTATCTGAATTTTGGATAGCTTGCATAGTGCCTAATAAGTTCATGAGCTAATTATAATATTATTTATAGAGCTTCCATATAATCATTAGGATGATGAAGCATGTAAGTATTGTCACTACTAATTGCATTAGCTTCGCCTCAGAACTTGGAAGGAGGAAGTAGAGTTATCAACAATGATCAACTATGAGGTACCATAGATATCGACGTTTGCAGAGCATTGTTTCCAATTGTCTGTTATCTCATTGTGTTTATGAGCGGATACATCTCCTGTAACCTTTATTCTTACAGTTGCTGATATGAACTACTTGGCTATTTATAGAATTTATGACTTTATGTTTGTACTATTTGATGCAAATCAGTTGTCCTCGGCGAACATTGTGCCTTGCTTTTGGTACAAATTGTGCCTTTATGATCTATAGTGAAATTTCGGTTATCCTGGGCAACAACTATGCATTGTTTTTTGTATATATTTAATTTGTATGTGAGCCCCTATACTGAACTCAGTTATCCTGGCAGCAACTATGCCTTGCTCTTGATATATCTTTGTAGTGTTTGTGATATATACTGAACCCATTTATTCTAAGTGGTTATTCTAATTATCTTTGAATGTACTAAATGCTTTGTTATAATGAATTTTTAGACGCTAGGTCACCGTGATGAGCCAGGCAACGCGCGCCAAGGCGCGCTTTAGATCTAGTATGCATGTTATTAGAGGGAGGAGTACACGTGAAAGAAAAATTAGTCATTATAATGCATGCATGGATATAATTAAAGTGGAATAAGAATCGTTCTTGCCTATTGCTAAAATCCGAACGTTAGGTAGTTATAAAAGTCCAAAAGAATAAGGCAATAGCCTACTTTGACAACTCGACCAGTAACATGCGTAAAATATTGGCTGACAATATATTTGGGTGCATATAAAGTAAAGGGAAGATTGTTTGGCATGACCGAAGGCGAAACCGAAGGTACATATATACAAGGGACAAACTGCCTCCTGACAACTTATGCGATAGCATTACATTTTTCTAGAGCATCTAAAATAATTTCCGTTTACATACCAAATGGGCAATGCCAGCATATTATTGGTCCGGTTCAAGCATGGACAGATTTGCATCTGCCAAAGAACATACATATCGTTTCTGCAGTTGAGCAAGGTTGGAACTTATGCTATATAACATGATATTTGTCAGCAACATCCGATCACGGAAATGAATTTTGTTTGCATACCGAAATCACAATGCCAGTAATTCTTGGTCCAATTCAAGCATGGACAGATTCCTCACCTGCGACTGCGCCGGCAGGTGGCTGGATGTTGGAGAAAATTGGGAGCCATGGGATTGAGATCCGACGGTGCACAGCAAACGCTCTGTGCTGTGCTGCTGCGTCCGTCTCTGCTATACCATTACACTTCTCTCTCTCTCTCTCTCTCTCTGTCCGCCGGAATGGCAACGGCGGCAGCGGCGGCGGTGCGGCGCAGCCTCGGCGCCGCAGGCCCGGACCTCTCCGTCGCCCACCTCTGCTGCCCCTCGACCCCCACCACCTACAACGCAGCCCACCTCCCACCCACGCCTGCCACCCTCCTCGCGCTCCTCCGCCGCGCGCCAGCCTCGCATCCCCACGCCGCCGCGCACGTGCACGCCTGCCTCCTCAAGACGGCCTACTTCCGCCCGGGGGGCTGCACCGTCCCCAACTCGCTGCTCGCCTCCTACGCAACGTCCGGCGACTCCCTTGCCGCGGCGAAGCTGTTCGACGAAATGCCCCTCCGGGACGTCGCGTCCTGGACCTCCATGATGCGGGCGCACCTCGCGGGGGGCTCGGCTTCCCAGGCCCTGTGCATGTTCAGGGACATGTTAACTGCCGGTGGCAGCGTGCCTGAGCCGGACGGGGTCGTCCTTGTCGTCGCCCTCCGTGCGTGCGCCGAGCTCGAGGACCTGGCACTTGGAGCCTCCCTGCACGCTGTCACGGAGCGCCGTGGGCTGCGGGGCGCCGATGTCTTCATCGACAACTCGCTCGTCGACATGTACGCAAGGTGCCTCGACCTATGGTCCGCCAGGAAGGTGTTTGACACGATCCCGTGCAGGAACGTGGTGTCCTGGAACACCATGCTCTCTGGACTCGCGCGCGCCGGCCGCGCGGCCGACGCGCTGGACCTTCTCGCCTCCTTGTCATTGCTGAAAGAGGGTGACATCGGCTTCGACGAGACGACGCTGGTGGTGCTGCTTCAGCTGTGCAAGAGGCTTGAGGGCGGCCAGGCCATGTGGTGCCGGTCTGTCCATGCCGTGGCCATCAGGAGGGGGCTCCTATTGTCCTCGACAGGCTTGCCTCTGTTGAACGCCCTGCTGGATGCCTACGCCAAGTGCGGCCTGCTCGAGCACACGCTCAGGCTGTTCCGTGGCATGCCCGAGAGGAACATCGTCACGTGGAGCACCGTCATTGCTGGATGCACCCACAACGGCCGACCGGGCGATGCGATCGCGTGCGCCGTCGCAATGAGGGAGGCCGGGGAAATTCCCAACTCGGTCACCATACTGAGCGTCCTCGAGGCATGCGCAGACTGTGCGGAGATGGCAGCGTCGAGATGCGCCCACGGCATGGCGCTCAGGAGTGGGCTAGCCTTGGAGCGGGACGTCAGCAACGCTCTGGTGGACATGTATGGAAAATGCGGCAACCTGGCTGCGGCGATGAGGGTGTTCAATGCGATGCCTCGAAGGGACGTGCTCACCTGGAACTCCATGATCAGCGCGCTGGGGATGAATGGCCGCACACGTGATGCCCTCGCCCTCGTCGACAGGATGGAGCAGGAAGGGGACATCACGCCGAATGGTGTCACGATGCTGGCCGTGCTGTCGGCATGCGCGCACGGAGGTCTGGTGGAGGAGGGTGTGGCCTGCTTCGAGAGGATGACGGCGACACACTCGGTTGAGCCACAGGTGGAGCACCTATCGTGCATCGTCGACATGCTCGCACGTGCAGGGGACCTTGAGGGGGCCGCTAGGGTCATTGAGGAGAGGATATCCACCACCAGCAGTCCAGCAGCCTGGAGCGCGCTGCTAAGCGCCTGCAGAGGCCACAGCAGCGACTCGAAGGTCGGCCGTAATGCTGCCTGCCGTGTCCTGGAGTTGGAGCCGGGCAATGCGGCGGGGTACCTGATGTCGATGGGCGTGCCCAGCGCTGGCGAGACGGCAGCGCGGTTGCGGCAGCTGATGAGGGAGAGGGGAGTAGGGGTGACTGGCGGACACAGCATGGTGCAGGTGGGGCGCGATGCTCACAGCTTCATGTCGTGGGACGGATGCCACCCTGACAGAGCGCAGGTTTACTCCATGCTACATCTCCTGCATCAACAGATGCTGCCGCCTACTCCTCCACATCCAAATCACCATCATCTTACCTTATTATCATGTACACCAGTGTCATGATTAAGGTACATATACGAAGTCCTCACCATCATCTATATTTATCAACTCGGATATCTATAATAATATATATATGCTAGTAATTAGGCCGAATTTTGTAGTGCATTTTGAATACCTGCTTTGGATTTGTTTGAGTGCAATTCTCAGTATGGTTCTTTCATCACCTATGGATGGTGGGTACGCGTATGGAAGGAAATGCAGGATTGCATTTCATTTCTTCCGTGGTAATACTGGAGACGCCAACGGTCAAAACAAGATGACATTTTTTGAAACCGATGATGCTGTGTTTACATTGTTCGCCATTGCCATCCGCAGGTTCGCCACCGGCTCCATGAGATACTGTGGAATGGGTTCAAACTTTATCACCGCGCTCATTGACGGCCTCTGCTGCACGCACCGGAATACCACCTTGCACATCCTCTCCACCAGCCCTTTGCAACGTGAGTCATGGCGGACCGTTGCCATCATGAGCTCCATCAGCTTGCCGGCTTCATACCTGGCCCACACGACAATGGGGAACCATTGCTGGCTGCTCTTCGGCATGGCATCGGCGTCTTGGTTACTACCATGCTCGACGATCTTCAGGAGGAGCATGCCGAAGCTGTGGACATCACACTTCCCGGTGATGTGTAGCTCCATCCAAACCTCCGGCGTGGCGTACCCGAAAGTGCCGCGTCCGCGGGACAGAGATGCGTCTTGGCACGATTGACAAGGCTTGCGAGGCCAAAGTTGGCCACCTTCGGCCTGAGGGTGCCGTCGAGGAGGTATCTTGCTGTTGCTAACTTGAATGGATTTGTCATTTTTGAATAGCCTAACTTGTTCTTCCTCCGAAAGGATGGATGAGTAATAGAAATATCGTGAGTGTCATTACCGGTGGCAACCGGTTGGTCTGCGTTTTTGGCAAGAGAATAGCAGTGTTGTTCCTGTCATCTTCTGGTTTACTTTATGCTACCTATTGCATGATATTAGATTATGATTAGACTTTAAACATCAGTATGAATTTTGCTCTGATGGAGATTTTCTGTTCAAAGTGCAATGGATGAATTGCTCTTTGGTTTGATTCATTATTATTCGTCTTCATGTTGCACACTGTGAACTGTAGATTTTTTTGGTATTTTTTTTTCTGGAGGCTGGTATGTTATCAAGTTGTTTGTGCTGCCAGCTGGATGAGTCCTCTTTAATGCTTGTCCACTTGTTACGCAACTTGTTTCTTTTTGTGCCCTGATCTAATTTTATGAATAAGAGCAATGTTATATTAGCACTCCCGTTTCATGGCGTCTGTGGTATCCATAATCCATTTGATTGGTTTTTATCAGCAATTTGATTTGTCTTGTATAATCTTTGCCTGCTGGTTCATTTCCTAATATGTTTCCTTTTCCTGGCTGGGCCTGTAAACATTCTTTTAGTATTGTACTGGTTTGTATCTGTATAGCTGACCAGTGGACATTCTTTTATTTTTGGTGTCGTCTAGGTTTTGTGTTTAAAACTTTTCAGCTTACGTGATAGTTGTGCAATCGATGAATTGCTGTTTGTTTGATTTTGTTACACAGGGGGTGGTTGTGACGCCCGGATACTTAAGCTACAGTAACCCTCTACGAATGATGCCACGTCACCGCGATTAATGTTGGTAACCTCGCGATGATCCAATCACGTTTGAATTCAAAATTTAGAATTAAGTCAAACAACAAAAGTTTTCAAACATAAAAACTAAAATGTTCAAAGTGTGACAAATAATCTCTGGTTATTTGTCATGTTGAAACCTATATTTTAAAATGTGTTTTTAATGCCCTAAAATAAATAAAACAGGGGCTAAAACTATTATTAAATGCTTTTATTTATTAAACAAATGCAAACTACTTTTTCTGAATGTGCCAAATTATATGTGGCAGTAGCCTATTTTATAATATTATTTTAGGTGCAAGTCTTCTATTTAATATAACTAGTTCTGTTTTAAAAGGTTTAGGAAAACAAGAAAGCTTTTAAAAGAAAAACAAAAGTAAAAACAACAAATAGAAAAGGCCCCTGCCCCCGGGCCTAACCCCCCCCCCCGGGCTAAGCCCCACAAGCCAGCCGACCCAGCCCACTCCTTCCCCTCTCGTCTTCCTCACCCTGTTCGATCGACCGAGCGCCCGCGCCCGTCGGCCGCAGCCCGACCACCTCGCCGTCCCCGCCGCCGAGGCGATAAGATCGCCACCCCCACCGATGCCTCGAACCCTTCCCCCTCTCGCCCGAAATATCTCCCCTTCGCCCCCACTCCTCTTTCTCCCTCCCCACAGATCTTCCCTCGCCGAGCGCCATCGTCGTCGTCTCCGCGTCGATTCCCTGGCCACCAGCCGCCCCGCGCCGCCCGAAGGCGCCCAGGAGGACCGCCGCCGTCCGCTCCGTCGTCCACGCCCACGCGCAGGAGCTGGGAGCCCCTTCATCGCCGGGCCGACCCTTCTTCCTCCGCTCCGGCCACCGCGAGCTCGCCAATGACTTCGGCCACCTCGACTCTCCCTCGGGCCTTCCCAGCAACGGCGGTGAGCACCGCGTGCTCCCCCTCCTCCTACCCCCTCGTTTTCTACTCCTGTAGTCATCCCGCCACGTTACCGAGCTCCGCCGCCCGCCATGGCTGCCGCCTGCGCGCCGTGCTAACTTCGGCGCGCACGCGACTGCTGTGGGCGCGCGTCAAGGCACCCGCGGCGCCGCCCCGTGCCCGCGTATAGTAACCGTAGTCGTCCCGCCTCGCTCTCTATCGAGGCCTGAGCGCCGCCGTCTGCCGATGGGCTCACCATCGTCGCTATGGTGCTCCTCCGGCCACGCCACCGCCGCCGATCGCCTCGCCGTTGCACGCTCTTTCCAACGCACCCACGCGCGACCCTTCCCGTGCTCTGTGCGCGATTTCCGACCACCACCGACGCGCACCGACCAACTCCGGCGCCGGCCGCCGACGTGGCCGACCTAGGGCCACTCCTAGGATCGCTGCCAGCGGGCCCCGTGGGCCCCAGTTGACTGGGTTAACCCAGTCAACATCTGACTAGGCAAGCCAGTACCACTGACATGCAGGCCCCACCGCATAGTTAAGCTAATTAAAATGTTTTTATAATTAAAAGTAATTAGTAAACTAATCTGCCGTTGACATGTGCGGCCCAACTGTTAATTAACTTCTTTTTAGTTAGTTTAGACTTCTGTTAGTCCACTGTCTATGACAGGTGGGACCCACTGGTCAGTTTGACCTGGTCAGCCGTCCTGTTGACTGCTGACGTCACAATGATGTCATGCTGACGTAGTAATTCCTTTCTGTTAATTTAAATAATTTCAGAATATTGTTTAAAATCTTTGAAAAATCATAGAAAATAATCTGTAGCTCGGATGAAAAAGTTTTCTACATGAAAGTTGCTCGGAACGACGAGACGAATTCGAATACGCGGTCCGTTCATCTGCCACATGTCCCTATCATAGCAAACATGCAACCGTTCCCTTCTGTTTCATCTGTCCAAAAATGCCTAACTTTGGGAAAACTTCCCGGATGTTATCACCCTTCGCCGGTATTGTGTAGCACCACGTTAGAACACGTCTAGCTCTGCATGTTTCCTGTTATGCTCTTGCTTGCTATGTATTTACTGTTTTCTGCCCCCTCTTCTCTTCGGTAGACCCCATGACGGCTGCCGATGCCGCTGTGATCGACTACGTCGACGACGATCCCTCCTTCTCGCCTGAGAAACCAGGCAAGCCCCCCCTTTGATCATCCCGATATCGCCCATTCTATACTCTCATGCTTACATTAGATTTTGCTACTGTTATTGTTTGCTCCTATTCTGATGCATAGCCTGCTTTTGTACCTGCTTATTGTTACCTACCTGCTTATCCTAAACTGCTTAGTATAGGTTGGCTAGTGATCCATCAGTGACCCCCACTTGTCCTTGTTGCCCTAGCTTCATCATCGACGCCTTGATCTACGTGATCGACGACCAGAGCCCGACACCTCACATCACATCACACCCCTTTAGTTGCTTGACTCTGCAGAGCTACTATCGAGTGTCGAGGGTGATCCCTCATAACGCACTCCTGATGATAATTCTGTAGTGTAGCTATTCGGTCATGGTCATCGAGGGTGATTTCCTCTTTCACCATTCCCGATACAACTCTATCGTTCAACACCTCAAGTGTGAACCTCGAGGGTGGTCCCTCTTACGTTCACCTTGATGATTACATTGAGTGGAATCCACCGGGGGTGATTCCTCGGGTTTTCCCCTTGATGTCTGGACACACAGTTACCTTGACTTTACTTGAGACCATTGTTGGAGTCGGGTCGGCCCTGAGGGGTACCCGCGAGTTGATGTGAAAGTTGGGTGGACCCGTTGAGCACCCGTGAGTTTTCCACGTGGCACGGCCGAGCAGTCCGGGCCCTTGCCGTAAGTCCACGAAACGGGGCGACGGGGTCACCTTATCGTGAGTCTCTGCTCGTCTCTGCGAGCCCCCAATGCACTAATAGGTTTGGGTATTTGTTCTGAGTTGGCCTCTGGCCTTTACGCACTAACCACCACGCGAGAATAGATATGGGCCTCGACGTCGCAGTATCAGCCGAAGCTTTGTCAGACGTCCAGTTCAACAGTGCGGCACGGTCGGATCGTGCTGGCCATCCGAGGCGGTGCTGGTATTCACTCTGCGCGCAACGACCCGGAGTGCTGCAGGCGATGGGCCCAAGACCCTGAGTGCTTAGGATGTAGACTGGCGGGGACCTCTCTGCTGAGCCTAGGTAGGGCTGCGACGTGTTGATCTTCCGAGGCCGGGCATTGACCCCAGAAAGGTGTGTCCAGCCAGAGTGATCGAGCGTGTTGGGTAACGTGGTGCACTCCTACAGGGAAGATATATATATTCGAATATCGTGTCCACGTTAATGGACGTTCATACTTGCTACGTCTTGAGCTTGCGTTGGTTTTTCTCGAAGAGGAGAGGGTGATGCAGCGATAGTAGCGTAAGTATTTCCCTTAGTTTTTTAGAACCAAGGTATCAATCCAGTAGGAGGCTCCTCAAAAGTCCCACGCACCTACACAAACAAACTAAGAACTCGCAACCAACGCAATAAAGGGGTTGTCAATCCCTTTACGGCCACTTGCGAAAGTGAGATCTAATAAAGATAGTAAGATAAGATAAATATATTTTTGGTATTTTATAATATAGATGCAAAAAGTAAAGATGCAAATAAAAGTAGATCGGAAGCAAATATGATAAGAGATAGACCCTGGGGCCATAGGTTTCACTAGAGGCTTCTTTCAGCATAAGTATTACGATGGGTGAACAAATTACTATCGAGCAATTGATAGAAAAGCGCATAGTTATGAGATTATCTAGGCATGATCATGTATATAGGCATCACGTCCATAACAAGTAGACCGACTCCTGCCTGCATCTACTACTATTACTCCACACATCGACCGACTCCTGCCTGCATCTAGAGTATTAAGTTCATAAGAACAGAGTAACGCATTAAGCAAGATGACATGATGTAGAGGGATAAACTCAAGCAATATGATATAAACCCCATCTTGTTATCCTCGATGGCAACAAATACAATACGTGCCTTGCAACCCTTTCTGTCACTGGGTAAGGACACCGCGAGATTGAACCCAAAGCTAAGCACTTCTCCCATGGCAAGAAAGATCAATCTAGTAGGCCAAACCAAATTGATAATTCGAAGAGACTTGCAAAGATAACTCAATCATACATAAAAAAATTCAGAAAAGATTCAAATATTATTCATAGATAAAATTGATCATAAACCCACAATTCATCGGATCTCGACAAACACACTGCAAAAGAGTTTACATCGAATAGATCTCCACAAGAGAGGTGGAGAACATTGTATTGAGATCCAAAAAGAGAGAAGAAGCCATCTAGCTAATAACTATGGACCCGTAGGTCTGTGGTAAACTACTCACAACTCATCGGAGGGGCAAGGATGTTGATGTAGAAGCCCTCCGTGGTTGATTCCCCCTCCGGCAGAACACCGACGAAGGCTCCCAGATGGGATCTCGTGGATACAGAAGGTTACGGTGGTGGAAATTGTGTTTTGTGGTGCTCCTGGATGTTTTCGGGGTACGTAGGTATATATAGGAGGAAGAATTACGTCGGTGGCCGCCCGAGGGGGCCACGAGACAGGGGGGCGCGCCCTACAGGGGGGGGCCTCCTATCTCGTGGGAGCCTCAACAGCTTCTTGGCTTGCACTCAAAGTCCTCTGGATCACGTTTGTTCCAAAAATTACGCTCCCGAAGGTTTCATTCCGTTTGGACTCCGTTTGATATTCCTTTTCTTCGAAATACTGAAATAGGCAAAAAAATAGCAATATGGGCTGGGCCTCCGCTTAGTAGGTTAGTCCCAAAAATGATATAAATGTGTAAAATAAAGCCCATAAACATCCAAAAGGGGTAATATAATAGCATGGAACAAACAAAAATTATAGATACGTTGGAGACATATCAAGCATCCCCAAGCTTAATTCCTGCTCGTCCTCGAGTAGGTAAATGATAAAAAAGAAATTTTTGATGTGGAATGCTACCTAGCATAATTCATAATGTATTTTTCTTTATTGTGGCATGAATGTTCAGATCCAAATGATTCAAAATAAAAGTTCATATTGATAAGAGAAATAGTAACACTTCAAGCATACTAATCAAAGTAATCATATCTTCTCAAAATAACATGGCCAAAGATAGTTATCCCTACAAAATCATATAGTCTGGCTGTTGCTCTATCTTCATCACATAAAGTATTTAATCATGCACAACCCCGATGACAAGCCAAGCAATTGTTTCATACTTTAATAATCTCAAACTCTTTCAACTTTCACGCAATACGTGAGCGTGAGCCACGGACATAGCACTATATGTGGAATAGAATGGTGGTTGTGGAGAAGACAAAAAGGAAAAGATAGTCTCACATCAACTAGGCGTATCAACAGGCTATGGAGATGCCCATTAATAGATATCAATGTGAGTGAGTAGGGATTGCCATGCAACAGATGCACTAGAGCTCTAAATATATGAAAGCTCAACAAAAGAAATTAAGTGGGTGTGCATCCAACTCGCTTGCTCACGAAGACCTATGGCATTTTTGAGGAAGCCCATCATTGGAATATACAAGCCAAGTTCTATAATGAAAAATTCCCACTAGTATATGAAAGTGACAACATATGAGACTCTCTATCATGAAGATCATGGTGCTACTTTGAAGCACAAGTGTGGAAAAAGAGATAGTAGCATTGTCTCTTCTCTCTTTTTCTCTCATTTTATTTTTTTCTTTTCTTTTTCTTCCTTTTTTTCTTTTTTTCTTTGGCCTTCTCTTTTTTTGGCCTTTCTATTTTTTTCTATTTTTTTCTTTTTGTAAAGTCCGAAGTCTCATCCTGACTTGTGGGGGAATCATAATCTTCATCATCCTTTCCTCGCTAGGACAATGCTCTAATAATGAAGATCATCGTACTTTTATGGATTTATAACTCAAGAATTACAACTCAAAGCTAGAACAAGATATGACTCTATATGAATGCCTCCGACGGTGTACCGGGATATGCAATGAATCAAGAGTGACATGTATGAAAATTATGAAGGTGGCCTTGCCACAAATACAATGTCAACTACATGATCATGCAAAAAGCAATATGACAAAAGTAATGTGTGTCATATGAACGGAATGGTGGAAAGTTGCATGGCAATATATCTCGGAATGACTATGGAAATGCCATAATAGGTAGTTATGGTGGCTGTTTTGAGGAAGGTATATGGTGGGTTTATGGTATCGGCGAAAATTGCACGGTACAAGAAAGGCTAGCAATGGTGGAAGGGTGAAAGGGTGCGTATATTCCATGGACTCAACATTAATCAAAAGAACTCATGCACTTATTGCAAAAATTTAGAAGTCATCAAAAACCAAAACACTCCGCGCATGCTCCTAGGGGGATAGATTGGTAGGAAAAAACCACCGCTCGTCCCCGACCGCCACTCATAAGGAAGACAATCAATAAATAAAATTGTGCTCCAACTTCATCACAAAGCGGTTCACCATACGTGCATTCTACGGGAATCACAAACTTCAACACAAGCATTCTTTAAATTCATAATCATCCAACTAGCATAACTTTAATATTACTACCTCCATATCTCAAAACAATTATCAAGCATCAAATTGATCCTAGCATCCAATTCACTTTCTATGGTAGTTTTTATTATACCCAACTTGGATGCTCATCATTCTAGGACCAACTTTATGACCATAGCAAATACCATGCTGTTCTAAAAGACTCTCAAAATAATATAAGTGAAGCATGAGAGACTAGAAATTGCTTCAAAATTAAGACACCATCGTGCTCTAAAAGATATAAGTGAAGCACTAGAGCAAAAACTATCAAGCTCAAAAGATATAAGTGAAACACATAGAGTATTATAGCAAATTCTAATCAAATAGGCTTTTCCCAAAAGGTGTGTACAGCGAGGATGATTGTGGTAAACTAAAAAGCAAAGACTAATATAATACACGACGCTCCAAGCAAAACACATATCATGTGGCGAATAAAAATATAGCTCCAAGTAAAGTTACCAATGAACAAAGACGAAAGAGGGGATGCCTTCCAGGGGCATCCTCAAGCTTAGGCTTTTGGCTATTCTTGAATATCTTGGGGTGCCTTGGGCATCCTCAAGCTTAGGCTCTTGCCACCCTTTATTCCATAGTCCATAAAAGCTTTACCCAAAACCTGAAAACTTCACAACAGAAACTCAACAGGAAATCTTATAAGATCCATTAGTGAAAGAAAACAAAACCACCACATAAGGTACTGTAATGAACTCATTCTTTATTTATTTTGGTGTTATACCTATTGTATTCCAACTTCTCTATGGTTTATAAGCCATTTTACTAGCCATAGATGCATCAAAATAAGCAAACAACACACGAAAAACAGAATCTGTCAAAACCAGAACAGTCTGTAGCAATCTGTAACTAACGCAAACTTCTGGAACTCTAAAAATCCTACCAAAATAGTAAGTCCTGGACAATTTCTTTATTGAACAGCAGAAAAAAGAATCAACGCAAAAGCACGTTCCTGTGATTTAACAAAATTATATTCGTGCGCGCAAAGTTTCTGTTTTTCAGCAGAATCAAATCAACTATCATCATAGGTTATCCTATAGGTTCTACTTGGCACAAACACTAATTAAAAAATAAAAACACATTTAAAAATAAAGTAGATGCAAGATTTATTACTAAGCAGGAGCAAAAACAAAAAACGTAAAGAAAATTGGGTTGCCTCCCAACTAGCGCTATCGTTTAACGCCCCTAGCTAGGCATAAAAGCAAAGATAGACCTAACGAGTGCCATCTTTGTCACTCGGAGAGGAGGATCTCCTCTCTGTGACATTCAATCTTCTATTTAAGGCAAGCACATGGCCATTAATGGAAGAAGTAAGATTAAGCACGTTACAGAAGTTTGCCTCTAAACTAGACTTCATCTCTTTAATAATTTTATTTTGATAAAAGCACAAGAGAGTAGTTGATTCAACCTTATCATTCATAGTGTGCCCAAATATGGTTTTCATTTTTTCATAAGTATCTATAGCATCCCTTTCAAGAAAACTTCCTTCAAAAATAGAATCTAAAACTTGTTTAAAAGAAGCGGGCAAGCCAACATAAAAACTTTTTAAGTAATCTTCAATTTCATATTGTGGCACATAGCTGGCCCGAATCCTTAATAACCTATCCCAAGAATCTTTTAAAGACTCATCAAGTAAATAGCGAAAAATTCCAGAGTCATCCTCATCAAAATTATTTAAGCTCTCATTGGAGACCCCGGTGGGTCATTCTATAGCGTTATTATTCATGAGCTTAGAGAGGATAGAGGGGTTATCCAAGGTACTAGAACCTAGGAAAGGGCCTTAGTTCCTTTTGATTCGGCCATGGCAACGGGAAGGCAAACGGAAAAGAGAGGAGGAGATTGGGAAAGAGAGGGCGAATAAAATGGCAAGGGTGAAGTGGGGGAGAGCAAAATGAGAAGCAAATGGCAAATAATGTAAATGCGAGGGAGATGGGTTTGTGATGGGTACTTGGTATGTCTTGACTTGAGCGAAGACTTCCCCGGCAACGGCGCCAGAAATCCTTCTTGCTACGTCTTGAGCTTGCGGTCGTTTTCCTCGAAGAGGAGAGGGTGATGCAACGATAGTAGCGTAAGTATTTCCCTCAGTTTTTGAGAACCAAGGTATCAATCCAGTAGGAGGCTCCTCAAAAGTCCCACGCACCTACACAAACAAACTGAGAACTCACAACCAACGCAATAAAGGGGTTGTCAATCCCTTCACGGCCACTTGCGAAAGTGAGATCTAATAAAGATAGTAAGATAAGATAAATATATTTTTGGTATTTTATAATATAGATGCAACAAGTAAAGATGCAAATAAAAGTAGATTGGAAGCAAATATGAGAAGAAATAGACCCGGGGGCCATAGGTTTCACTAGAGGCTTCTCTCAAGATAGCATAAGTATTACGGTGGGTGAACAAATTGCTGTCGAGCAATTGATAGAAAAGCGCATAGTTATGAGATTATCTAGGCATGATCATGCATATAGGCATCGCGTCCATGACAAGTAGACCGACTCCTGCCTACATCTACTACTATTACTCCACACATCGACCGACTCCTGCCTGCATCTAGAGTATTAAGTTCATAAGAATAGAGTAACGCATTAAGCAAGATGACATGATGTAGAGGGATAAACTCAAGCAATATGATATAAACCCCATCTTGTTATCCTCGATGGCAACAATACAATACGTGCCTTGCAACCCTTTCTGTCACTGGGTAAGGACACCGCAAGATTGAACCCAAAGCTAAGCACTTCTCCCATGGCAAGAAAGATCAATCTAGTAGGCCAAACCAAACTGATAATTCGAAGAGACTTGCAAAGATAACTCAATCATACATAAAAGAATTCAGAGAAGATTCAAATATTATTCATAGATAAACTTGATCATAAACCCACAATTCATTGGATCTCGACAAACACACTGTAAAAAGAGTTTAAATCGAATAGATCTCCACAAGAGAGGGGGAGAACATTGTATTGAGATCCAAAAAGAGAGAAGAAGCCATCTAGCTAATAACTATGGACCCGTAGGTCTGTGGTAAACTACTCACAACTCATCGGAGGGGCAAGGATGTTGATGTAGAAGCCCTCTATGGTTGATTCCCCCTCCGGCAGAACGCCGGCGAAGGCTCCAAAATGGGATCTCGCGGATACAGAATGTTACGGTGGTGGAAATTGTGTTTCGTGGTGCTCCTGGATGTTTTTGGGGTACGTAGGTATATATAGGAGGAAGAAGTACGTCGATGGCCGCCCGAGGGGCCCACGAGACAGGGGGGCACGCCCTATAGGGGGGGGGGGCCCTCCTATCTCGTGGGAGCCTCAACAGCTTCTTGGCTTGCACTCCAAGTCCTCTGGATCACGTTTGTTCCAAAAATCACGCTCCCGAAGGTTTCATTCCGTTTGGACTCCTTTTGATATTCCTTTTCTTCGAAATACTGAAATAGGCAAAAAAACAGCAATATGGGTTGGGCCTCCGGTTAGTAGGTTAGTCCCAAAAATGATATAAATGTGTAAAATAAAGCCCATAAACATCCAAAAGGGGTAATATAATAGTATGGAACAATCAAAAATTATAGATACGTTGGAGACGTATCAAGACTTGTATCCGGATCTTATATAACTAGAAATGGATACTTGAGATATGTGATGGATATGTGGCCCCGGGATTGCTTTCTCGCAGAGAGTCGAGGAAGGATCTCTAGGCGTTGATACTGCAACATGCTTGTTAAATATTAAAATGCTACTCTTTACTCTTCTACATCCTGCAAGATGCTTGGAGCTGCTTGAAGATGCTAGTCTTTGATAGGCTAGGCCTTTCCCCCTCTATTCTGGCATTCTGCAGATCAGTCCACAGATACAAACCTTCCTTTCGATACCAATGCATACTTAGTATAGATCTACTGCTTGCGAGTACTTTGGATGAGTACTCACGGTTGCTTTGCTACCCCCTTTTCCCTCTTCTTTCTTCTTTCTGGTTGTTGCAACCAGATGGTGGATCCCTGGAGCCAGATGCCACCGTCGATGGATGCTACTACGTGAAGATCGCCGACGGCCAGGAGTAGTTAGGAGGTCCCAGGCAGGAGGCCTTGCCTCTTCGATCATTGTTGCTTTTGTGCTAGCCTGCTTAAGGCATCCTTGTTTAACTTATGTCTGTACTCAGATATTGTTGCTTCCGCTGACTCTTGTGTATAGAGCTATGTATTCGAGCCCTCGAGGCCCCTGGCTTGTAATATAAAGCTTGTATTATTTTATTTGTGTCTAGAGTTGTGTTATGATATCTTCCCGTGAGTCCCTGATCTTGATCGTACACATTTGCATGTATGATTAGTGTACGATTGAATCGGGGGCGTCACAAGTTGGTATCAGAGCCGACTGCCTGTAGGATCCCCCTTTCCAACTCCTTGGCCGAAGTTGAGTCTAGTCTTTGAAAAAAATGTTTACTAACATGGTTGTGTGGCTTACGGGCTCACGTCGCCATTGGGTGGTATTAGGATCTTTTATTCCTCGTCCTTACTCTGGGAATCTGATCTCTCTTCTATTCGAGTTGAATGATTTTGCTAACAACTCTAGGTTCTCGTAAATACTTTCTCCCGAAGAGCCCCTCACTACAGATGATTACTTGGTGCACTAGAAGATTCTGAAGATACTCTCCGAAGTTTTCTAAAGACCCTTGTGCCCTTCGCCGTTGCGATCCCTACCACCGATAAGTCCTTATGAGTAACTACCTACATTGCCGTTCATACCTTCATCCCCAATTTCTCTTGTTATTACAAGATGCCCCGAATTACTCTCTGTTATCTTGAGAATCCGTTGAGCCTACTACCTTGCAGTTCTTTGCCACATAAATATCCCCTACGGATAATTACTCGTGCTTGCCGAGTATCCGTTCATCCACAGTTGTTCATGTGATTCATAAGATACTTTGGAATACCATCTGATCTTCCGATAATCCTCTCCAACTATTTCTCTGATAATATTTATCTGCTTGCATTTTGGTTACTTCCATATGTCTAGCAATACTCATTAGCATCCTTTAATTTGTCATCGTTATTTCAAGCATTTGATTTGATTCATTTGTGAATGCTCATGATCATCAATCCTATTTAGAATTCTTCCCATCGACTCAGATGTCACCCCCAGACATGAGCTGGTGTTCGACAAATCAAGCCTTGATTGATTATTGATCTATGTCTATTCAACTTACTTGTCTTTGATCAAAGCCTCTGCTTCTGATCCCTTGAATTGGGAATCATAATTTCGTTGCGTTGAGCTTTGAATTAGTCAGTTGTTTCTATAACCCAATCTCCTTGCATCCTTTCTTCTTCTGGTTAAGTACCGTTGCTCACATCATATCCCTCGTGGACCACCAGGTCTTTTGTTGGGTTTTATCCGACAACGTCCTTCATATTCAGTAGTCTTGTGAGCCTTTGCTCGGATACATAATGTCTTTGGTAAGTTGTATCCTCCGCTCTTGTCAACCATACTCTGCTTCCGGGCTTGAGTTAATTACTCGTGAAGTTTGTGACATATGTTTCTAAGATGCCCCTATGGGTTGAATCTATGTCTTCCCTAAATCTGTGTGAACCCAGAAACTTCTACGGGTCATACTCTACTGGTGTTATGCTAGATAAAATCTCAACACTACGGCTTCATCAAAAATGAGAAGTGAATGAAAGGTTATGCATTGAAAAAGTGGGAGTCGGCCTTGGACTTTGTGTTCATGCCCATGGACACGATGTAGATCCTATCATGGAAGCTTCTTGTAATAATAACTATTCCTTGATATAATATCATCCGGTATCTATGAATTGGTCCTTTGCAACCGTGGTTTCGACCATATTGTTATTCTTTGATCTCATTTCTCGGACAAGTTAAGTACTTGTCTTCTATAGATCATTTCACCCGTCCAATCTCTATTCTGCTATACCCTCGACTATTACCCTCTGGTATCTCGAGAATATCACGAAACTACATAACCTCTTATGATTTCTTCATCAACCATTATTTCTCGCCGATTCCAATTTTTCACGGGTTCTGAGTTGTTAGACACTCGAGAACACCGATAATTGGTTCGAGTCAACACTTTCCTTTCCACTGTTTTGTTTAACCTTTTGTGTAACCTAACATATCTGAGCAGTGATGATTCCCTGCTTATGTAAACACCTCGGTGTACAAACTCTGTTAGTAAGACCTTGTTGCTATTGTTGATGACATTCCGGTAGCCACCGATGGATGAGAACTTTGCCTATTGGTCCGCCTCGTCTTAACGAGCAGGAAAATGGTTCTCTTCGTCCCTCACCCTTGGTACCAATGTTGTTGCCAACATAACTGACAGGTTGTCCTCTGACCGGCCTTTCTATCATGACCGTGCAAATGTTAGCACCCTTCCTTCTTTTAACCCACATGGTGGGCCCATAACCCACAGTTCCACATGATCGAAACCTGACTCTCCTATACATTCCTGTTTTCCAAAATTGTTTCTTGCGCTTGGTTTCGTATGTAAATCACGAGCCACCTTCCGAGTGATCTATTCTGGTATCAGATGCAATACTTATTCCCATTACTCTGAACCCCTTTCACCCTCTGTTTCAGGTAAGGAATGATCCCCTACCCGGTTGAAGCTTCTTATTGCACCTTGCTCTCGATGACTTTCTTGAATTTCAACTCGACAAATACCTCTATGCCATGTTCACTGAGATAGCCCCCAGGTACCTATCTTGTATCGAGCTCCGCCCTTCCCGAGTCCTTCCACCTTACTCCATCTCTTAAATCTCGGGACGAGATTTCTTGTAGTGGAGGAGAATTGTGATGCCCGGATACTTAAGCTACAGTAACCCTCTACGAATGATGCCACGTCACCGCGATTACTGTTGGTAACCTCGCGATGATCCAATCACGTTCGAATTCAAAATTTAGAATTAAGTCAAACAACAAAAGTTTTCAAACATAAAAACTAAAATGTTCAAAGTGTGACAAATAATCTCTGGTCATTTGTCATGTTGAAACCTATATTTTAAAATGTGTTTTTAATGCCCTAAACTAAATAAAATAGGGGCTAAAACTATTATTAAATTCTTTTATTTATTAAACAAATGCAAATTACTTTTTTAATGTGCCAAATTATATGTGGCAGTAGCCTATTTTCTAATATTATTTTAGGTGCAAGTCTTCTATTTAATATAACTAGTTTTGTTTTAAAAGGTTTAGGAAAACAAGAAAGCTTTTAAAAGAAAAACAAAAGTAAAAAACAAATAGAAAAGGCCCCTGTCCCCTGGGCCTAACCACCCCCGGGCTAAGCCCCACAAGCCAGCCCGCCCAGCCCACTGCTCCCCTGTCGTCTTCCCCGCCCTGTTCAACCGACCGAGCGCCCGCGCCCGTCGGCCGCAGCCCGACCACCTCGCCGTCCCCGCTGCCGAGGCAATAAGATCACCACCCCCACCGACGCCTCGAACCCTTCCCCCTCTCGCCCGAAATATCTCCCTTCGCCCCCACTCCTCTTTCTCCCTCCCCATAGATCTTCCCTAACCCGAGCGCCATCGTCGCCGTCTCCGCGTCGATTCCCCGGCCACCAGCCACCCCGCGCCGCCCGGAGGCATCAGGAGGACCGCCGCCGTCCGCTCCGTCGTCCATGCCCACGCGCAGGAGCTGGGAGCCCTTCATCGCCGGGTCGACCCTTCTTCCTTCGCTCCGGCCACCGCGAGCTCGCCAATGACTCCGGCTACCTCGACTCTCCCTCGGGCCTTCCCAGCAACAGCGGTGAGCACCACGTGCTCCCCCTCCTCCTACCCCCTCGTTTTCTACGCCCGTAGCCATCCCGCCACGTTACCGAGCTCCGCCGCCCACCATGGCTGCTGCCTGCGCACCGTGCTAACTTCGGCGCGCCCGCAACTGCTTTGGGCGCGCGTTAGGGCGCCCGCGACGCCGCCCCGTGCTTGTGTATGGTCCCCGTAGTCGCCCCGCCTCACTCTCGATCAAGGCCCGAGCGCCGCCATCCGCCGATGGGCTCGCTATCGTCGCTACGATGCTCCTCCAGCAAAGCCACCGCTGCAGATCGCCTCGCCGTCGCACGCTCTTTCCAACGCACCCAGGGGCGACCCTTCCCGTGCTCAGTGCGCGATTTCCGACCACCCCCGCCGCGCGCCGCCGGGCTGTTTGCTCGCCGTCGCAACTCTGGCGCCGGCCGCTGATGTGGCCGACCTAGGGCCACTCCCAGGGTCGCTGCCAGTGGGCCCAGTTATATCTGGCCATGGGCCGGGCCGAGCCGGGCTTGGGCCGGGCCTAAAAAAGCCCATGACAGAAAATTGAGGCCCAGGCCCTCCCAGGCCCTATAATCGGGCCTACTTTTCAAGCCCAAGCCCGACCCATCTGGTAAGAAGCCTTGAAAAGCCCTTAGGGCTTAGGGCCGTGGCTCGGTCCTCTTCCTTATAAAATGCCAATATGTCAAGCCCAAGCCCGTCCAGGCCCTGCTGGTGGGCTCAAAACTCAGGCCCAAGCCTGGCCCATGGGCAAGCCCATCGGGCCTAGGCCCTGGATTTTATGGCCAGGCCTGGGTGGGCCGACAGGGCCGGGCCTGAGATGGCCAGGACTAGGCCCAGTTGACCGGGTTAACCCAGTCAACTGCTGACTGGGGAACCCAGTACCACTGGCATGCAGGCCCCACCGCATAGTTAAGCTAATTAAAATGTTTTTATAATTAAAAGTAATTAGTAAACTAATCTGCCTTTGACATGTGGGGCCCAGCTGTTAATTAACTTCTTTTTAGTTAGTTTAGACTTCTGTTAGTCCACTGTCTATGACAGGTGGGACCCACTGGTCAGTTTGACCTGGTCAGCCGTCCTGTTGACTGCTGATGTCACAATGATGTCATGCTGATGTAGTAATTCCTTTCTGTTAATTTAAGTAATTTCAGAATATTGATTAAAATCTTTGAAAAATCATAGAAAATAATCTGTAGCTCGGATGAAAAAGTTTTCTACATGAAAGTTGCTCAGAACGACGAGACGAATTCGAATACGCGATCCGTTCGTCTGCCACATGTCCCTATCATAGAAAACATGCAACCTTTCCCTTCTGTTTCATCTGTCCAAAAATGCCTAACTTTGGGAAAACTTCCCGGATGTTATCACCCTTCGCCGTTATTGTGTAGCACCGCGTTAGAACACGTCTAGCTCTGCCTGTTATCCTGTTATGCTCTTGCTTGCTATGTATTTATTGTTTTCTCCCCCCTCTTCTCTTTGGTAGACCCCGTGACGGCTGCCGATGCCACAGTGATCGACTACGTCGACGACGACCCCTCCTTCTCGCCTGAGCAACCAAGCAAGCCCCCCTTTGATCATCCCGATATCGCCCATTCTATACTCTCATGCTTGCATTAGATTTTGCTACTGTTATTGTTTGCTCCTATTCTGATGCATAGCTTGCTTTTGTACCTGCTTATTGTTACCTACCTGCTTATCCTAAACTGCTTAGTATAGGTTGGCTAGTGATCCATCAGTGATCCCCACTTGTCCTTGTTGCCCCTGCTTCATCATCAATGCCTCGATCGACGTGATCGACGACCAGAGCCCGACACCTCACATCACATCACGCCCCTTTAGTTGCTCAACTCTGCAGAGCTACTATCGAGTGCCGAGGGTGATCCCTCATAACACACTCCTAATGATAATTCTGTAGTGTAGCTATTCAGTCGTGGTCATCGAGGGTGATTTCCTCTTTCACCATTCCTGATACGGCTCTGTCGTTCAACACCTCAAGTGTGAACCTCGAGGCTGGTCCCTCTTACATTCACCTTGATGATTACATTGAGTGGAATCCATCGGGGGTGATTCCTCGGGTTTTCCCCTTGATGTTTGGACACACAGTTACCTTGACTTTACTTGAGACCATTGTTGAAGTCGGGTCGGCCCTGAGGGGTACCCGCGAGTTGATGTGAAAGTCGGGCGGGCCCATTGAGCACCCGCGAGTTTTCCATGTGGCACGGCCGGACAGTCTGGGCCCTTGTCGTAAGTCCACGAGACGGGGCGATGGGGTCACGTTATCATGAGTCTCTGCTCGTCTCCGCGAGCCCCCAATGCACTAACAGGTTTGGGTATTTGTTCTGAGTTGGCCTCTGGCCTTTACGCACTAACCACCACGCGAGAATAGATATGGGCCTCGACGTCGCAGTATCAGCCGAAGCTTTGTCAGACGTCCAGTTCAGCAGTGCGGCACAGTCGGATCGTGCTGGCCATCCGAGGCGGTGCTAGTATTCACCCTGCGCGCAATGACCCGGAGTGCTGCAGGCGATGGGCCCAAGACCCCGAGTGCTTAGGATGTAGACCGGCGGGGACCTCTCTGCTGAGCCTAGGTAGGGCTGCGACGTGTTGATCTTCCGAGGCCGGGCATTGACCCCAGAAAGGTGTGTCCGGCCAGAGTGATCGATCGTGTTGGGTAACGTGGTGCACCCCTGCAGGGAAGATAGATATTCGAATACCGTGTTCACGGTAATGGACGTTCAGACTTGTATCCGGATCTTATATAACTAGAAATGGATACTTGAGATATGTGATGGATATGTGGCCCCGGGATTGCTTTCTCGCAGGGAGTCGAGGAAGGATCTCTAGGCGTTGATACTACAACATGCTTGTTAAATATTAAAATGCTACTCTTTACTCTTCTACATGCTGCAAGATACTTGGAGCTGCTTGAAGATGCTAGTCTTCGATAGGTTAGGCCTTTCCCCCTCTATTCTGCATTCTACAGATCAGTCCACAGATACAAACCTTCCTTTTGATACCAATGCATATTTAGTATAGATCCAATGCTTGCGAGTACTTTGGATGGGTACTCACGGTTGCTTTGCTACTCCCTTTTCCCCCTTCTTTCTTCTTTCCGGTTGTTGCAACCAGATGGTGGACCCCTGGAGCCAGATGCCACCGCCGATGGATGCTACTACGTGAAGATCGTCGACGACCAGGAGTAGTTAGGAGGTCCCAGGCAGGAGGCCTTGCCTCTTCGATAGTTGTTGCTTTTGTGCTAGCCTGCTTAAGGCATCCTTGTTTAACTTATGTCTGTACTCAGATATTGTTGATTCCGCTGACTCTTCTGTATCGAGCTATGTATTCGAGCCCTCGAGGCCCCTGGCTTGTAATATAAAGCTTGTATTATTTTATTTGTGTCTAGAGTTGTGTTGTGATATTTTTCCGTGAGTCCCTGATCTTGATCGTACACATTTGCGTGTATAATTAGTGTAAGATTAAATCGGGGGCGTCACAGTGGTGGTGGATACAAAAATGCTGCCCCTAGGCCCTGGCAACTACGGTGGCGATAGCCTGAATCAAGGAGGTGGAGCACCTGCTAAGTGATGTCAACCTTGATGGTGCTTGCAAGTAGGATGCTCTTTGCAAGGAGCTTTGATGCGAGCACGAAGACAAGCGATGGTCACGATGGCTTTCTTGGGGATGACTTCTAGGACGAAGCTGACCATGCCAACAAGAGAAACCGAATGTCGGTCCCATTAGAAGAAGCAGTACCGGCAGAATAACTCTTATATATTTGTTCTCCATGACCACATTGATTTGCATCATCTGCTTGTTATATACTACTACTACTTGCTCTGTAAACAGATGTACGACGTTAAAGCATCTTATATTTGTTTACAGAGGGAGTAATATGGTTCAAAAGTTGAGACTAATTTGGGGATGATATTGCCCAACCGTCCTGAGCTCTGTGGGCTACCAGATGAGATCGATAAACAACCAACAAATGGCCGGATTGGTTGCCTAGTCGAGGATTTCACTTCGCAGTTTGCAGGTTGGGGTGAAGGGGGTGCGATCGAGGGAGAACACAATGCCGAAAGGTCAGCAGGGTTTACCCAAATTGGTCGTTCATTAACTCGTACTGGAGTATAATTTTTCATTGCGCATAGACTAGTAGGTGGAAGAGACAGTGTACACCAGCACATCATTTCATCTCAACAACACTGATCAAGCTTTATGTAATACTCCCTCTGTCCCGACTTACCTGTTTTAGATTTATCTAGATACACATGTATCTGACCACCAGTAATTTGGAACGGAAAGTAATAGTGGCGAGCACGGCACGCCTGTGTGTAAGGTAAGTATCCCTCTATGCGTGTAGCTCCGTTGCTGATGCAGGCGGGCAATAAGGATCACATGTTGGGCAATTTGCTTGGCATTCGCCTATACTACGCCAACACGGGCTGCCCGGCAGCGTGACACATCAGTGACAGATCTAACATATAAACCACGCTAGAGTACCCGCCATTCCATCTAACATATAAACCACGCTAGAGTACCCGCCATTTCAAGGGCACTCCTCGCGCGAGACGTTCTTCACCGCAGGATGAATTCACCACAGTACTTTTTTGGCTGCTGGCATGGGTCAACCGTTGGCTTTTTCTCACATTAATGTAAGCTTATAGAGAGGATGATAGGTGGGGCTCGTTGGCTGTGGGGTCATGCGACCCATGTGAGTTTTCTCCAGGTTTTGGTACGCGAGGTGTGCAGCGCGTCCTCGCCAATCGTGGCCTGGGTAAAAGGAACCTAGAGACCCCCGCGGCCGCCTCCCTCTTCTCGCGCTTCCTCCCCAAGCCCCACCTCGCCCCACGCCGCCCATCTCCGCCTCCTCTCTCACGTCCTCCCCGCCGCCATGGCCTAGCCCACCCTCGTCATCGACCTCCCCAAGCCCCCCCTCTCTCTCTCTCGGGGGTGCTGCTGGTCGCAATCTGGACGAAGAAAAGGAGACCCCGGAAGAAGTTAGAGCGTCCTGCTGGTGGCTAGATCGATGCGGCCGACGGCGAGTGCCGGTGAGCGACGGGGAGGCCCCTACCTCTCCGCATCTTCTCCCAGGTTCCCGATCTGGAGCGGGTGGGACGGACGCCGGCGAGGCCAGCCCCCCCCCCCTCACACGCAGGTACTCCCCCTCTCCCCGTTGTGCCCTCTCTCTCTTCTCCGACCCCTCTTTCTTGTTACACACAGGCAGCACACCATATGAATCAAAAGTTAATCACGTGCTTCTTGCCCCTCTCTCTCTCTCCCTCTCTTCACATGTACTCTTGTGGATTTAGTCAGATTTGATTTATTCTTGTTTCCTTTCCAGATTTAATTTCATCCTTGTTTCCAAGCTCTTCCTATTCATAATCTATTAAATAATGACTTGTACATACGTATTTTATCATGTCTACTAATAATCTCATCACATTGCAGTTCATACATCAGTTTATTTTATCCTGTTTCCTTCAAGTATGTATTTAGGCTGTTCATTTTCCCTTTTTCAGATGTATGCCATGTATGTGTAGCCATGGTTCTGAAACACCCCCATTCCTTCTCTTCCTATCAATTTTCATTGATTCAGTTATTTGACTAAATGATAATATATGCCCCAGGGTTAATTAGTACCTAAAATGCTACCTTTGGTTTGTGAAAAAGATCTAGAGTGGCTTCTGCAGCTCCTGTTATGTTTCATTGATTCAGTCATGTAGTAGGATAGTTCCACTGGATTTTACTAAATGGTTTTGTAGCTTTACTTAGTGAAAATGCCTCAATTGGTTTCCGCAACATTGCTTGTCTGTTGGCAGCTGGAGCATACTTGGTACATGAGCCTTGCCGTGAGTGGTGGTGCAACGGTGACCTTGACGAGCAGGGCAATGGCCAGACACGAGTAAGACACCAAAGATGACTGGAAGCACTCAAAAAAGTTTACCACGCTGGAGCTATGTCAGGTACCTACTGTTCTTTTGTGTTGTGTGTTTTCTATTTCCCGTCAGAAACTCATTCCATAATCAATTTGCAGGTTGTACGAGGGCAGTTAATGAATATACTTGCGACCCTTTTACTCTCAGGTAAATCACTAATTATTACATGATCTTTCATAGTTGAAGTACCTACCAAAGGTAGTTATTTTATCCTTCTAACACGAGCAATGAACATTTTTTGCCATTAATTATGGTCACATTATTGCTTCTTGGTTAAAAAAATTCAGTAGAGGGTTGTAGCTATTTGGAGTGCAGAATTATTAAGTACAGAGCAAGGATTCCAATTGGTCATACATGAAGTGATACTCTTGCAAGAGCTATGCAATTAAAGTTCATTTAATTACAGTTTCACCACACTATGAAAAGGGTACAACCTACCAATCTTGAGAGCATTAATGTAACAACTTTTTGTAGCTTAGAAATCCAATGGAAACTAATAAGGTAAATATGCTTCTTTCTTGCAGACTTGCAGTTCTGTTTTATTCATTACCCTGCTGCAAGCTCTTGGTCGTATACTGTATATAAGTAAATTGTCTTTGCTTCTTGGTCCAAGGGACAAAATTGCTGAATGATTTTGGCATCTCCTGATTTTCCTTCTCCATGGTTTGCCATGTTCTGTGGTCTGAATTTAGTTTCTTTTTCTTTGTCTAAATTCTGTGCAAATTCATGGAACCCACACTGTTTGCAAGTTTGGTTTGCCTTTTTCCTTTAAAGATTTGTACTGCTCTATTTTTTTTAATTGTTGAGGCAACAAAATACCCCTTATGTCATGTATGCTTCTTTGATAGCAGTTTATTAAGTGCTTATACCATAATATCTCTGATATAAGTACTCTAATTATAATAGTAGCAATCTAAATTTATTATTGGCTTGAAAATAAAATATTTGTGAGGATAGAAAGGAAATATCAGCTTCACTCTGCATTTCTTATAGATGTACCTAGGAGAAATGCAGAATTAAGAAGAGCTATTTTCAGAACACCACTATCTATATCTCTATATATATGCGGAACTCAGAACTCTTTTTGAAGATGGATGGATGAACTTGATCCCTGTCCATCTCTGCTTTTTGTCGGTACATGATTGTGCACCTCCTATGCCTACTTAATTGTGTGTTCATTTTGTTAATCAAGAAGCATATGATTTTATGGCTGGGTACGTTGAAAATATATAAAACCTTTCTTCTTTTGGATAATCTGTTTCCCTTTCGCTAATCTTTGTTACTTGCCTACACATCTATGCATACTATTCACTACTGCTACCAATCCCATGCTTGTTTGTTCAGATACTTGAATGGTGGAACATGGCTTTTGTTCGATGGCGATTTTCCATTCTTTGTATGTGTTGCATTCTTTTGTCCAAAAGTAGAGATGTACTTTCTTCAAGAAGAAAATGCTAAGTCTTTTACTAGCAAAATGTCGATCTTGCACATTTAGCTCTCTACGCACAGTCTCACTATCATCTTGTGTAGTTTATTTATAGGGGTTGAATACAGAATTTTAGCCCTCCTATTTTAGAGTATGAATCGGAATCTAAATCAGCAATTGTAAAAATGATCAGTAATTGTGCTTACTTTTCAGACTCTCCTCATTTTCTCGCTGCTGAACCCCTGCCATCATCATGTCCAGACTGGCTGTCTCCATGGTTGTGGCGCCAAGGTCACCGCATCTTACATCCTGATGCATGTAAGACAATATGATTAAGCTCCCTGTATTTTGTTAATTTTTGGTCTTACTAGTGTATATATTCATTTCTATTTTGTGCTCATGGGGCCTTGATGTATTACGTACAAGGTGTGTTAGGTTGAAGCATGAGGCTGGAAGGGGTCTTGTGCGAGGACTAGCGTTTGCTTTAGTCAAACCAAAATACTTCTAAAATTGCAGCTGCACTTGTTGGTCTGATGTACATGAGAAGCCCCAATTTTGTTGGCAATAGATGCATGGTTTCTCAGTAATTAAAATAACTTAATTTTTTATATGATGTATGGCAGTCATGTGTCTGATGTTCTTCGTGTATCGGATTCCAAGAGTTTTAGGATGGGCGGTACGGTTCCCATGTTTGATGTTTTTTACTTTCGCAAAATTGGTCGATGCTGATGAGAATGGCACCGGTGGTCTTCGACACTTATATTTTTTATGTATATAATGTTCCCAAGTTTATTCTTTTACTCTCTTTGGTTCAATAAGATTAAGATACATACTTTGCCTTGTGCTGAATCTGATGTCATTCAGATTCTAGGATTTTTAGGATGGGTTGCAAGTTTCTCTTGTTGGACGTTTTCTTTGTTTCTTAATTTTTTTGTGATAACATGGGTGATCCTGTTTCTACCTCAAACTTGCCTTTCTATGTTTCAGTTTCAAGAAGACATTATTTGATGTTAGATGGCCATTATGTTCGCTTCATATGGACAGAGGACTAATGGTACTCTTCCATGAAGAGAAGCAAGTGGATCAGTATGTAGTAGCAGGTATCAATGTTTTCTCATACTGATGATTCTGAAGTAATTAGATTGAGAAAATTGCTTTATTCCCCAATTTCTCTCTGAAACCTTTGCCTTGTCCATAGTCATACCTAAATGAGTTACTTTATTTCCTATAGCTCTATTACTTTTTTCCCTAGAAGCACTCTCTTTAGTCTCCTTTACAATACCATGATCAGGAGGCAAGAAATATGTGTGAATGGAATAAGAACTGTATATAGTTATTGATAAGCATCTTCCACTATCTAACATATAAAGCCTCCTAGAGTACCCGCCATTCAGGAGGCCTTCCCGTGCGCATCATTCCTGTCCGTTCGATCTCCTTTGACTTTGGCTCCTGGTCGTTTGATCATTTGACTGGTGGTAATTTTTGGTCACTGTGTAATTAATTTCTTGGCCTATGACTGGTGGGCTCAGCACTCACATGGATTGGCTGGGTCAGTTGTTCCCTTGTCTGCGAGGGATTAGGCAGCCACTCCGCGCCCGCCCCGTGCTCGACGTGCACATCCTGAGCCCCGCGCCCCCTTGGCTCTCTCCTCTCCCTCCTTGTCTCCAACCCTAAACATTTTCCCTCTCCACCCCACAGCCGCCTCCCCTAGCTCCTCGTCCCCTTCACTCAGTCCATCCCTCATCATCTCGGATCCAGCAGATCTGAGGCGTGCGGGTGCGGAGGCGAGTTTCTCCGCCGGCGGCTGCGGCGGTCACCTGCAGGCAAAGGGCGGTGGCGGCACTCGATTTGATCTGCAGGAAAGATAGAACATGAGGAGAGAGAAGGAAGGAAAGGAGGAACGCCACCATGGGCGAGGAGGGGCAACATGGTCTTCGTGGTGGGAATGGAGGAGCAGAGGAGGATGGAGGTGGGTGGTGGGAGCAGAGTAGCAGGAGTTCCAGGTCCAGGCGACGCTCGTGGAGTGGAGAAGCTCATCGTCCAGCATCACCATCCCCAATCTAGGTTGCTCCCCACCCCCCTCCTCCCCCCAGTTATTATATCCCAGTTCTCTGATTCTGTGATTTTGATTTCTCAGTTTGTGTTTTTTCAGATCTGAGCTATGTTTTTAAGGCGGTAAGGCGAGGCGAGGCGCTGGGGGGGCGCCTCACCGCCTAAGCGCTAAAGCGTAAGGCGAGGCGACGCCTTAGACACGTGCATATATAATATATGGCAGCCAATTAGGAGATTTAACAACTAGCATTAACTTAATAAATTGTACATACATATATAATAGATGGCCACCAATTAGGAGATTTAACAACTAACATTAACATATAAACTGTTACCAAAGCATAGGCCTCAAATCATCTTGTGTATATGACAAAACGGCGCCTTTGAAGTTCAGCTTCATCCTCCTCATCAATATATCGCTCCATAGCTTTAAACTTTCTAGTGTTTAAGGAATTGTGCATCTCTATCCTAATCTCCATGGATGCCTCGGGACACTTATCCGCATCACTGGAACCCCCAGAAAAGTGCTGCTTTAGCCTTCTCACTCCACCATGGACTATCTTGCCACACAATGTACACTGGAGTAAATCTTTCCTCTCTAAATCTGGCCAGAACCCATACTTCCAGGCTGGAACATCTGATGTAGCTCTTCTCCTAGGATCATTGGCTAGATCCATCAGAGCAGGTACACCTGGCTACTGTCAAAGAAAAAGAGAGAAGAGCCAAATCACTAGAGCAGCCAGATCAAGCATGGGGAAGGAGAGAAGCAGTGGTGGGGCTGCTGCCTTGTGGGTGGAGAAGCAGATCTGGGAAGAAACAGATGCAGATGAGGAGCGGGCAAGCACATCTAGCTACACTGCTGTGCATAAGAGAGGCAGCACCTAACAGTTAGTAGAGGAGCTGTGCATAACAGAGCAGGCAAGCATGGCAAGCTACACTGCTGGATGGAAGAAAGAGGATAGGGGGAAAGGGGGGAGAAGAGAGGGCTGAATTCATACCTTGATGTGGTGCTGATCTGCTGGAAGAGGGTTGCGCCAGAGGAGGATGGGGAGGAGCTGCAGCCAGAGAGGAGGGGGAGGAACTGTGGCCGGAGGGAGGAGGCTGGCGGCTGCCGCAGATCTGAGGAGGAAGCCTCCGTCAATGGTCCAGAGAGGAGACAGGAGAGACCTCTCGCGTCGATTCACTCTCTCTTTCCCCTTCTCATAACTGGTCGCACCTGAACCAATGTTTCCCGCGCCTGTGTTCCCGCCCAGGTCAGTTTTCCCACCTGCAATCTCTGTTTCCCTGCCTGACAAGCTAAGGCGTCCGATTTGGTCTGAGGCGTGCAAGGCGGCGCTAAGGCGGACGCTTCAGACGCCTTACAGCCTAAGGCGGACGCCTTACACGACTGTCTAAGGCAAGGCCGACGCCCTGAGCCTGGAGGGCGCCCTGACGACGCCTTACGGACGCCTTGAAAACAGAGGATCTGAGATAGAAAAGAAGAGAAATAATCTTGTGGAATTTCTTATCTGAGATAGAAAAGAAGAGAAAGATCTTGTGGAAGAGCTTGACGAAAAAGAAAGGGGTGAATCATCTCTTTCTCCCAATCATGTTTGTTTCTGCATTTTCATTTTTATGTTATATATGGTTTGCTCAATCCCTATTTGTTGCTCCCCTCCCCCCTCTTCCTCCCCCAGTTATTATATCCCAGTTCTCTGATTCTGTGATTTTGATTTCTCAATTTGTGTTTTTTCAGATCTGAGATAGAAAAGAAGAGAAATAATCTTGTGGAATTTCATATCTGAGAAAAGAAGAGAAAGATTCTTGTGGAAGAGCAGCTTGACAAAAAAGAAAGGGGTGAATCATCTCTTTCTCCCATTCATGTTCGTTTCTGCATTTTCATTTTTATGTTATATATGGTTTGCTCAAACCCTATTTATATTCAACTTCTTCGAACCATCTATTTTTCTTGCACTAGAATATTGCAAAGGGAAAATTTATTTACAAAGCTTGTCATTTTGATCTTGTGTAGGCGGCACAACTGTACACCACCATGAACAGGTTGTTTCATCGCTACAACTCATATAGCAAGCTATGCCAGTATGGCAATATCTGATAGTACGGCTGATCACAATTCCAGGGGCAACACTCACATTTCCCCTCCAAAATTCAACATTTTCATATTTTGAGGAGCTTTAGTACGTTTGCTCACCGATGAACTAGAAGTTGTTTTGTGTACTGCATGATTGAGGAAGTGCTATTGCAGATCAAAGGTGAGCCTATTCTATTTTCTTTCTTCAAGCTCAGGTGAAGGTTTATCTCCTCTTCACTAATGTTAAATCTTTATCACCGCATTGATTAGTTGGTAGAAGCATCTGCTGGGAATCAAGTGTTACATGGCTGTGGGTGACAAGGTATGCTAAGGCCATCTGCTTTATTGTGACTTAAGAGACTACAATACTCTAGGGTATCCTAAGGTTTTATTTCAATTATACGATGAGCATGGGTCCCATAACATACTTAAATAGTTAGAAAATCTGAAGCACCTCTTAATTTGTTCGCTAGCAGTATGAATCAGAGCTGGGTACTTTTAGCTGTTGTGGGATGAGAATATACATATAATTGTTGGTGCTTTTGTGTTCATTTATACTAAGAAGATTAGGCCCGTCAGGGTATGATTTACCTGGGTTTTTTGGATTTTTTACTGCCTCTAATGATTTACGCGTGTTACCAGGGACGCACGAGAACTACTTACGTGTGAACGTAACGATCTTCTCTGTTCTCTCTAGAGCGTTCGTGACCTCCACCTCTTTGACCGCCCACCGCTTTGACTGGGCTATCTCTATCTCTCCCAAAAATTCTGGTTCAATCCCGTGTCGTGGCTCTACCGATCTATGTGCGTATAAAAAGCCCCCCGTGGCGTGGGTCTCTCATGTCACGGCTGTGCCCAAACCGCTCCTCACCAATAGACCCATCTCTCCTGATACTGCCCTCCAGCCTCCACCCGAGATACCACGGCGCGCTACGTCGCCGCTCCGGCTGGCCGGCCGAGAGGTGCGTGCAGGCAACAACATGAATCAGGAGAGCTGCGTACCATCGCCTCCTCATGGATCTTCCTCGGTTCCGGCTCCCTGGCCTGAAGGCACAGATAAACAGCGGTGTCCTTTGTGTGGTCCAAGGGGGCAAACCTGCAGCTGGTGGCGAATAGCTCGCTGCCCTGCTGCTCTCCATCCTAATAGGCTCCCCTCATCCTTCCCCAGGTTCGCTCCGGCTGCCGGTCCCCTCCATCTACCCCATGGCCGATGTTAAAGAAATAAACACATGATGTGCTGAATAGCTGACATACAGAGGAAATGCTACAGCTTGATGATTGTTGCAGAACTACATCATTTTTAGGTATTTAGTGTTCCTTTTGTGATAGTTTTCTCTCCTATAAAAGTAAAATGAATCATTTTTAATTCTTTGAACAAGGTTGCCAAAAGTAGGGCGCTCAGCCGTTGAGGCATTATCACATTTTTAAGAAGCTTCGCAAAATCTGCTCTTATACTAAAGAAATCTAATGTAGGTTTGTTGTCCTTATTGGGTACTGATATGCTGAACACATGATATTAAATATACAGTGAAGTGGGTATGTTTATACTATCTACACAGGATTGCCATTTTCTTGAACTGTTGTTGGGATTATCATGGATTGGGATGCATTATGATAATAAGATATTAGGTATTGATATATGATCTGTATGTCACACTTGACTTCATCATCCTTTGTTTTCAGATCTATTCTTTAGGCATACACTAATGTGGTAGCTTGGGTCATATTCTGTAGCTAATTTAGTCACCACAATACTCGCCCCCCCCCCCCCCCCCCCCGACTTTCAATATAAAGAACTTCCACTTGCCATTTTACATGATAAACACTACATTCTATTTATTTATGGCCCAAAACTTATTATTTGTGGATAGCCACAACTGAGGTCTTGAGTTTTTGAGTATCATAGAAGAACCACGTTCCTTTCGCAGCGATAGATCAACATTTGACCCTTTTTTAGCTATTATAGGAAGACTAAGATGCACAAAATCAACCTGTGTTAGGCCAATGGTCTTTCCAAATGTGAAATCTTGCATGCGTTATTTATCAATTCCAAAAGGTGATGGTTGTGTTATTACGTTGGAAAAGAGGTACTTGTACAGTTTTGCTACTGATTTTGACCAAGGATTTTTCGGCTCTCATCTCTATATGTATATGCTTTTTTCAGGTTAGTGGTTTAGGAGTTCCTGCCAACACTGGCTTTTGGAATTTATCCTCGCTTCATCAGTTGGGATTTCTGTACAAAACTAAGATAATTTATTTTGGTGCTTGCGATGAGTATTAGATAGAGGGGTGATGCACACATACTTCACCCAGTGTATCTGTTCATGTATGTTGTTAATTGACTAATTAGACAAAAAACCTCTATCTGTATGGTGTTTGTGATGATGCTATCAATTCACCAAACACTAAAATACCGGGTTGTGCTTTTCAAATCTAGCAAATTAATTCTCTATTGCTTCTTGTTCAAACAGAGGTATTAGATCTATTCTGTGCCATGAGTCTTACTGTCAAAAAATTATATAAGCCGCGCTAGATGATTATAGGTAGCTCATATCAAGAACTTTGTTTTAGCAGCACAATTCGGATAAATTTGCACTTTTTCACCAACGAACAAGGTGTTACATACCAGATCAAAGATTGAAGCCAAGCTGAACATTGCGATCCTACAGATCTGCCAAGTGGTTCCTCATGAAATAGATAGTAGTGCCGTGAAAGAACACTACCTAATGCCATCTTCTGAGAAAGCTGGACATGCAAAAATTGACAGTGTTGGACATTTCTCTTTGTAGCAACGAATAAATTCATTGTATTACTGTATAGCCATGGTGGAAATCTTTTTTGGATAACAAGAAACAATTTGCTTCTCATCAGAGATAATATTGCAGTCTATCAGAAAAAATGTTAGCTATTTAATTAAACAAAAAACTCTGTCACTCATAGCAACAGATGATAAACTATCAGACTACCTGATAGAAAAGCAAAATTGCCACATTATTTAGAACATTTCTCTAATTTTGAGATGGCCAACTACTAACATTTTTAGAAATTTGCCATGTGTTAGATAATATGGCGAACTTGTATAAGAAATCAGGGATACACATGGCAACCTTTAACCAATTTGTCCTATAAAAATTTGCCATGCATCGGTCAAGCTCCACATCGGGCATGTATAAATGGAAACAAACAAAGTTTACTAGGATTCGCGATTGGGGATGAGTAAACACTGGAGCACATACACAATAAAAGGATTGCTAAAAAAATTGCAATTTGCGGGACACTGGATGGCAGATGAAAATAAAAGGAAGCAACATAAGATGGGACGAGGAGGCAAACCTTGTAGTGTAGGGGCATCTGGCTGTTCCCAAGGCCCTTGCGCTTGGTGTGGTCGCCGTGATGGCGCCCGTGACGCTCCGGCCCAGCGCGCACACGAACGAGTCGCTACCGCCGCCTGAGGATATGGTGGTTGTTCCCAGCGAGGAGCAACAGCAGCTCCCGCCAAGGCGCCAGCTAACCAACCGGATGTGCTCGCTCGGCCCGAAATTTCCAATTACAGAGCCCAGGATAGCGACTTGGCTCGTCGTGCACCCCGGCCTCGCTCGCCCCGGAGCGTGGTCACCGATTCGTCACCTCGCCAGTACAAGGACCCAGAGGGCGACCACATGCTCCTCTGTGAGTTCAAGAACAAGGCGGCTCTGATATTCTTCGACGAGGACCTCCTTGCACAGGTGCGCGCTGTCGGCCGCTGATGCCGAGCAGCCTACACGCGCCTAGCCCTGCCGCGGCACGTCGAATCGAGACCAGCCATGGCTGCCACTGGTCCTCCGCGGCCGCCGTTGTCGCTTTGAGTGGAAGGTGGACGAGCTGCGCGTAGCTTGAGCAGGTCGGGCTTTGGGGGATGCGTGCTGCCGTCGGACGCCGGAAGCAGCTGTCCCACGCCGCAAGACCCGCCATGGCCGCCGCGAGCAGATCGGTGTCGCTGCCACATCTCCTCTGACTCTCAGTCACTGGAATGGATAAGAGACGGGTAGGGGTTGGGCGAGTGGGTGAGGGGAGCTGCATAGAAAACGGTTGTCCGTGTGGTTTGTTGTAACTTGTAAAGTCGCGAACGTTTTCACACTTTCACGGGCTAATGTGTCAACAAGCAAGCATCAAACTTTGTGAGTGATCAGACGACCGTAGACTACCTATGCATGTACGGAGTACCAACTTTTTTTAGTGCTCCAACTAGATATACATTTTTCTTGTATAAACTACTTCCTCCATTTTCAAATATTTGTCTTTCTAGACATTTTAACAAGTGACTACATACAAAGCAAAATGAGTGAATCTACACTCTAAAATATTTCTACGTATATTCGTATGTTGCCACCCATTTGAAATCGAACATATAAACCTGCCTACACTACCCGCCATTCCAGAGCAACCGTGTGCGCTGAGCTTGTTGGACCGAACGATTCTTTTCCTTTAGCGAGGTTTTTGGCTGCTGGCAGCCGGTAAACCATTGGTTGTTCTCCACGTTCATGGCTGTATGTAGACATATTGGCCGCTACATCCCCTCAGCCCATGGCTTCCAGCGCATCCCCTCCCTGCCCCCACCTCTCCTCCTCTCCTCGCTTCCTCCCAGATTCATCTTTGATGGTGGCGGCGGCACTCGATTCGATCTGCAGGAAGGAAAAGGAGGTGCGACGGTGGATGAGAGAGGGTCACCGGCCGACGTTGATCTGCGTCGGCGGCGCGACCTAGAGGTTTGTGGCGGGTCGATCCGCTGGATCGGGGCTGTCATCCCCGTGGATGAGGATGCACATGGTGCTACGTGGCGGGTGTGTTCGATGACGTGGAGGCGCTGTGGTGTGGCGTACAACGTCAAGGGGGAGGTGTGCAGAGGAGTTCCGCGGCGGTGACACCATGGATACGGCGTCAATGGAGAGGTGTGCAGGGGGGTTCCGCGGCGCCGCCGCCATGGATCCGCATCCTGGTCGTGACCTTTGCCCCCACGCATGCTGGCCGGCCCACATCGCCCCTGGATGGCATGGAGGCCGTCCATGACACCGCCGATGTGCCGCTCTTGGATGCCGAGGCCGGCACTGCCCCAAAGACATCGACGACGCCACCGAGGCGCAGCAGATCATATCAAGGCTGATGTAATGTGCTTCCAAGATCAATATTTTGTCTTGCTTTCCTTGAATGTAATACCACTGTCTTCATACTGTTTTTAAGAATCTTTTACGTGGGGTTTTATACATTTTCCTATTGCTTTTTATGGAGATGTTGTTTGGAATTTAGGCTTTTATTGGGTTGTGAGTTGATATGAAGTCCTATGACATGTTTCAAAGAATTAGTTCTACATACAGTATAGTGAAAGTTCATGTGTAATGTAGAGTCTGAGCATGAACTGATGTTTGCAGTAGGGAAGTTTGTTGGCCGCATCTCATGGTTCTTTTCAAGGTGCCTTTCGTTTCAAGGTCACCACAAAGCAACGCCTGGTTCTCATCGTGCATTGCCTTTAGATGAACCATCGACAGCAACTAAGGTCGTATCTAAATATCATCTAGCATTCTAAGGACTACTAATCAAGCTCTGTAATAGGATGAAACCTTCCTCTGTTTTTCGGCCATGCTATCTCTGCTGCTTTTGAACAGCTACCACCTATACTTTACTTATATAACCTTTGCTGTTGTTCCTCATGAAACTATTAATATGCATAATGCCACCCTTATCTATAATTATCTGTTTTTACTACTTCCTGTGTTCCAAACATCGAGTACTCACCAGCAACAACAAATATGCTAAGCAAGGAAGAGGCATGCCCTAACTGGCAGCGTCCACCTTCCAACCAAGGGATATAGCACTATCATTTAGCATAGACTGTTCCAGGAGAAACAGTAATCATGAACAGAGATAGTAACCAGCAGTAAGTACTCATTATTTCGATCTATGACTGAGTTTTCCTATCACCACTCTTGCAATACTTGGCTTGTTGCCGGCCTTTGCGCCATTTGGCGCAACGGGTCATCTAGTTTTAATAACGAACCAACTATGACCGCAGTGCCTCTTGACACACCACTTGAGGGTGAGCTTGCTTTCATTATAAATTTTAACTTAAGACAAACGTAGTATGCGAACTAACAAGAAACGGAGAGGACAACCGGAGGCATCAGTTTATGCAAGACTGATAAATTTGCTGCGAGAATGTATGCAATAAGACGGTGTTATGCGTACATTGTCCGACCGCGACAAGGCACCCGATGAACAAGAGAGGAACCATGCACACGCCCCCTCTCATGTTTGGTCTTCAGCTTCTGGGAACCGAATGAGGTATGACAAGTGAGAGGCAACGGTCATGGATCCCTCTGGCCGCAGTGTATATATGGAGGCTGTTGAGTTGTCACGTTCACTTGTATATGTACTTGTTGTACTACACGTTTACTCATGGCTGTAACGGTACTTAACCGCATGACCTAGTCCCATGGATAGCTAGCTGAGTATGCGGCACCACCTCTCCCATATCCCTGCATGTAGGGATCGGTGGTGACCTTCCCTGTATATCTGTGAGTAATACAATCAGGCAGTAATCTCCTTTCATATTTCTTCTTGGTAATCAGAGCTCCAACGATCCTCCCATGTCGAGCAGCCCTAAATCTCCACCGCTCGACAACTCCGGCGACGCCGGAGACGGCCGCACCCCGACGGCCGAAGACCTTACCGCTGCCACTGATGCAGCCGCTGCCTCCATTGAGCGCCCTCGCGCAGTGCTGACTCCCGATCTCACTGCACCACCACCCTCCTCCGGTACCCTCTCTCTCTCTCTGCTGCCCCACCCAACCCTCTCCCGGCCGTCGCTGCACCACCCGCCCGCCTCCCTTCGAGCATCTCCGACGTGGTCGACTTCAAGCTGTCGCTCGACGGCGCGAACTTCATCCGGTGGAGGAACTACCTCAACCTCATCCTCGCCCGCTACCACGCCGAACATCATGTCCAGGACGGCGCGGCCGAGCGCCTCTCCAACCCGCAGTGGCGCGACGACGACAACACAATTGTGCTGTGGTTTTTCGCCACCGTGGAAGGGGCTCTCCTCGATGTCGTCGCGCCGGCCGGCTCCACCGCCTACACCATCTGGAAGCGCCTGCATGAGTACTTCCTCGCGAACGAGGCGGAACTCACGATGCATCTCGGGCACGAGTTCCGGGCGTGCGTTCGCGGCGACCTCTCTGTCAACGAGTATTGTCGCCGCCTCCAGGGCATCGCCGCCGCCCTCGCCGACGTCCGCGAACCAGTCACCGACCGCACCTTGACGCTGCAGATGCTGGACGGCCTCGGGAAGAAGTTCGAGCTTCAAGCCGCCATCATCCAGTCCACCGTGCCGCTCCCCTCCTTCGCCCAGGCCCGCTCGCGCCTGGTCCTTGCAGAGCTCACCCTCGACAAGCGGCCGCGCACTGAAGGCGCACAGGTGCTCGCCGTCCACGACGACCGCGGTGATGGTGGCCGTGGTGGCGGCAACCACGGCGGCGGCGGCCAGGGCGGTGGTGGTCACGGCGGCCGCAACCAGGGCGACGCAAAATCAACCCGGGCGCGGTGGTGGCAACCGCTCCGGTGGCGGGCGCGGGCGCGGCCGTGGCCGTGGCCGCGGTGACGCTCCCACTGGTGGTGGCCGGGGCTCTCTGCAGCAGCCTTGGCTGGGGTACTTCGCTCCCGTCGGGATGCCATTCCCGCCGGCACGCGCCCTGGATCCCAGCCAACTCCGCCGGCATCCTTGGTCCTCGTCCCGGTGCTCCTACTCATGCATATACGGTGATGCAGCCTCCCACACCACCCGTCCCGCACTCCGGCACGCCCTACTCTTGGGACGCGGCGGCGAATGTACCACGCTGCACCAAGCTACGGGGCGGCCTTCTCGCCTCATGCTGAGTGGATCATGGACACGGGAGCCTCTTCCCACGTGACCGGGGACCCAGGTATCTTGCTCGAGTCTCATCCTTTATTAGCACATCATTCTCGTCATATCATTGTCGGTAATGGGGCTCGTCTTCCAGTCGTCGCCATTGGTAGCACTCGTCTACCTCCTCGGCCCTTCTATCTCACTCATATCCTCTTGTCTCCTAACATTGTGCAAAATCTTATTTCCGTGCGCAAATTTACACGTGATAATTTATGCTTTGTGGAGTTTGATCCTTTTGATTTTTCCGTGAAGGATCTTCGCACCAAGGCGGTCATTCTGAGGTGCAATAGCTCCGGTGATTTTTACGCTTCTCCGGCGACAGTGGCGATACTCCTTCGGTGGCCTTCACCGTTGCTTCATCGGATCTTTGGCATAAACGGCTCGGGCACCCGGGCTCCTCTACGCTTGCTTATTTTCCCTTTGATGTTCCTTCAAAATGTAATAAAGCTCCCTTGTCACCACTTTGTACTGCTTGCCAGTTGGGCAAGAACACACGCCTCCCCTTCCCCACCTCCACCTCCTATACCACCGCGCCATTTCAACTATTACATTGTGACCTGTGGTCCTCTCCCATCGTTAGTTTTTCAGGCTATAAGTACTCTCTTGTTGTGTTGGATGATTACACGCATTATTCTTGGACTTTCCCTCTCCGTGCCAAATCCGACACTTGTGCCACATTGCAACGCTTTTTCTCTTACATTCTCACCCAATATCATGTGCTCGTACGGCGTTTGCAGTGTGACAACGGCGGTGAGTTTCTCACTACGGCGCTCCGCGACTTCTTCTCTTCTCACGGCATCACGTTTCGGCTTACATGTCCCCATACATCACCACAAAATGGCAAAGCGGAGCGGTATATTCGCACTACCAACGATGTTGTTCGGACTCTCCTTTTCCAAGCATACCTACCCCCGCCCTTTTAGGTAGAAGCCCTACATACCGCCACCACCCTCCTCAACATCCGACCATCTCGCGCCGTTCACCACTTCACCCCGCATTTTCTTCTCTACGGCGAAAACCCCACCTACGACCACTTGCGCACCTTCGGATGTCTATGCTTCCCAAACCTTTCTGCCACTTCACCCCACAAATTATCACCCCGCTCCACCCGCTGCGTCTTCATCGGTTACCCACATGAACAAAAAGGCTATCGATGCTTCGACCTCTCCTCGCGCAAAGTTATTACTTCTCGGCATGTGGTATTTGACGAACAGTGTTTTCCCTATGCAGACCCTACGCCAGCCACAGAAAATCCAACCCCGCCTCCCGCACCTGCCGCTCCTCCCGTACCTACCGCACTTCCCGCACCGGCCGCCCCTCCCGTACCTGCCGATCCCGCCTGCCGAAATCTCCAGGACCCGCGCCTAGCCACCACTGCCACCTCCCCCACGTGTTTTCTGGGCCCCGCCACCCATGCATCGCATGCAGCCCGCCCCGCACGTCCGTGCCTTCCGCCTCCCTCCAACCCCGCATGCACTCCTATACGCCCGGGGCCCGTGGGGTCCGCCACTACCTCCCCCACATCCGATCGCGCCTCCAGCCCAACGGTTGTCTCGGGATCGCCCGCTCGCCTATCCCCGTCCAGCCCGCTGCGGGCCGAATCCCTCTCGGGATCGCTCGCTGCTCCCGCTTCCCCAACCGATTCACCACGTCCCCCCTGCCACCTTGTGTTGTGCCCATCCCTCCACGCCATCATCCTCATCCCATGGTCACTCGGGGCAAGCGTGGTTTCACCATGCCTAAAGAACCTTATGACTTGTCCATTACCACCACCCATTCACCCCTTCCTTCATCATACCGTGCCGCTCTCAAGGATCCCCATTGGCATGACGCGATGTTAGACGAGTATAATGCGCTAATACGGAATGACACTTGGTCTTTGGTGCCTTGTCCTGCAGGTGTTAACGTGGTGACCGGCAAGTGGATTTTTCGGCATAAACTCCACCCCGATGGCTCCTTGGCTCGCTACAAGGCACGGTGGGTGGTCCGTGGCTTCACGCAGCAGGCCGGGGTTGATTACGGGGAGACCTTCAGCCCCGTGGTCAAGCCTGCTATGATCCGTGTCGTCCTCAGCCTCGCCACGACCAACAACTGGACGACCCGGCAAATGGATGTCAAGAATGCCTTCCTCCATGGTGATCTCGCTGAGACAGTCTACTGCCAGCAACCTTCCGGCTTCGTCGACTCCACTCATCCCACTCACGTTTGCCACCTTAACAAGTCCTTGTATGGCCTCAAGCAGGCTCCTCGGACTTGGTTCCTTCGCTTCACGAGGTTTCTCCACACGCTCGGCTTTGTCTCCTCCAAATGTGATACCTCGCTCTTCATTCTTCGTCGAGGTTCTTCCATGGCCTATCTTCTTCTGTATGTTGACGACATCATCTTGACCGCCAGCACCACCACCCTTCTTGACTCGCTTGTGTCGTCTCTCACCCGCGAGTTCTCTATGAGCGATCTCGGAGATATTCACCACTTCTTGGGCATCAATGTGCATCGTAACATTGCTGGGTTGTTCTTGTCTCAGGAGCAGTACGCACTAGAGGTTTTGGATCGTGCCAACATGCTCAACTGTCATCCCGTTGCCATCCCCGTTGACACTCGCTCCAAGCTGTCTAGTGCGGACGGCCAGCCCTTTTCCGATCCCTCCAAATATCGCAGCATGCCGGCGCGCTCCAGTATCTCACTCTCACGCGGCCCGACCTTACCTATGTCGTCCAGCAGATATGTCTGTTCATGCACGCACCCCTTGATTCACACTTCCAGTTGATCAAGCGGGTTTTGCGCTATCTTCGTGGCACTACTCACTATGGCCTGCAGCTTTTTCGGTCTTCACCACATGAGCTCATCTCCTATAGCGATGCAGATTGGGCCGGGTGTCCCAACACTCGCAAGTCCACCTTCGGGTTCTGTGTCTTCCTTGGCACCAACCTCATCTCTTGGTCATCCAAACGCCAGCAGACGGTTTCTCGTTCCAGTGCAGAGGCGGAGTACCGGGCCGTGGCCAACTGCGTTGCCGAGTCCTGCTGGCCCCGGCAGCTTCTCACCGAGCTTCGTTGCCCCCCACGTCGAGCTACTGTGGTCTACTATGACAATGTCAGTGCAGTGTATCTCTCATCCAACCTAGTGCAGCACCAGCGGACGAAGCACGTCGAGATTGATCTTCACTTCGTCCGCGACCGCGTTGCCCTTGGCGAGGCCAAGGTCTTGCACGTTCCGACTACGTCGCAGTTCGCGGATATCTTCACCAAGGGGTTGCCTTCGTCGGTGTTTTGTGACTTTCGAGCCAGTCTAAACATCCTTCCCAACGACGTTCGGACTGCGGGGGGTGTTGAGTTGTCACGTTCACTTGTATATGTACTTGTTGTACTACACGTTTACTCATGGCTGTAACGGTACTTAACCGCATGACCTAGTCCCATGGATAGCTAGCTGAGTATGCGGCACCACCTCTCCCATATCCCTGCATGTAGGGATCGGTGGTGACCTTCCCTATATACACTACTAGGAAAAGGCCTACTAATGACGCACCGGTTTTGCCTACTAATGGCGCACTACCGGTGCGCCATTAGTAGCACACCATTAGAATTTTTTACTAATGGCGCACCACTAGTGCGCCGTTAGTATCTGGTATACTAATGGCACATCTAGCAGTGCGCCATTAGTATGTAACTCCATGCGCCATTAGTATGCCTCCCGTGGGGCCATATGTAACCATGTGCTTTGTCACACTAATGGCGCACTCTGCCTTGATGCGCCATTAGTATGATTTTTTTTTTGCTTTTCTGATTTTTGCACAGGTTAAAAAATATATTATTGGACATAATATAGACAGCAGCACACAGCAACAACAGATTCATCGTATACAATAGAAGATTAGTCTCCGAATACAATTCATCATATTAGTTTCCGAATTCAAAAGACCGAACAAAGATAAAACATTACAAGTCTCAAGACCGCGAGTATCGAGTCTTCACATTACAAGTCGATATCGATCATCTAAACTATCATCAGATAAAAGAGAGTTGTGGTCATCACGATGAGCATCATCGTGATCAAACTGGTCTTCATCCGGTTCCTCCAACGCTCCCTCCTCTCTCCCGCTAGATAGCGGGCATATCTAGATTCGGCCTCCGCCCTAGTGGTGTACCCTTTGTAACTGTTACCGCTGAAACGGTGAACCTGTCTCCGACACTCCTCCCAGTCGTCGTAGACTCCGGGAACCTTATCCTTGTACACGACATACGACGGCATCTCTATGCACAAGCCAAACAACAGACAATACATAAGCAATATGTAAGTATGCAACAAAAGGATCGGAAGAGAAATGCAAGACATTAATAGCACGATTCATGGTCCTACTAATAAATAGCATCGATTACATCTAAGTTGAACGACTGTCCAAACCAAAGAGACATACGAATTCATTAAAGTTTAATTACAACATGAGCCAATCAATGTTTCAGAACAACACATCACTACTTTCGACTCGACTCATCGGACAGGAGCGTGGATAAAGCCGTCGTCTGTCGCGATGGTCATGAAATCGCGGTCGTTGTCACCCTGCATTTGTAGCATTCCATCTATCTCATTGTTGGACGGTTGATATCTGAGGAAGAACTGCCCCGACGTATGAAGGACATCTTGATGGATGATGTCCGCAAAGTCCGACTGGATGCGAAAGAATTCTTGTCTGAGGTCCGCGTCCTGGATTGCCGACAAGTTCGCGGCCCAATCTTTGAGATTATCTGGTAGCAGAAGTTGATGATGGTCCCTTATGATCGCCCGCATGTGATGGAGGGCGTAGTAGGCATCCTTCTGACCGCCAGGCGGCTGCTTGACGCAGCAGAACTTCGTATTGTGTGAGAACATGTGCTTGCCATACTTACGAACAGTCCTGGTGAAGGTGCCTCCAGATTTGGCGTAGCCGGGAAGAACGTCATCAAGAACTTTCTTGACATTTGTGTAGTCTATCTTGGAGTTACGGTTCGGGTCGAAATACGTGGCCATGGAATATTTCGGGCTTAAGAGGATGAGTGTGCAATGTGTGTCATTGCACAGAACACAGAATGTTAGAAAAAAAAGAACGATCGAAATCTAAGAAATCATATGTTACGGGGCGGTTAAGGGATGACTTACTCGGGAAAGTAAGCCACAAGGAAGTTATCCTTATCTGGGTTTGCCAGAATGACTCCTTCGAGGTGTGAACTCGCAACTTGGCGGTCCCCAACGCTGCTCAAGTGCTTGGCACACATGTAGAAGGGGTCGACTATCACGATGTCTGGGGTCTTGTCTCTAATGATCCGCATCTCCATACTCAGCGAAAACAGCCGAACGAAGGTGTAGTGCAGCGGATGAAGGTTAAACATAGCAATGATGTCATCAAACCACAGGACGATCGTACCCCCGATGTCGCCATCCACAAAGCCCTTGCCCTCTGGCACCTTGGCCACGAAAACCGGGTATGCCACATCCTTCTCTCTGAGACGCCTCTTCTCCAAAGAAAGAACACTGTCGTGCAGACTCCGCATAGCACCGGTTGCAGCATTCAGCATATTTGGCGGTAGCATCGCCCTACCCGCCACATGCACCCTCCTTGAGATATCCTTAGGTGAAGGTGACCCGTCCTGAGCACGGATCGAACTCGGTGCCGGCTGGCTCGCACTGGCGCCCTTGTTAGTCTTTCGTTTCCGTCCCTTCTTCTTGATCTCCTGTAATGGGACCGAGTTCTGCTCACAGACCGCCTTCTTGAGCATGTTGGGTCTGATAATATTTCGCACCTCAGCTGTCTGAGGCTCGGTGAAGGCGGGAGCTGGAGGCGTCTCCTGAGAACTGAACGCCAGACGACGCCTATTGCAATTGGCTTTCTCCGTCGTACCAGCTAGATTGCGGTCGTCTTGGTTGGGTTCTTGAGAAAGAGGCCCGCAGAACTCGTCAGCGTACCCATGTTCGGCAAAGTACTTATCGACTTTGGTAAATGTACCGTCGTCATTGTCGTCGTCGTCCGGATCCTGTGCCATAGGGCTATCCAGATCCTGTGCCATAGGGATGTCCGACATAGGGATGTCCAGCAGGTCCGGTAGCGTTGCGGCGTTCTTGCCATGGCTTGGCACCGGCACGACTAGCGGTCTTGTCTGTGGGGTGGTGTCCCCCGCCCCCAAACGAATCTGGCTCTTCGGCCAAAGCAGCGGCCAGTTTACGCAGGCGCTGAGGGTCATCTCATCTTCTTCGTCGGCCCCAGCGGGTCGAACCGGAGGTAACAGCTTGTCGCAGCCTGGCAGCACCCGAACCACTTCAACCCTATACACTATGGGTGGCATCGGATTACCGTGGAACATGCGGTTGCCCGGTTGAACGATTCTGCCCTTGGCGACATCGACCAACTCGGCGCCCACGAAGTGCAGAAGAGTGCAAGGAACGTCGGCGGTGCCCTGCGAAAACATGTACAGGGCGTCAGGGATGCCTAGTCAAAGGCAAGGAGATGAAGTCATCGGCCGAGAGGCTTAGTTACCGTGATGCCGTCGAGCTTGGCTAATGTTGAGGCACCGCCAACGGCGAGCGTGCAAATAACGGAGGGGGCGCTTGCTGGTGAGGTGCCGGCCGGCGTACACCCGGGTGCATTAAGCTCCAATGCCCGTGCCGGCGCCGGAGACACGAATACCGCCTCCGCCGGAGACACCAATGGCGCCACCTGCGCGCTGTGCGAGTTTCTGGCCGTGAAGCTGGGAACCGGGGGAGGCCCCTGTTGGCCGCCCGCAATCCACGTCATCAGCCCATGAATCAACGTAGGCACCATGGCATTGAGCTTTGTTCCCAGTTGTTGTTCCACTTGCTCTTGGACAAGCTCTGGAATCCGCGCCACTTGTGCCTTGAGTGCTTCAACCTCGCGCGTCTGGCTTTCTGAGCTGGCCTTTTTCTCCTTCCGCACACCAGCGATATAGTATGACCCCCATTTTGTGGACAAGCCTTTGCCGGCCACACGACCAGCTGACGTCGGCTTAGTGAGCTTATCCTTGCTTTTCATTATGTTCAACGCCCTATTTAAAGGGGTGTCGAAAGGGGAGCTCTGAGACGACCCCGCGCTACTGCTTTCAGTGTCCTGCGGAAGGAACGTGAACCATTTAGAAATATTGTGGATTAATTAGAGTGCAACCATATGGAGCTAATTACGCGGGGGTGTATTCCTTACGAGAACAAGCTCAAGCGCCCTGGTCTTCGGATCCGTGGTAAGCTCCTTTGTTATCGGGTCCTCCTTGTACCGGGCCCTGACATAGTTCCTGGTCTGCTTGTTACCGCTGTATTTCTCGAAGCGGGGTGGTAGGCCTTGCTCGGCACGCTCCGCGTCCTCCTTGTCCCATATAGGCTCCGCCACTCTGTAACTGCCGGGACCGGGTTTGTGTTCCCCTAAGTTCAACTCCCGCATTTCTTTCCCCCACTGACTTGATTCGGAGGTTGCACTGCTCGAGCACTTGATCTTGAACTCCTTGTACTCATCTTCGCTCATCAAAGGATATTTCGCCTTGATCTTCTCATAACTATCACCTTTATCAATCATTTTCTTCACCGCGCTTCTCCAAGTAGACAGGGCGGTGCTCATCTTCGTGAGGGCGGCACTGTTCACTTTATTCCCTGAGAGGCGTGTGTTTTCAAATTCGGCGGGGAACTTCTATCGTTCGTGCAACTTCGTGAAGATGAGGTTGCGCAAATTCCCTCGGTCCTTATGCCTAACGTTCTCGGTGTTGATCGAGACGGTGCTCCGGAGAATGCACCCGAGCTGAACCGAGTACCCCTTGACTATATGTTTGGGCTCCATTGGATTCCCGTCGGAGTCCACTTGAGTGAATTCCTCCTTGACGGTGCAGAGCGCATTCGGACGCCGGTCCTTCCTTTGCTTCTTCGATTGGCTGCCATCTGTGTGTGCGCCGCCATCATCAGTGGTGGCATCCTCGGCGGCACCATCAGTGGTGTCATCCCCGACGCCACTAGGGGTTGTGTAATCAGGATCGGTGTCTTCTGCGGTGTCCGCATAGCGGTGAGGTTGTTCCTCCATCTCCTGGGACAGCTCCCAGAATTGCTTGCTGCCCGAACCACCGGCCTCATCGTTGTGAGGCATGTTTCGCTCTAAATAGGAAAAAAGTTTGGTCAAAAAGTTGGTTATTGTCAAGGAACAAGATCATGGTCTCATCATTTAGGGTTTGTCGACACCGAGGTACCCTAAAAGCCTAAGCTTTCATCATTTAGGGCTTGTCGACGCCGAGGCACCCTAAAAGCCTAAGCGTACATCATTTAGGTTCTCATCGACACTGAGGCATCCGGGGCAGCCAAGTTAAGTTTTCATCATTTAGGGTTTATCGATGCCGAGGCACCCTAGGTTGGGCCTAATCACTTGGCACTAATCACTTGGCTCTATTGCCACCTATGGTTTAATACAGCAAGAATAAAGGGGCAGTTGATCCTACTTAATTAAGTACTAAGATACCCCGGCCCATGCATTAGTAGCAAGTACCTCATATGTCCGATTTTTAGCAAAGTCATGCTAAAATTCACGGAAAAATTTAGCATGACCTGTGTTGAAAATGGGACATATGGAGTACCCGAATTTGCCGGAATGGAAGTTAATCGACATTCCGGCAAACTCAAGGGCCTCTCGGGGTACCTGCAAAATCATCACGACACGAAGGGCCTCTCAAGGGCCTCAAGCAGCAGCGGCGTCTCCTAGGACCCCATTTTTTGCTAAATTTCTTTGAGCAACAATCAGAGCAGAAAATTCAGCATATTTCTATACAACAACACTGTAAAGATAAAGAACAGTTCTACAGAAGCCCATTTATATACAATAGCATCTTTGGTCATACCAATTTCTGAAACAATTCAAAGATGAAGAAATTAACTATGTATAGTTTATTCTTGGGTCTTTTACGTCTGTGTCCCTAACTCGAACCCACTACTCACATTTGCCCCTAATTCGAAAGCCTGCTCAAAAATGCCCCTCCGCCGTTAGGTGCCCTTACAGAAATACCCTTCCATCCCGTTTCCGTCTGGTCAAAGGGGTTTGACCGTCTACTGGTCGTTTATTGGACATTTTGCCCCTGCCTCCATGTGCCACTTACACGTGGGACCCAGTCAAAACATAAATAAAAAGGAAAAACTCTCTCTCTCACCCTCTCTCTGACACACTTACTTGTGGGCCCCCAAACAAAATAGAGAAATAATAAAATCCCTCCCACCTCTCTCACCCTCTCTCTGTCTCACCTCCGGCGAGCGCCGACGGCCCTGGATGTGCGACGTCGGCACCAGCTCCCCACACGCCGCAGCCCTCCCTCCATTCTATCCTTCCTCTCCCTTCCTCCCTTCCTCTCCCCCCTCTCCCTAGACTGCACCCTCGACTGGCGGCGAGCTCCAGTGACCAAAGCCACGACGACGATGGCCGAAGTCACAACTCCGGCGACAAACTTGTTGGCGGAGAGTACAGTTCGGACGAGTGCGCTGAGGTGCGTCCAGTGGTATCAACAGAGCATGCAGGGATGGTCGGAATTGACCGCAGCGACGAGCTAGGCGGCGGCCGACGGCGGTGCTCGACGGACTCGAGAAGGCGGCCATGGATCCACTGGTTTAGGGGGCTGGGCGACATCTTAGGGGCACCACGAACATGACTGAGACATTAATTTGTGGTTTAGCGGCATAGGGCTGGCGAATCGACGATGGCACTCCGGCGATTCGCAGACGAGGAAGACGGTCGATCCGGTCGCAGGGGAGGAGAGCGAGCGGGGGAAGGGAGGGAAAGTTAGCTAGGGTTGTCAGGGGCGTGCAGGCGTCGTTAAGTAACCCTAGCTGAGCTACTATGACAGAAAGCTGTCGAACAGCGGCGACGGTGGCGCGCGCCTGCGCGTGCAATCGATGAGGAAGACGATGACTGGGGGAGATGGGTGGGCCTGGCGCTATGCACATGGGCCAAAGTGCACATTGAACTTGGGCCAAAAGGTAAGCACTCTCTTTCTTCTCTTTAATTTCTGTTTTATTTTTTTCCAGGGGTAAAAATGTCAAACAAACGTCTCATAGACGGTCAAACCCCTTTGACCGGATGGAAACGGAACGGAAGGGCATTTTTGTAAGGTCACTTAACGGCGGAGGGGCAAATTTGAGCAGGCTTTGAAGTTAGGGGCACATCTGAGTAGGTGGTTCGAGTTAGGGACAGAAATGCAAATGGCCCTTTATTCTTTTTGTACCAGGAACTATTTTAGTTTATTATTTATTGTACCAGGGAGGAATATAACAATCTTTTTTTGGTATATATCGTAGTTATACTACTGCAGGAAAGGATGATCATCATACACATATATATGTGCATAAAAATCATAAAAATTCAAAATCACTTGAAACCTGATCACTCGGACCACACCACATGCCACAGCATACATAGTGCATAGAGTTGACAATTCAGTTGCAATCATGTAGTAATGGATTGTTCTACCTAGAAGGTTGTTGGAAATGGATTGTTCTACCTAGCAGGTTGTTGGAAATTCAGTTGCTTTTTTCATTAGGGCTGGCAACAAGACATGGTCAAATTTCAATTAAGATTATCTATTGGTTCAAGACTGGCAACAAGACTTGTTCTACAAAATCAATTATCTATTGAGTAGTTCTTGTGCTCATCTAGTAGCAACATCTTTCATACATGATCAGTAGTCATGTACCAAATTTTTATTTAAACTGAATTTGCAAATCACCAAGAGCTCTACTAGTTTCAGACTAGATTTACACTAAATACACTAGAGTATTTGACCAGTAGTCAGTTACATTTCACTAGACCGAAGAAATTGCTGCATCACTAGACTGAAGAAATTGTGTTGTCAGTTAGGGACTGAAGAAAATGTGTTGCACATTTTGATTTGCTTGCTGATCTTCGGTTAACTCCATAGAAGAGTTTTGTACTGATTCAGTTAACTGACAGTAAGTAACAGCATGTTCTAACAGCAACAGTTTCAGAGTACTACTCCAAAATCCTCCTAGTTGTAGCTCACCTAAATGGTTGAATTCAAAGAACTACAGTGGCCTTCAGTGATTGAGAGCTTAAAATTTCCAACAATCTGAACAAACAAAGTAAAAAAGGATCAGTATCTCATTTCAGCTGATTTATTCTTCATAAGCATAGGCTTTGTTTGTTGGAAACTAGCCTGTGAAACTGAAATTTAACAGTAAACTGAATTACTGTCATTTAACAGTAAACTGAATTTTAAACTGAGTACTGGAGTAAACTTGCTGGAGTACAAATTTATGCATTACTCCATATATTTTGAAATACCTACTGCTATGAGCTATGTCAACAGGGCTACTCCAGTGCACATCACTGCCCAGAGCAAACTGAAACCCACTCTTCTCTCTCTACCCAACAGGCTAATCTATATGAATGCAGTTTTATCAACGGGCCATATATCGATAAGAACGACTGTTGCTGCCTATGAAGCACAGATGTATGGCATGAAGAAATTCAATCTACAATGAGACTGAAGCATCTAGAAGATCAAAGTAATCATGTCAAATTGCAAAAAAATTCATTTGTTTAAGAATGTTTGGCACTTTAACTAGAATCATGCATTGGTGCAAAGTTGCTCCTGTACACTATAACATCTGAAAGATGGAGATCACAGAGTTGCATCTGAAAGATGGGTTGGATCGAGGAAAAAATGGGGGCGAGGGGGAAGATGGAATCGGGGGCTCTGTACCTGCGGCGGCTGCGGCTGGAGGACGGCGCCGTCGACGAACTCGAGGGCGGGGGCACCGGATGCTCCTCTCGTTGATGGGGGAGGGGAGAGGCTGGAGGCAAACCCTAGCCGCCAAGCGCACGAGTGCTGCAGCTAGGTGGAGTAACCTCTGCCGGAGACGACGGAGTAGGTGGCCGACGTCGTGGTTGGTGAGGAGCAGGTGGTCGGTGTCGTGGTTGGTGAGGAGAGCGCGCGGAAGAGCGCCCCGTCCGAGGAGGTGGTTGGTGCCTTAGCGGCCGGCGGCGGCGGAGGCCTGGAGGATGTGGAAGAACGCGCAGACGGCGAGGAGGAGTCCGGTGAGGGTCAGGGCAGCGGGGATGGGGGCGCGGGGGCGGCGGGGGTGGAGTCCGGTGAGGGTCGGGGCGGCGGCGTGGGTCGGGGCAGCGCGCGGGTGGATCTGGTGGCGAGAGAGAGAGGGTCGAAGGGGATCTGGCGAGAGAGAGGGAGGATAGCTAGGGGGAGGGTTCTAATGGCGCACCGTCCAGTCGTGCGCCATAAGTATGACTATTCTAATGGCGCACCGAGGTGCGCCATTAGAATTTTGTTTTAATCTAGCCCACTAACCATATCTACAACCTAACCCTATCTACAACAGAACCCACCCACTAGCCCGACTGGTTAGCACGCAACACACACACCAGGAGGTCCTTGGTTCGATTCCTAGGCTCCCCAATATTTTTTATGCATTTTAAATGCTGTTTTTTTATATTTATTTGTGTTTAAATATGTTCAAACTTGTTTAAATTATAACAGTAATATTTTTTTTATAAAAACAGTAATAATTTTTTAAAAAATATGTTCAAATTTGTTACTTGAAAATATCATCGGCGGCGGTGGTGGAGCGGGGGAGGGTGCGGGGATCGAGATCGAGATGGAGGGGGAATCGAGATCGAGATGGAGGGGGATCGAGATCAAGTGTCCTCATGAATTCAAAAAGTGCGCATGAAATTTAAAAGTATTCATGATATTAAAAAGTGCCCATGAAATACAATCGAGAAATGAAGACTACGATTTAAATACAATCGATCTTAGCTAGCTATCTGTTCACAATCTTCTTGCCCTTCTTTTTCGCAAATGGAGTTCTTCTGTGGAACGGACGTCCTTTAGGTAGGGTGGTCCTGCTTCTTCTTGTGGTGTGTGCTGCTACTTCATCGTCGTCGTCATGTTCGATCTTCGGGTCGCCATACTTGTCGAAGTCTTGCTCATTGGCTACTCCATCCATTCCGATGATCTTCCTTTTGCCTCTCCTCACGACAACACGACTGGGCTTTGACGGGTCGGTAATGAAGAAGCATTGGTCCACTTGGGAAGCCAGTACCCATGGCTCATTTTTCGCGGTGACGTTTGCGCCCGCGGTCTTGGATTTGGCTTCGGGTATAACCATGGTGGTGAAATATCGGTCTTCTTTTAGGACACTCTTGGCCCATCTGACACGGAACATCGGCACCTTCTCTCCAGCGTAGCTCAGCTCCCAGATCTCCTTGATCCTTCCGTAGTATCTGTCCTTGTCCTTACCGATGTAGGATTCCATCGTTACCCCGGAGTTCTGATAACCATCGCTCTTCATGTCCTTGTCCTCGGTGTAGAATGTGTAGCCGTTGATATCGTACGCCTCATAGGTCATCCGGTTGTGCTCGGCGCCCTGTGACAAGGTGAATATGAGTTGTTCTTCCGCGGAAGAATCTTCATATAAAGGGTACGACAGAAGCTTCTGCTTGAACCAACGCGTGAAACATGAGTTATGCTCTTTGAGTATATCTCCGTCCGTCCTCTGTTGGCCTCGGTCATTGTACGTCTTCTCAATAAAGGTTTTGTGCTCTACCACCCAAGGATCGACCACGTCTATGTGTTGTAGCGCGACTAGGTTTGCTCTTTCAAAGTCGGCGAGTCGACCCTCGAAGTCGACATGCATTTCGCGGCGACCCTCACGGTGACCCCATCCAGCGAGCCTGCCGAGGTGCCTGTTGACAGGCAGACCAACGGGGTTCTCGATGCCTAGATAATTCATGCAGTAGGAGATGCACTCTTCGGTCAGAAAGCCCCTGGCTATACTTCCCTCTGGACGTGACATGTTGCGAACGTATCCTTTGATGACACCATTCATCCTTTCGAACGGCATCATGCTGTGCAGGAACGTCGGCCCGAGTTGGATGATATCCTCCACGATATGGACCAGCAGATGCACCATAACGTCGAAGAATGCGGGCGGGAAGTACATCTCAAGCTCGCATAGTATCACCACGATCTCTTCCTGTAGCCTTCTGAGTTGCCTCACGCCAATCGACTTCCGAGAGATGACGTCGAAAAAGTTGCATAGGACAAATAGCGTTTCACGGACGTGCGCGTCCATGATCCCACGGATTGCAACTGGAAGTATCTGCGTCATCAGCACGTGACAGTCGTGAGACTTCATCCTGCCGAACTTCTGCTTCGCTGGGTCTAGGTATCTGCTTATCTTCCTCGCGTAACCGTAAGGAAGTTTTACTCCTAGGAGGTAGGTGAAAAACTGCTCGATCTCCTCCTGACTTAGAGTGAAGCACGCGGGAGGGTAGTCATTTCCGGTCTTCTTGGCCTTTTTGCCTTTGCGACGACTTTCTGTGTCCTGTTTCGCCTCATCATCATCATCATCATTAGCGTGAAGCTCCTGCCTGATGCCCATTGATTTCAAGTCTGCCCTTGCTTTCGTCCCATCTTTGGTCCTCTCTGGCATGTTGAGTAGGGTACCAAGCAGACTCTCGCACACGTTCTTCGTGATATGCATGACATCAAGGCTGTAAGGCACACGGTGGATCTTCTAGTACGGCAAGTCCCAGAAAATAGACCTCGTTTTCCATACCTTCAGCAGTGGCTCTGGCGCCTTTCGCTTCTTTCCCGGCTCTGGCGCCTTTTGCTTCTTTCCCGGCAGTGGGCAGTCTTTCCAATTTTTCAACAGCTCGTCTATTTCCTCGCCGCTCCTCGTACACGGGCGTTTTCGGGGTTCGGTTTCACCATCGAACAGATCCTTGCGTTTCCTCCATGGGTCATCGTCGCGAAGCCACCTTCGATGTCCCATGAACACGGTTTTCTAAGACCCGGGATCTCTATCTAGTTGGCGATACGTTGTGTCATCCATGCACCTTACGCATCTAGAAAATCCGTGGACTATCTGCCCCGCGAGATATCCGTAACCGAGATAGTCGTGCACCGTCGTGAGCAGTGCGACTCTCATAGGGAAATATTCTTTCTCTGCAGCGTCCCACGTATTGGCTGGCGTTTTCCATAGCGTGTCTAGCTCCTCCTTCAGCAGCCCCAGATACAGATTGATGTCGTTCCCTGGTTGTTTCGGCCCTTCAATTAGCATACTCATGTGAATGTACTTCCTCTTCATGCACAACCAGGGGGAAGGTTGTACATCCACACAAACACAGGCCAGGTGCTATGTGTGCTTCTCTGGCTGCCAAACGGATTGACTCCATCGGTGCTCGCGCCCAGCATGATGTTCCTTGGATCCTTCCCAAATTATGGGTATTCGAAGTTCAACGCTTGCCACTGGCTCGCATCCTTAGGGTGACTCAGCATCTTGTCTTTTTTATTTATCTCTGGATCATTTCCGTCATCTTCCCGCTTCTTCTCCTCCCTATCCGCGTGCCAACGCAGGAGCTTTGCTACCTTAGGGTCCGCGAAATACCGCTGCAGACGAGGAGTGATCGGAAAGTACCACACCGATTTTCGAGGAGATTTCTTCCTCTTCTTGTATCCAGTGACGCCACACACCGGACATATGGTAGACTCCGCATGCTCGTCCCGATAAATGATACAATTGTTCATGCACACATGGTATTTCTGTTGGGGAACGTTGCAGAAAATTAAAATTTTTCCTACGGTTTCACCAAGATCCATCCATGAGTTCATCTAAGCAACGAGTCTAGGGAGAGAGTTTTCATCTACATACCACTTGTAGATCGCGTGCGGAAGCTTGCAAGGTGATGATGTAGTCGTACTCGACGTGATCCAAATCACCGATGACCAGCGCCAAACGGACGGCACCTCCGCGTTCAACACACGTACGGAACAGCCACGTCTCCTCCTTCTTGATCCAGCAAGGAAGGGAGGAGAGGTTGAGGGAGATGGCACCAGCAGCAGCACGACGGCGTGGTGTTGATGGAGCTGCAGTACTCCGGCAGAGCTTCGCTAAGCACTATGGAGGTGGAGGAGGTGTTGGGGAGGGAGAAGGAGGCAACCAAAGGCCAGGGCGTTCAGGTATGAAGTCCCTCCTCTCCCCCACTATATATAGGGGTGCCAAGGGGGGTGGCCGGCCCTAGGAGATCCAATCTCCTAGGGGGTGCGGCGGCCAAGGGGGGTTTTCCCTCCCCCCAAGGCACCTAGGAGGTGCCTTACCCTCCTAGGACTCTTGCCCCCTTAAACCCTAGGCGCATGGGCCTATGTGGGGCTGGTGCCCTTGGCCCATTAGGCCAAGGCGCACCCCCCTACAGCCCATGTGGCCCCCCGGGATAGGTGGAGCCACCCGGTGGACCCCCCGGGACCCTTCCGGTGGTCCCGGTACAATACCGATAACCCCGAAACTTGTCCCGATGCCCGAAACAGGACTTCCCATATATAAATCTTTACCTCCGGACCATTCCGGAACTTCTCGTGACGTCCGGGATCTCATCCGGGACTCCGAACAACATTCGGGTTACTGCATATACATATCCCTATAACCCTAGCGTAACTGAACCTTAAGTGTGTAGACCCTACGGGTTCGGGAGACATGCAGACATGACCGAGACTCTCTCAGTCAATAACCATCAGCGGGATCTGGATACCCATGATGGCTCCCACATGCTCCTCGATGTTGTCATCGGATGAACCACTATGTCGAGGATTTGATCAAACCCTGTATGCAATTCCCTTTGTCAATCGGTACGTTACTTGCCCGAGACTCGATCGTCGGTATCCCAATACCTTGTTCAGTCTCGTTACCGGCAAGTCACTTTACTCGTACCGTAATGCATGATCCCGTGTCCAACACCTTGGTCACATTGAGCTCATTATGATGATGCATTACCGAGTGGGCCCAGAGATACCTCTCCGTCATACGGAGTGACAAATCCCAGTCTCGATCCGTGTCAACCCAACAGCTACTTTCGGAGATACATGTAATGCACCTTTATAGTCACCCAGTTACGTTGTGACGTTTGGTACACCCAAGGCACTCTTACGGTATCCGGGAGTTACACGATCTCATGGTCGAAGGAAGAGATACTTGACACTTGCAAAGCTCTAGCAAAACGAACTACACGATCTTTTATGCTATGCTTAGGATTGGGTCTTGTCCATCACATCATTCTCCTAATGATGTGATCCCGTTATCAACGATATCCAATGTCCATAGTCAGGAAACCATGACTATCTGTTGATCACAACGAGCTGGTCAACTAGAGGCTTACCAGGGACATTGTGTGGTCTAAGTATTCACACGTGTATTACGATTTCCGGATAATATAGTTATAGCATGAATAAAAGACAATTATCATGAACAATGAAATATAATAATACTTTTATTATTGCCTCTAGGGCATATTTCCAACAGTCTCCCACTTGCACTAGAGTCACTAATCTAGTTACATTGTGATGAATCGAACACCCATAGAGTTCTGGTGTTGATCATGTTTTGCACGCGAGAGAGGTTTAGTCAGCGGATCTGCGACATTCAGATCCGTGTGCTCTTTGCAAATCTCTATGTCTCCATCTTGAACATTTTCACGGATGGAGTTGAAACGACGCTTGATGTGCCTGGTCTTCTTGTGAAACCTGGGCTCCTTTGCGAGGGCAATAGCTCCAGTGTTGTCACAGAAGAGTTTGATCGGCCCCGACGCATTGGGTATGACTCCTAGGTCGGTGATGAACTCCTTCACCCAAATCGCTTCATGTGCTGCCTCCGAGGCTGCCATGTACTCCGCTTCACACGTAGATCCCGCCACGACGCTCTGCTTGCAGCTGCACCAGCTTACTGCTCCACCATTTAACATATACACGTATCCGGTTTGTGACTTAGAGTCATCCAGATCTGAGTCGAAGCTAGCGTCGACGTAACCCTTTACGACGAGCTCTTCGTCTCCTCCATAAACGAGAAACATGTCCTTTGTCCTTTTCGGGTACTTCAGGATATTCTTGACCGCTGTCCAGTGTTCCTTGCCGGGATTACTTTGGTATCTTGCTACCAAACTTACGGCAAGGTTTACATCGGGTCTGGTACATAGCATGGCATACATAATAGATCCTATGGCTGAAGCATAGGGGATGACACTCATCTCTTCTTTATCTTTTGCCGTGGTCGGTGACTGAGCTGAGCTCAGTCTCATACCTTGTAACATAGGCAAGAACCCCTTCTTGGACTGATCCATTCTGAATCTCTTCAAAATCTTATCAAGGTATGTGCTTTGTGAAAGACCTATGAGGCGTCTCGATCTATCTCTATAGATCTTGATGCCTAATATATAAGCAGCTTCTCCAAGGTCCTTCATTGAAAAACACTTATTCAAGTAGGCCTTAATGTTGTCCAGAAATTCTATATTATTTCCCATCAGGAGTATGTCATCTACATATAATATGAGAAATGCTACAGAGCTCCCACTCACTTTCTTGTAAACGCAGGCTTCTCCATAAGTCTGCATAAACCCAAATGCTTTGATCATCTCATCAAAGCGAATGTTCCAACTCCGAGATGCTTGCACCAGTCCATAAATGGATCGCTGGAGCTTGCATACTTTGTTAGCGTTCCGAGGATCGACAAAACCTTCCGGCTGCATCATATACAGTTCTTCCTTAAGATGCCCGTTAAGGAATGCTGTTTTGACGTCCATCTGCCATATCTCATAATCATAGTATGCGGCAATTGCTAACATGATTCGGACGGACTTTAGCTTCGCTACGGGAGAGAATGTCTCGTCGTAGTCAATCCCTTGAACCTATCGATAACCCTTAGCGACAAGTCGAGCTTTATAGATGGTAACATTACCATCCGCGTCCGTCTTATTCTTAAAGATCCATTGTTTTCTATCGCTCGCCGATCATCGGGCAAGTCTGTCAAAGTCCATACTTTGTTTTCATACATGGATTCTATCTCGGATTTCATGGCTTCAAGCCATTTGTTGGAATCCGGGCCCGCCATTGCTTCTTCATAGTTCGAAGGTTCATTGTTGTCTAACAACATGATTTCCAGGACAGGGTTGTCGTACCACTCTGGTGCGGAACGTGTCCTTGTGGACCTACGAAGTTCAGCAGTAACTTGATCCGAAGTACTTTGATCATTATCATGGTTTTCCTCTTCAGTTGGTGTGGGCATCACAGGACGGTTTCCTGTGCTGTGTCACTATCCCGCTCAAGAGGTAGTACTTCATCGAGTTCTACTTTCCTCCACTTACTTCTTTCGAGAGAAACTCTTTTTCCAGAAAGCATCCGTTCTTGGCAACAAAGATCTTGCCTTCGGATCTTAAGTAGAAGGTATACCCTATAGTTTCCTTAGGGTATCCTATGAATACGCATTTTTCCGACTTGGGTTCGAGCTTTTCAGGTTGAAGTTTCTTGACATAAGCTTCGCATCCCCAAACTTTTAGAAACGACAGCTTAGGTTTCTTTCCAAACCATAATTCATACGGTGTCGTCTCAACGGATTTAGACGGTGCCCTATTTAAAGTGAATGTAGCTGTCTCTAGAGCGTATCCCCAAAATGATAGCGGTACATCGGTAAGAGACATCATAGACCGCACCATATCCAATCGAGTGCGATTACGACGTTCGGACACACCGTTTCGCTGAGGTGTTCCAGGCGGTGTGAGCTGTGAAACGATTCCACATTTCTTTAAGTGTGTACCAAATTCGTGACTTAAGTATTCTCCTCCACGATCTGATCGTAAGAATTTTATTTTTCGGTCACGTTGATTCTCCACCTCATTCTGAAATTCCTTGAACTTTTCAAAGGTCTCAGACTTGTGTTTCATTAAGTAGACATACCCATATCTACTCAAGTCATCTGTGAGAGTGAGAACATAACGATATCCTCCGCGAGCCTCAACGCTCATTGGACCGCACACATCGGTATGTATGATTTCCAACAAGTTGGTTGCTCGCTCCATTGTTCCGGAGAACGGAGTCTTGGTCATTTTACCTAAGAGGCATGGTTCGCACGTGTCAAACGATTCATAATCAAGAGACTCTAAAAGTCCATCGGCATGGAGCTTCTTCATGCGCTTGACACCAATGTGACCAAGGCGGCAGTGCCACAAGTATGTGGGACTATCGTTATCAACTTTAAATCTTTTGGCATCTACACTATGAACATGTGTAATATTACGCTCGAGATTCATTAAGAATAAACCATTGACCATCGGAGCATGACCATAAAACATATCTCTCATATAAATCAAACAACCATTATTCTCAGACTTAAATGAGTAGCCATCTCGTATTAAACGAGATCCAGATACAATGTTCATGCTTCAAACTTGGCACTAAATAACAATTATTAAGGTTCAAAACTAATCCCGTAGGTAAATGTAGAGGCAGCGTGCCGACGGCGATCACATCGACTCTGGAACCATTCCCGACGCGCATCGTCACCTCGTCCTTCGCCAGTCTCCGTTTATTCCGCAGCTCCTGCTGTGAGTTACAAATATGAGCAACGGCACCGGTATCAAATACCCAGGAGTTACTACGAGTACTGGTAAGGTACACATCAATCACATGTATATCAAATATACCTTTGGTGTTGCCGGCCTTCTTATCCGCTAAGTATTTGGGGCAGTTCCGCTTCCAGTGACCCTTCCCCTTGCAATAAAAGCACTCAGTCTCAGGCTTGGGTCCATTCTTTGACTTCTTCCCGGTAACTGGCTTACCAGGCGCGGCAACATCTTTGCCGTCCTTCTTGAAGTTCTTCTTACCCTTGCCCTTCTTGAACTTAGTGGTCTTATTGACCATCAACACTTGATGTTCTTTCTTGATTTCAGCCTCTGCTGACTTCAGCATCGAGAACACTTCAGGAATGGTCTTTTCCATTCCCTGCATGTTGTAGTTCATCACAAAGCTCTTGTAGCTTGGTGGGAGCGACTGGAGGATTCTGTCAATTGACCGCCTCATCTGGGAGGTTAATGTTCAGCTGGGTCATACGGTTGTGCAACCCAGACATCTTCAGGATGTGCTCACTGACAGAACTGTTATCCTCCCATCTTACCAACTGTAGAACTTGTCGGAGACTCATATCTCTCGACCCGGGCATGAGCTTGAAAAACTAGTTTCAGCTCTTCGAACATCTCATATGCTCCGTGATGCTCAAAACGCTTTTGGAGCCCCGGTTCTAAGCTGTAAAGCATGCGCACTGAACGAGGGAGTAATCATCAGCGGAGACTGCCAAGCATTCATAATGTCTTGGTTCTCTGGGATGGGAGCGTCATCTAGCGGTCCTTCTAGGACATAATTCTTCTGTGCAGCAATGAGGATAAACCTCAGATCACGGATCCAATCCGCATCATTGCTACTAACATTTTTCAACACATTTTCTCTAGGAACATATCAAATAAACATATGAAAGCAACAACGCGAGCTATTGATCTACAACATAATTTGCAAAATACTACCAGGACTAAGTTCATGATAAATTAAAGTTCAATTAATCATATTACTTAAGAACTCCCACTTAGACAGACATCTCTCTGGTCATCTAAGTGATCACGTGATCCAAATCAACTAAACCATGTCCGATCATCACGTGAGATGGAGTAGTTTTCAATGGTGAACATCACTATGTTGATCATATCTACTATATGATTCACGCTCGACCTTTCGGTCTCTGTGTTCCGAGGCCATATCTGTATATGCTAGGCTCGTCAAGTATAACCTGAGTATTCCGCGTGCGCAACTGTTTTGCACCCGTTGTATTTGAACGTAGAGCCTATCACACCCGATCATCACGTGGTGTCTCAGCACGAAGAACTTTCGCAACGGTGCATACTCAGGGAGAACACTTCTTGATAATTAGTGAGAGATCATCTTAAAATGCTACCGTCAATCAAAGCAAGAATAAGATGTATAACAGATAAACATCATATGCAATCAAAATATGTGACATGATATGGCCATGATCATCTTGCGCCTTTGATCTCCATCTCCAAAGTACTGTCATGATCTTTATCGTCACCGGCACGACACCATGATCTTCATCATCTTGATCTATATCAATGTGTTGTCACATGGTCGTCTCGCCAACTATTGCTCTTGCAACTATTGCTATCGCATAGCGATAAAGTAAAGCAATTATTTGGCACTTGCATCTTATGCAACAAAGAGACAACCATAGAGCTTCTGCCAGTTACCGATGACTTCAAAAAAACATGATCATCTCATACAACAACTTATATCTCATCACGTCTTGACCATATCACATCACAACATGCCCTGCAAAAACAAGTTAGACGTCCTCTACTTTGTTGTTGCAAATTTTACGTGGCTGCTACGGGCTTAGCAAGAACCGTTCTTACCTACGCATCAAAACCACAACGATAGTTTGTCAAATAGACTCCGTTTTAACCTTCACAAGGACCGGGCGTAGCCACACTCGGTTCAACTAAAGTTGGAGAAACTGACACCCGCTAGTCACCTGTGTGCAAAGCACGACGGTAAAACCAGTCTCGCATAAGCGTACGCGTAATGTCGGTCCGGGCCGCTTCATCCAACAATACCGCTGAACCAAAGTATGACATGCTGGTAGGCAGTATGACTTATATCGTCCACAACTCATTTGTGTTCTACTTGTGCATATAACATCAACGCATAAAACCTAGGCTCTGATACCACTGTTGGGGAACGTAGTAATTTCAAAAAATTTCCTACGCACACGCAAGATCATGGTGATGCATAGCAACGAGAGGGAGAGAGTTTGCATCTACATACCACTTGTAGATCGCGTGCGGAAGCTTGCAAGGTGATGATGTAGTCGTACTCGACGTGATCCAAATCACCGATGACCAGCGCCGAACGGACGGCACCTCCGCGTTCAACACACGTACGGAACAGCCACGTCTCCTCCTTCTTGATCCAGCAAGGAAGGGAGGAGAGGTTGAGGGAGATGGCACCAGCAGCAGCACGACGGCGTGGTGTTGATGGAGCTGCAGTACTCCGGCAGAGCTTCGCTAAGCACTATGGAGTGGAGGAGGTGTTGGGGAGGGAGAAGGAGGCAACCAAAGGCCAGGGCGTTCAGGTATGAAGTCCCTCCTCTCCCCCACTATATATAGGGGTGCCAAGGGGGGTGGCCGGCCCTAGGAGATCAATCTCCTAGGGGGTGCGGCGGCCAAGGGGGTTTTCCCTCCCCCCAAGGCACCTAGGAGGTGCCTTACCCTCCTAGGACTCTGCCCCCTTAAACCCTAGGCGCATGGGCCTATGTGGGGCTGGTGCCCTTGGCCCATTAGGCCAAGGCGCACCCCCTACAGCCCATGTGCCCCCCGGGACAGGTGGACCCACCCGGTGGACCCCCGGGACCCTTCCGGTGGTCCCGGTACAATACCGATAACCCCGAAACTTGTCCCGATGCCCGAAACAGGACTTCCCATATATAAATCTTTACCTCCGGACCATTCCGGAACTCCTCGTGACGTCCGGGATCTCATCCGGGACTCCGAACAACATTCGGGTTACTGCATATACATATCCCTATAACCCTAGCGTAACTGAACCTTAAGTGTGTAGACCCTACGGGTTCGGGAGACATGCAGACATGACCGAGACTCTCTCAGTCAATAACCATCAGCGGGATCTGGATACCCATGATGGCTCCCACATGCTCCTCGATGTTGTCATCGGATGAACCACTATGTCGAGGATTCGATCAAACCCTGTATGCAATTCCCTTTGTCAATCGGTACGTTACTTGCCCGAGATTCGATCGTCGGTATCCAATACCTAGTTCAATCTCGTTACCGGCAAGTCTCTTTACTCGTTACGTAATGCATCATCCCGTAACCAACTCATTGGTCACATTGCTTGCAAGGCTTATAGTGATGTGCATTACCGAGAGGGCCCAGAGATACCTCTCCGACAATCGGAGTGACAAAACCTAATCTCGAAATACGCCAACTCAACATGTACCTTCGGAGACACCTGTAGTACTCCTTTATAATCACCCAGTTACGTTGTGACGTTTGGTAGTACCCAAAGTGTTCCTCCGTAAACGGGAGTTGCATAATCTCATAGTTACAGGAACATGTATAAGTCATGAAGAAAGCAATAGCAAACATACTAAACGATCAAGTGCTAGGCTAACGGAATGGGTCAAGTCAATCACATCATTCTCCTAATGATGTGATCCCGTTAATCAAATGACAACTCTTTTGTCCATGGCTAGGAAACATAACCATCTCTGATAAACGAGCTAGTCAAGTAGAGGCATACCAGTGACATATGTTGTCTAAGTATTCACACGTGTATTACGATTTCCGGTTAATACATTATAGCATGAATAAAAGACAATTTATCATGAAATAGGAAATATAATAATACTTTATTATTGCCTCTAGGGCATATTTCCTTCAATTTCACGTGCGGTAAATCCAGAGGACACACGATTTTCTTCGCCTCCTCGAAACTGGTCGGGCACTTGTTCCCCTTGGGAAGACGTTCGTGCCAGAATGACATTTTCTCGTCGAAGCATGCGTCGGTCATTTTGTGTTTTACCTTCATCTCCTGAGCCATGAGCGTTACTTTCAGGCGGGTATCCTCGGGCCTGCATCCTTCATACAATGGAGTAACCGTGTCTATCTCCAGTTGATCCAGCTTGGCTTCTCTCGGGCGGCAGCTCTTGCGTTATCCGTCTGCTTGAGAAGCAGCTCTTGAATATGAGGGTTCCTGCACCCAGCCTCCATCGTCGTCTGCGTCCGGCATCTTCATCTTCATGATCATGCCCTTCGTCTTGATCTTCCCCCATCATCATTTACGACATCTTCTACATGATGACTGTGTACAGCATCGCCGCGGTGGTACTTGTCTTGTTGCCCTTCCTCATTTCTTGCCCGGCCCCCATGGACGACTTCATAGTCATGTTCATCACCCTTGCCACCGATAGCCATCCATGAAACCACGCAAGAGCAGGTGGTCCTGCACCTGCCGGAATCCGGGTCCGCAATAAGGCTCTTCAGCTTGCATCTTCGACACGGACATCTTATCTCTGTCTCGTTCTTTTGAAGCATCTCGGCCTTCGCGGAGCTCAAAAACCTATTCACGATGCCTTCAGTCATCGTGCGGACCATGGTCGCCTGCGGGGTAGAGCAAAACGATATTTTAGAACCAAGAAAAAATTTGGCATGACCTTCCCTAAAAATAGGACCAAAAAATGCATAGTGCCAAAATTCTCGCCGAAACGGAAATGAATCAAAACATTCCTGCAAAATATTGGCAACTATCGCATTTCAAATACCGGTACCTTCAAACACAAACATATATGCAACACCACGAACACATGCAACACCACAAACATACATAGATCTAGCTAGGCCAAAAAAAGTGCATGTGCACGTTGTTGGAGCGAGTTAGGGAGAAAAAAGTAGATCTACATCATGAAGATAGCTTTCCCCTTACTTACCTATCAAAAAAAGGTAATTTCACCACTTAATTTTGATGAATTTATGGTGGAAATGAGGTGAGGAGGAGGAGGCAGCCGAGACAAGCTTGGAGGAGGAGGTGGAGAGAATGATGTGGGGAAAGTGAGTTGGTAGGTGGGCTGTCCAAAATATCTTGTTGGTCCCAGGTTACTAATGGCGCACCACCACATAATGCGCCATTAGTAACCCTGGTTACTAATGGCGCACCTACAGGTGGTGCGCCATTAGTAGGTTTGCAAAAAAGTAAAAAAAATATATACTAATGGCGCACTGTCTTGGCCGTGCGCCATTACTAGTTCTAACTAGTAATGGAGCACTTTGTCATCATGCGCCATTAGTTTGTATGGAAAAATGGGGAAAAAATCAATAGTAGTGGCGCACCTGTTGGGTTTCGTAGTAATTTCAAAATTTTTCCTACGCACACGCAAGATCATGTGATGCATAGCAACGAGGGGAAGAGTATTGTCTACGTACCCTACGCAGACCGACTGCGGAAGCGATGACACGACGTAGAGGAAGTAGTCGTACGTCTTCACGATCCAACCGATCAAGCACCGAAACTACGGCACCTCCGAGTTCGAGCACACGTTCAGCTCGATGACGATCCCCGGACTCCGATCCAGCAAAGTGTCGGGGAAGAGTTCTGTCAGTACGACGGCGTGGTGACGATCTTGATGAACTACAGCAGCAGGGCTTCGCCTAAACTCCGCTACAGTATTATCGAGGAATACGGTGGCAGGGGCACCGCACACGGCTAAGGAATCGATCACGTGGATCAACTTGTGTTAACTTGTGTGTTTAGAGGTGCCCCTGCCTCCGTATATAAAGGAGCCAAGGGGGGAGGGTGCGCCGGCCAAGAGGGAGAGGCGCAGGAGGAGTCCTACTCCTACCGGGAGTAGGACTCCCCCCCAATCCTATTCCAACTAGGATTCCCAAGGGGAAAGAGGGAGAGGGGTGGCCGGCCACCTCTCCTAGTCCTAATAGGACTAGGGGAAGGGGGGAGGCGCGCAGCCCCTTGGGCTGCCCCTTTCTCCTTTCCACTAAGGCCCATGATGGCCCATATGGCTCCCGGGGGGTTCCGGTAACCTCCCGATAACCCGGTAAAATCCCGATTTCACCCGGAACACTTCCGATGTCCAAACATAGACTTCCAATATATCAATCTTTATGTCTCGACCATTTCGAGACTCCTCGTCATGTCCCCGATCTCATCCAGGACTCCGAACTCCTTCGGTACATCAAAACTCATAAACTCATAATATAACTGTCATCGAAACCTTAAGCGTGCGGACCCTACGGGTTCGAGAACAATGTAGACATGACCGAGACACGTCTCCGGTCAATAACCAATAGCGGGACCTGGATGCCCATATTGGATCCTACATATTCTACGAAGATCTTTATCGGTCAGACCGCATAACAACATACGTTGTTCCCTTTGTCATCGGTATGTTACTTGCCAGAGATTCGATCGTCGGTATCCAATACCTAGTTCAATCTCGTTACCGGCAAGTCTCTTTACTCGTTCCATAATACATCATCTCACAACTAACATATTAGTTGCAGTGCTTGCAAGGCTTATGTGATGTGCATTACCGAGAGGGCCCAGAGATACCTCTCCGACAATCGGAGTGACAAATCCTAATCTCGAAATACGCCAACCCAACATCTACCTTTGGAGACACCTGTAATGCTCCTTTATAATCACCCAGTTACGTTGTGACGTTTGGTAGCACCCAAAGTGTTCCTCCGGCAAACGGGAGTTGCATAATCTCATAGTCATAGGAACATGTATAAGTCATGAAGAAAGCAATAGCAACATACTAAACGATCAGGTGCTAAGCTAATGGAATGGGTCATGTCAATCAGATCATTCAACTAATGATGTGACCTCGTTAATCAAATAACAACTCATTGTTCATGGTCAGGAAACATAACCATCTTTGATTAACGAGCTAGTCAAGTAGAGGCATACTAGTGACACTTTGTTTGTCTATGTATTCACACATGTATTATGTTTCCGGTTAATACAATTCTAGCATGAATAATAAACATTTATCATGAAATAAGGAAATAAATAATAACTTTATTATTGCCTCTAGGGCATATTTCCTTCAGTCTCCCACTTGCACTAGAGTCAATAATCTAGTTCACATCGCCATGTGATTTAACAGCAATAGTTCACATCACCATGTGATTAACACCCATAGTTCACATCGCTATGTGACCAACACCCAAAGGGTTTACTAGATTCAGTAATCTAGTTCACATTGCTATGTGATTAACACCTAAGGAGTACTAAGGTGTGATCATGTTTTGCTTGTGAGAGAATCTTAGTCAACGGGTATGTCATATACAGATCCGTAAGTATTTTGCGAATTCTATGTCTACAATGCTCTGCACGGAGCTACTCTAGCTAATTGCTCCCACTTTCAATATGTATCTAGATCAAGACTTAGAGTCATCTAGATTAGTTTCAAACTTGCATCGGCGTAACCTTTTACGACGAACCTTTTTCCATAATCGAGAAACATATCCTTATTCCACTAAGGACAATTTTGACCGCTCTCCAGTGATCTACTCCTAGATCACTATTGTACTCCCTTGCCAAACTCAATGGTATGGCATATAATAGATCTGGTATACAGCATGGCATACTTTATAGAACCTATGACTGAGGCATAGGGAATGACTTTCATTCTCTTTCTATTTTCTGCCGTGGTCGGGCTTTGAGTCTTACTCAACTTAACACCTTGCAACACAGGCAAGAACTCCTTCTTTGACTGTTCCATTTTGAACTATTTCAAAAATTTATCAAGGTATGTATTCATTGAAAAAATCTTATCAAGCATCTTCATCTATCTATATAGATCTTGATGCTCAATGTGTAAGCAGCTTCACCAAGGTCTTTCTTTGAAAAACTTTTATTCAAGTATCCTTTCATGCTTTGCAGAATAATTCTACATTATTTCCGATCAACAATATGTCATTCACATATACTTATCAGAAATGTTGTAGTGCTCCCACTCACTTTCTTGTAAATACAGGCTTCACTGTAAGTCTGTACAATAACTATATGCTTTGATCAACTTATCAAAGCGTATATTCCAACTCCGAGATTCTTGCACCAGTCCATAAATGGATCGCTGGAGCTTGCACACTTTGTTAGCTCCCTTTGGATCGACAAAACCTTCCGGTTGCATCATATACAACTCTTCTTCCAGAAATCCATTCAGGAATGCAGTTTTGACATCCATCTGCCAAATTTCATAATCATAAAATGTGGCAATTGCTAACATGATTCGGACAGACTTTTAAGCATCGATACGAGTAAGAAAATCTCATCGTATTCAACACCTTGAACTTTGTCAAAAACCTTTTTCGACAAGTCTAGCTTTGTAGATAGTAACACTACTATCAACGTCCGTCTTCCTCTTGAAGATCCATTTATTCTTAATGACTCACCGATCATCGGGCAAGTCAATCAAAGTCTACATTTTGTTCTCATACATGGATCAGATCTCAGATTTCATGGCCTCAAGCCATTTCGTGGAATCTGGGCTCATCATTGCTTCCTCATAGTTCGTAGGTTCATCATGGTCTAGTAACATGACTTCCAGAACATGATTACCGTACCACTCTGGTGTGGATCTTACTCTGGAAGACCTACGAGGTTTGGTAGTAACTTGATCTGATGTTTGATGATCATCATCATTAACTTCCTCACTAACTGGTGTAGGTGTCACAGAAACAATTTTTCTGGGATGTACTACTTTCCAATAAGGGAGCAGGTACAGTTACCTCGTCAAGTTCTACTTTCCTCCCACTCACTTCTTTCGAGAGCAACTCCTTCTCCAGAAAGTTTCCGAATTTAGCAACAAAAGTCTTGCCTTCGGATCTGTGATAGAAGGTGTATCCAATAGTTTCCTTTGGATATGAAGACGCACTTCTTCCGATTTGGGTTCGAGCTTATCAGGATGAATCCTTTTTCACATAAGCATCGCAGCCCCAAACTTTAAGAAACAACAGGTTAGGTTTACTGCTAAACCATAGTTCATACAGTGTCGTCTCAACGGATTTAGATGGTGCCCTATTTTAAAACGTGAATGCAGCTGTCTCTAATGCATAACCCCAAAACGATAGTGGTAAAGAGATATCATAGATCGCACCATATCAAATAAAGTGCGGTTACGACGTTCGGACACACCATAACGATGTGGTGTTCCAGGTGGCGTGAGCTGTGAAACTATTCCACATTGTTTTAATTGAAGACCAAACTCGTAACTCAAATATTTGTCTCCGCGATCAGATCGCAGAAACTTTATTTTCTTGTTACGATGATTTTTCCACTTCACTCTGAAATTCTTTGAACCTTTCAACTATTTCAGACTTATGTTTCATCAAGTAGATATACCCATATCTGCTCAAATCATCTTGTGAAGGTCAGAAAACAACGATGCTTGCCACGAGCAACAGCACTCATTGGATCGCATACATCGGTATGTATTATTTCCAACAAGTCAGTAACTCGTTCCATTGTTCCGAAGAACGGAGTTTTAGTCATCTTTCCCAAAAGGCACGGTTCGCAAGCATCAAATGATTCATAACCAAGTGATTCCGAAAATCCATCTTTATGGAGTTTCTTCATGCGCTTTACACCGATATGACCCAAACGGCAGTGCCACAAATAAGTTGCACTATCATTATTAACTTTGCATCTTTTGGCATCAATATTATGAATATGTGTATCACTACGATCGAGATCCAATGAACCATTTTCATTGGGTGTGTAACCATATAAGGTTTTATTCATGTAAATAGAACAACAGTTTATTCTCTTACTTAAATGAATAACCGTATTGCAATAAACATGATCAAATCATATTCATGCTCAACGCAAACACCAAATAACATTTATTTAGGTTCAACACTAATCCCGAAAGAATAGGGAGTGTGCGATGATGATCATATCAATCTTGAAACTACTTTCAACACACATCATCACTTCACCCTTAACTAGTTTCTGTTTATTCTGCAACTCCCGTTTCGAGTTACTACTCTTAGCAACTGAACCAGTACCAAATACCGAGGGGTTGCTATAAACACTAGTAAAGCACACATCAAACACCTGTATATCAAATATACCCTTTTTCACTTTGCCATCCTTCTTATCCACCAAATATTTAGGGTAGTTCCGCTTCCAGTGACCATTTCCTTTGCAGTGTAAGCACTCAGTTTCAGGCTTTGGTTCAGCTTTGGGCTTCTTCGTGGGAGTGACAACTTGCTTGTCAATCTACTTGAAGTTCCCCTTTCTTTCCCTTTGCCCTTTTCTTGAAACTAGTGATCTTGTCAACCATCAACACTTGATGCTCTTTCTTGATTTCTACCTTCGTTGATTTCAACATCACGAAGAGCTCGGGAATCATTTTCATCATCCCTTGCATACTATCGTTCATCACGAAGTTCTACTAACTTGGTGATGGTGACTAGAGAATTCTGTCAATCACTATCTTATCTGGAAGATTAACTCCCACTTGATTCAAGCGATTGAAGTACCCAGACAATCTGAGCACATGCTCACTAGTTGAGCGATTCTCCTCCATCTTTTAGCTATAGAACTTGTTGGAGACTTCATATCTCTCAACTCGGGTATTTGCTTGAAATATTAACTTCAATTCCTGGAACATCTCATATGGTCCATGACGTTCAAAACGTCTTTGAAGTCCCGATTCTAAGCCGTTAAGCATGGTGTACTAAACTATCAAGTAGTCATCATATTGAGCTAGCCAGACGTTCATAACTTCTGCATCTGCTCCTGCAATAGGTCTGTCACCTAGCGGTGCATTAAGGACATAATTCTTCTGTGCAACAATGAGGATTTAACCTCAGATCACGGATCAAATCCGCAACATTGCTACTAACATTTTTCAACACAATTTTCTCTAGGAACATATCAAAATAAGCATATGAAAGCAACAACGCGAGCTATTGATCTACAACATAGATATGCTAATACTACCAGGACTAAGTTCATGATAAATTAAAGTTCAATTAATCATATTACTTAAGAACTCCCACTTAGATAGACATCTCTCTAATCCTCTAAGTGATCACGTGATCCAAATCAACTAAACCATAACCGATCATCACGTGAGATGGAGTAGTTTTCAATGGTGAACATCGTTATGTTGATCATATCTACTATATGATTCACGCTCGACCTTTCGGTCTCCGTGTTCCGAGGCCATATCTGCATATGCTAGGCTCGTCAAGTTTAACCTGAGTATTCTGCGTGTGCAAAACTGGCTTGCACCCATTGTAGATGGACGTAGAGCTTATCACAACCGATCATCACGTGGTGTCTGGGCACGACGAACTTTGGCAACGGTGCATACTCAGGGAGAACACTTCTTGATAATTTAGTGAGAGATCATCTTATAATGCTACCGTCAATCAAAGCAAGATAAGATGCATAAAAAGATAAACATCACATGCAATCAATATAAGTGATATGATATGGCCATCATCATCTTGTGCTTGTGATCTCCATCTCCGAAGCACCATCATGATCACCATCGTCACCGGCGCGACACCTTGATCTCCATCGTAGCATCGTTGTCGTCTCGCCAATCTTATGCTTCCACGACTATCACTACCGTTTAGTAATAAAGTAAAGAATTACATCGCGATTGCATTGCATACAATAAAGCGACAACCATATGGCTCCAGCCAGTTGCCGATAACTCGGTTACAAAACATGATCATCTCATACAATAAAATTTAGCATCATGCCTTGACCATATCACATCACAACATGCCCTGCAAAAACAAGTTAGACGTCCTCTACTTTGTTGTTGCATGTTTTACGTGGCTGCTACGGGCTTAAGTAAGAACCAATCTCACCTACGCATCAAAACCACAACGATAGTTTGTCAAATAGACTCCGTTTTAACCTTCTCAAGGACCGGGCGTAGCCATACTCGGTTCAACTAAAGTTGGAGAGACAGTCGCCCGCAAGCCATCTATGTGCAAAGCACGTCGAGGGAACCGGTCTCGCGTAAGCGTACGCGTAAGGTTGGTCCGGGTCGTCTCGTCCAACAATACCGCCGAACCAAAATATGACATGCTGGTAGGCAGTATGACTTGTATCGTCCACAACTCACTTGTGTTCTACTCGTGCATATAACATCAACATAAGTAACCTAGGCTCTGATACCACTGTTGGGTTTCGTAGTAATTTCAAAAAATTTCCTACGCACACGCAAGATCATGTGATGCATAGCAACGAGGGGAAGAGTATTGTCTACGTACCCTACGCAGACCGACTGCGGAAGCGATGACACGACGTAGAGGAAGTAGTCGTACGTCTTCACGATCCAACCGATCAAGCACCGAAACTACGGCACCTCCGAGTTCGAGCACACGTTCAGCTCGATGACGATCCCCGGACTCCGATCCAGCAAAGTGTCGGGGAAGAGTTCTGTCAGTACGACGGCGTGGTGACGATCTTGATGAACTACAGCAGCAGGGCTTCGCCTAAACTCCGCTACAGTATTATCGAGGAATATGGTGGCAGGGGGCACCGCACACGGCTAAGGAATCGATCACGTGGATCAACTTGTGTTAACTTGTGTGTTTAGAGGTGCCCCTGCCTCCGTATATAAAGGAGCCAAGGGGGGAGGGTGCGCCGGCCAAGAGGGAGAGGCGCAGGAGGAGTCCTACTCCTACCGGGAGTAGGACTCCCCCCCCAATCCTATTCCAACTAGGATTCCCAAGGGGGAAAGAGGGAGAGGGGTGGCCGGCCACCTCTCCTAGTCCTAATAGGACTAGGGGAAGGGGGGAGGCGCGCAGCCCCCTTGGGCTGCCCCTTTCTCCTTTCCACTAAGGCCCATGATGGCCCATATGGCTCCCGGGGGGTTCCGGTAACCTCCCGATAACCCGGTAAAATCCCGATTTCACCCGGAACACTTCCGATGTCCAAACATAGACTTCCAATATATCAATCTTTATGTCTCGACCATTTCGAGACTCCTCGTCATGTCCCCGATCTCATCCAGGACTCCGAACTCCTTCGGTACATCAAAACTCATAAACTCATAATATAACTGTCATCGAAACCTTAAGCGTGCGGACCCTACGGGTTCGAGAACAATGTAGACATGACCGAGACACGTCTCCGGTCAATAACCAATAGCGGGACCTGGATGCCCATATTGGCTCCTACATATTCTACGAAGATCTTTATCGGTCAGACCGCATAACAACATACGTTGTTCCCTTTGTCATCGGTATGTTACTTGCCAAAGATTCGATCGTCGGTATCCAATACCTAGTTCAATCTCGTTACCGGCAAGTCTCTTTACTCGTTCCGTAATACATCATCTCACAACTAACATATTAGTTGCAGTGCTTGCAAGGCTTATGTGATGTGCATTACCGAGAGGGCCCAGAGATACCTCTCCGACAATCGGAGTGACAAATCCTAATCTCGAAATACGCCAACCCAACATCTACCTTTGGAGACACCTGTAATGCTCCTTTATAATCACCCAGTTACGTTGTGACGTTTGGTAGCACCCAAAGTGTTCCTCCGGCAAACGGGAGTTGCATAATCTCATAGTCATAGGAACATGTATAAGTCATGAAGAAAGCAATAGCAACATACTAAACGATCAGGTGCTAAGCTAATGGAATGGGTCATGTCAATCAGATCATTCAACTAATGATGTGACCTCGTTAATCAAATAACAACTCATTGTTCATGGTCAGGAAACATAACCATCTTTGATTAACGAGCTAGTCAAGTAGAGGCATACTAGTGACACTTTGTTTGTCTATGTATTCACACATGTATTATGTTTCCGGTTAATACAATTCTAGCATGAATAATAAACATTTATCATGAAATAAGGAAATAAATAATAACTTTATTATTGCCTCTAGGGCATATTTCCTTCAGCACCGTGAGTCTGGTGCGCCATTAGTGTCTTCCACACTAATGACGCACCTGCAACCAGTGCGCCATTAGTATATAGTAGTGGCGCACTGTTTACATGGTGCGCCATTAGAATCAGTCCTATCTATAGCCCTTTTCCTAGTAGTGATATATGTAACCGTTCTATGAGTAATACAATCACGCAGTAATCTCCTTCCATATTTCTTCTGAGGCTAGTATAATTTTAGTAAAAGGATGCCACATGCCATGCATGCATGACGATCTGGAGATTGCGCATACAGCTGGCGATCATCGAATTATAGTATGTAGTACCTGCAAATTATGAATGAAGTCAATTACACCACTAATGCTAGAACTTGGCACAAAAGTTTATTTTAGTAGTAGAACTTATGGTGTACATATAAATGGTTCAAGACCTTGGCTTCACGGTGCAAATACGATGTTGTGCACACCTGCTACGCGCCAGCTTGGCGTAGGCCGTGTGGCCTGTCTTTTGCGAAAAGCCTCTTGATATTATTTTTTTCTGATGCAAAAGTCCCTCGAGAAAACTGTACATAAAATCTACTCGTTCGGACTCACGACCTATAGGTCACATGCGCCGGTGGGTAGCCAGCACACCAATTTGGATTTGATGTCACTATTGATATATAGGCTTTATATATATACTTTAAGCCTAACCAATAAATTCAGAATTTTAGTCCAAAAAACAAAATACAGCAGGTTACATAGCCGGGCATACCACCCGACCTCAAGACGTCCAAAGTATAATTAAGCCTTGCATAATTTACAAAATTCATGCCATATAAAAAACAATTCATGTGTTATTTTAAAACATATTCAGACAATTTAAAACATTTCTGAATTATAAATTCTGTTTATAATATTTAAATAGTAAAAATTTCAGAATCTGCAATCTGATGGCACACTAGGCTCATATTTATTTTTCAAACATATTATATATTTAATTTTAATTAAAAATACATACATAATGTTTTTAGAAAACACAAAAAAAAATTAAAACACATGACCTCTTCTTAAAACAACCGGAAATTTTCTTAAACCATGATCACTTTTATATACTACATGAATATGATATTAAAAATCAGGAAAAAAATTCAACGTATATTAGAAATCAATTAATATATAAAAAATTACAAAACTAATTAAGCATTTTCTTAAAATGTAAACGATTTTTAAAATCATAGTTTTTCAGAAAAATCATAAGATAATTTTATGGGTATTTTGTTAAATTAGTATGTGATATTTTTTGATGCTATACCAACATTTTTAATGTAATTTATTGTACTTATATGTATATTATTTATAGCACTTCATTATAATTTACAAAATTTAAAAAATGCCAAAAACTAAAATGTTTAAATTGTCCGCACTGACTGCAATTCACTTCAACCACACGATCGTTTTCAGTTATAGTCATGAAGTGTAAGTATACTGCAGAAATATGTTACCTCTTCGGTTGGAGTTGTATCCTGGGCACTAATTCAATTATATGGATTTTTGTTAAATTAGTAGGTGGTTTTGTTTTGATGTTATACAGACATTTTTAATGTATTATTATTTATATGTATATTATTTGTAGCACATAATTATAATTTAAATATTTGTTTACCAAATTTAAATATGAAAAAGACTAAAATATTGAAAATGGTTTCACTTACTGCAATTCAGTTTAATCACATGGTTGCGTTGTGTTATATTCATAAAATGCAATTAGACATCACAAATAAGTGACCTTGCCTATTGTGGTTGTATGCCAAGGCACTTATTTACCCTAAGGTTCCTGGTTTGGATTACCGAGCATGCACTGCTTTTTAAAATTAAATTTGTTTAGTCGAGTTTTTTTTGAGAAATGTTCAGTTAAAATAATTTTTTTTGCTTTGATATGTTGGTTTTTTTTAACATAGCTTACCACATATGACATGTGGTTCAGTCGAAATATATAAAGGATATGTATCCTCATGTGACAACAAGGCCATCTAGGTGGGCTGGCAATCAGCATGTCGCTGGTTTGAATCTCCAGCGGACCAATTTATTTTCTGTACTTTTTCATCAGAGAAAAAAAATGTTGAGGGGATTTTTGCAAAACAAAAACAGGCCACACACCCTGCCCTCCCCTTTCTGTCACCGACAGCGGGTCCCGTCATGCTGGCATGCCTAGTCAGCGCCGCAGGCGTATGCAACACCGTATTTGTACAATCAAGCCAAGTTCTTGAACCACTTATATGTACACCACAAGTTCTAGCACTAAAGTGGTCATCTATGCCAAGTTCTAGCACCAGTGGTGTAATTGACTCTTATGAATGTGTAATTTGTTACCATGCATTTCCACAGCCAAAGAAAAAAAAGTGATTTGTTACCATGCATATACATCAAGTTACTATCAGCAGGATTTGATGTACCAGGTGATCAGTTAATCTAGATGATTAGTGACTATATATGAATTAACTGACGAGATTACTTACCACCCGAAAACAAGTGTAAGAGACTAAAATATATGCATTATAGACAGGACGATGGAAAAATATCATAAAATTAAGTGTAAACTTTTTAAAAAAAACTTCAGTAACTTTATTTCTCTTAATCAAAAGATGGTTACATCATCCACCAGCCACCTTACGATCGATGCTGCCGGTTCCTCTAACCATGTTGAGGATGGCATTGAACCCGCTAGCCTAGCTAATTCATGAGCGACAACATTCACCTCCCTTGGGCAGTGAACGAAAAAAAAACCACGAAGTATAACCTTTTTCGAAAAGGACACTACAATGTGCAGATAGCTACTACGTACTGTTGATGCTATGAAGCCACCTCCTTGAATTGTGTTAATCACCTCTATGCAGTCTCCCTCTATAATCAAACTGCCACTACTAGAAAAAGGACTGTTAGTGGCGCACCTATTTTTGCCATTAATGGCGCACTATAGGTGCGCCACTATTACCACGCCACTAGTAACAAATACTAATGACGCACCTCTTGTGCGCCATTACTATTGCTACAGGTGCGCCACTGGCAACTCTTTTTTATTGAAATTTTCTGATTTTTTTGAATTTTGAAGGCGGGAAATAAGTAGTGGCGCACCGTCTAACCCCTACCGTGCGCCATTGCTATTTTTGAATTTTGAATTTGGATCTGGATCTAGATCTGGCTCATTTTTTTGGCTTGTTTTTTTGCTCTTTTTTTTTGCTTGATTTTTTTTCAAATTTTGTTCTCGACCTGGATCTAGTACGTTCTTTGTGCCAGGGGAGCTCCACATGTGGCCGGAAGTAGAGGAGGAGGGAGGAGAGACCGTGAGGAGGAGAGGAGGGAGGAGAGACCGTGAGGATCAGGAGAGGAGGGAGGAGGAGGTCGCCGGAGAGGAGGAGGAGGACCGTGAGCAGGAGAGGAAGGAGGAGCACCGTGAGGAGGAGAGGAGGGAGGAGGAGGTCGCCGGAGGAGGAGCGCCGTGAGGAGGAGGTCATCGGAGAAGGAGCACCGTGAGGAGGAGGAGGTCGCCGGAGATGAGGAGATGGAGTGGAGGAGAGGAAGAGAAGAATGAAGGGGTAAGTGGCTAGCCGACCCTTTTAAACTTCTGTCCCAACTTAGCAGTGGCGCATCGTGCACTGGTGCGCCATTGCTATCTTTTTGAATTGTGAAGGCGGGAAAATAGTAGTGGCGCACTATTCAATAATGCGTCATTGCTAATTTTTTTTTTTGAATTGTGAAGGCGGGAAAATAGTAGTGGCGCATTATTCATAAGGTGCGCCATTGCTAATTTGTTTTTTATTTGTGTAGGCCACCAAATTTTGAAGGCGGGAAAATAGCAGTGGTGCACCATGCACTAGTGCGCCATTGCTAATTTATTTATTTTTTGCATTTTTTTCGAATTTTTTTACCTGCAGATCTTAAAAGTATCGTAACTTTTTTTTCTGTTATGTTTTTGAGGATTCTAGAAAACCGATAACGGGCTTAGCCCGTTGAATTCGGATGTAACTTTTTGAGTAGATGATTTTTCATATAAAAAACTTTTTCATCGGAGGTCGTATGCAAAAGTTACGGCCATTTTACCGAAACACGGCGGCCTTTTGCAAAAAAAATCAAAATTCATGTTTGTTAATTTTCCTAACAACTAAAACACATAACACATGGGCATCTGTTTTTTTTGAATTTTTTTGAATCTTTTATCATTTTATTTTATTTTTTCAAAAACCTAAAAGGCGATCCGGGGATGTGTGTTTGTGTGTGTGTGACGTTAGTAATGACGCACCCTTCCTGGTGTGCCATTGCTAATGTGTATGTGTGAGGTTAGTAATGGCGCACCCTCTCCGGTGCGCCATTGCTAGTAATGGCGCACCCTCCCCGGTGCGCCATTGCTAGGGCAGGCACACCCCCACCAGACATAGCAACGGTGCACCACGCCTAAGTGCGCCACTAATATGCTAGTAGTGGTGCGCCATTGCTATGTCTGGTGTGTGGGTGGGGGGGGGGGGACAAAAAGAATAGCAATGACGCACTGCTCATGTTGTGCGTCATTAGTAAAAACATAGGCCCATCTGATCATGGTGCGCCACTAATAGAGATATTGGAGATAAACCTTTTTCTAGTAGTGTGCGAATACCAAGCTGCTGCGCTAATAAAAGTCCATGTCGTAATGCATATGCCTCTGGCATTATCGTGTCCGGCACATGTTCTAGCAGGTCAGAGGATAAACTTTTCTTTTGTGATGAGTTTTTCTCCTGTTTTATAAATGAAGCCCAAGGTGATAAAGTTCGCCACCTATGGAACTTTCTTAAGTAAGGCCCTTGAAGGAATTTATTTATTCAGTAAATGTACACTGTCTGAGTGCAGGGCCGTATCTAAAAAAAGGGGCCCTGTGCCAAATAAAAAAATTAGGTCCTTGATAAAGTCATTGGCAATTAGGAAAACAAGATTTTAGCACAAAGTGATTCATATCAAAAAGTGTTTCTCAAGACTAAATTAGTATAATATATATGTATCTTGTTGCTGTGTAGTTGAAGTGCATCTTACAAGAAAGCTATTCTCAAAAGTAGACATTAGTGCATTACTTATCACAGAACATGCCATCTTTCTTCCCTAAAAAAAAGTAAAAAAAAACTTGCCATCCTTCTAGCATTCTTTTGATACAAAATATTAATATTTTTTTCCGTATGCAATGTTCTTCAAAATGACATAAGATTCTTTTGTTAGGAAACTTATCAATAGCACCTTTTCAAGATTGAGTTATTAGTTTGCTGTAAGCTTATATGATGTAAAGTATTAAAAATAGAACATAGAAACAAAAAGGGATGAAAAGAACTTTGATTTATTTGGGAAGAAGACCATGTGCGGCTGGTGGCAATGTGTTGGTAGTCTGGTTCAAGAGATTTTTTACGGTACATCATACTACCAGATTTAAGGGGTAGTATTAAGTTAATCCAATGGTTAATATAGGTCGGCTCAAAGTTTAACTCAAGGACAGCTTGGTAATTTTCAATCAGGTTGACGTTTACTCTCGGTCATATGCCGGCATCGTTTTTGGATGACGCTGCATGGTCGCGTCTCCCCTCTTCGCACAAGCATCTCTTGTCAGTCAGTCCACCATTGTTGCGTCCGGTGGACTCCCTCGCCTCATGTTGACCTGCGCACAACCGTCATCTGACGGATCCACATCCACACGCTCCTCAGCGTCTGCAGTTCGCCGGCCCATCTCGCCGTGTCCACACACAAAAAATAAACAGTCTAAATTAATTCGTTGTCCCTTAAAAGGCCAAATCACTAGTTAGTACTCCTTGCGGAGATCACTCCAACTTTCCCAGGTTGCGACAAGTGGCACGCTGCATGTGCGTCACTTGTCGCAACTTGGTAGTTTTCCTTTTTCGTAGATCCGTTTATTCAAAATATTTTATCTCTTAAACCGTGCGTCCAAATCTCGAACCGCTTTCGTCATTGGATTCCTCGCGTCAAGATCTTCAAAGCTAGATCCCATGTTGATAGGTTTTGACGAACTTTTTTTATGAAATAAACCGGACGAAAAAAACCGACAAAAAAACCGAACCGGAAACACGGGTTTTTTCCCTTTCCGAAAGAGGCACGCCCGTGCCTCTGACGAAATCACAACCGTGCCTCTCGCGGAAGCAAAACCGTGCCTCTCATGAAATAAAAAAAAACAGAAAACGCGTTTTTCCCCTTTCCGAAAGTGGCACGCCCGTGCCTCTCGTGAAAGCACAACCGTGCCTCTCGCGGAAGCAAAACCGTGCCTCTTTTGAAAGAAAAAAACAGAAAACGCATTTTTTCCCTTTCCGAAAGAGGCACACTCGTGCCTCTCGCGAAAGCACAACCGTGCCTCTCGCGAAAGTACAACCGTGCCTCTCGCGGAAGCAAAACCGTGCCTCTCACGAAAGAAAAAAAACAGAAAACACGTTTTTTTCCCTTTCCGAAAGAGGCACGCCCGTGCCTCTCGCGAAAGCACAACCGTGCCTTTCGCGGAAGCAAAACCGTGCCTCTCATGAAAGAAAAAAATATACGTTTTTCCGTTTTCAAGAGGCACGGCCGTGCCTCTCCCGAAAGCACAATCGTGCCTCTCGCGAAAACAAAACCATGACTCTCGCAGGAAAAAATGTGTTTTTTGCGCAAAAAAAATATTTTTTTCGAATTTTTTTTGTCGAAAAGCTAGGGAAGACCGGTAAAAAACCAAAACGTCAAAAAAATTGAAAAAAAACCGTTTAAAAAGCCGAAAACGCGTGCGGAAAAATAAAAAAAAATAAAATCCGGAGGGAGCGCCCAGAGCGCGACACGTGGCAAATGGCTGAGAGCACGCCAAGTGGCGCTGATCGTGGCGAGGCTCCTGAAGGAGTGCTCGTTAATTAGTTGCTCCCAAAGTAAAAGGTCTCTGGTTCAAGGTCTCATCGGGCAAGCATCTCGACTTGGACTCCCGACTCCAATTGGTGCATCCAGGTCATTCAGCAGAGAAGCTACGAAGGAATTAATCAAGGAGGGGGACCGGCGGCTCCGTTGCCTTGCCCCCCCCTTTCCTTCCCTATAGGGCCGGCGGCCAGGGAGAGGGCGCGCCAGCCATTGTGGGCTGGTGTGTTCCTCCCCTTGGCCCATTAGGCCCATATACTCCCCGTAGGTCTTCCGGAACCCCTTCGGTGATCCGATGAATAGCCGGTGCACTCCGAAACCTTTCCGCGGTGACCAAATAGCATCGTCCTACATATCAATCTTTATCTCCGAACCATTCCAGATCTCCTCGTCATGTCCGTGATCTCATCCGAGACTCCGAACAACATTCGGTCACCAATTCACATAAGTCATATAACACTATATCGTCAACAAACGTTTAAGCGTGCGGACCCTACGGGTTCGAGAATGATGTAGACATGACCGAGACGCCTCTCCGGTCAATAACAAATAGCCGGACCTGGATGCCCATATTGGTTCCTACATATTCTATGAATATTTTTATCGGTCGAACCTTTATGACAACATACGTAGTTCATTCCCTTTGTTTGTCGGTATTTTACTTGCCCGAGATTCGATAGTTGGTATCTCCATACCTAGTTCAATCTCATTACCGGAAAGTCTCTTTACTCATTCCGTGATACATCATCTCGTAACTAACTCCTTAGTCACTTTGCAATGCAAGCTTCTTGTGATGTGTATTACCGAGAGGGCCCAGAGATACCTCTCCGATATACGGAGTGACAAATCCCAATCTCGATTCACGCCAACTCAACAGACACTTTCGAAGATACCTGTAGAGCATGTGTATGATCACCCAGTTATGTTGTGACATTTGATAGCACACAAGGTATTCTTCCGATATCCGGGAGTTGCATGATCTGATCGTCGAAGGAACATGTATTTGACATTAAGAAAGCAGTAGCAATAAACTGAACAATCATATGCTAAGCTAAGGATGAGTCATGTCCATCACATCATTCTCCTAATGATGTGATCCCGTTATCAAATGACAACTCATGTCTATGGTTAGGAAACCTTAACCATCTTTTGCTCAACGAGCTAGTCTAGTAGAAGCTCACTAGGGACACGGTATTTGTTTTATGTATCCACACATGTATTTAAGTTTTCAGTCAATACAATTCTAGCATGAATAATAAATCTTTATCATGAATAAGGAAATATAATAATATCAACTTTATTATTGCCTCTAGGGCATATTTCCATCCCAAAGCAGGGTAGCAGCGACGTGCGAAGTAGCCATGCGAGGGCGTGGAGTGCGATCATCGTCCGCGTCGTATCCCAGGTCGTAGCTCGGCCTTCGTAGATCGTGGCGGTGCCCTCCTGCGCCGCCACCGTGGTGAACCGGCCTAGGCAGCCACGGAGCAGGCGGCGCCTGCACGCGGTCGCCGTCACGGCGTGGCGGAGAGGTCGGCGGCAGTTCCGCGCACTCCATGTCGGCGGCGGTTGCGCGCGCAGCGCGTCTACGCTGTACGCACTGGTACGCTGCCTAGAAGGCGATGAGGAGAACGACAGCTAAGAGGCAACCTCCGACGATGTAGGGCACGTTCTCTTTGTTCACCATCTTCGGCAGAAATGGAGGATGTGTGTGGCAGCGAGGATGTCAGGATGGCATAGTAGTATCTCTCACGATCTATCACTCTCTTACAATGGATACATATTTAAATAAATTACTACAAAATTGATTTGCAGAACAAAAAATCAACATGGACAGGGGACATTTGCCCCCCCCCCCCCCCACACCAATTTGTATCTTAGTTACTAGCAAAAATGCCCGTGCATTGCAACGGGAGAAAAAAATATATTTTGCGCCTAGCTCAATAAACATAACTCATGACCCCTCCAAAGGCCCATGTCCTCTAGTTGAAATTATACTCCTTCCCATCCTCATCAATAGTGGCCACGGTGTCCACCTGAATGCAATTCGTTCGAACGTGACCAATTCGAACACGGTGATCTCAGCCTTTACATGACACACCTGCAATTGAGACACGCCGGCGCAAGGGTGCGTTTATACTTTGAAAACTAATTCTGTGGAGTTGACGATGAGGGTCACTCTCCGTGAGCTACACCCTACACCTGGTCCATATATCATCCATTATAATCCCACGCGCTTATAATTTTTTTTAAAAGGCATGAACATTCTTCTAATACATGTGAACACTTTCTAAATCACATTGACTTAAAAATGCATGTTAATTTTTAGATTATGAACAATTTTTGAACACAAAAAAAAATGTGAACACTGAGCCCTTGTGCCGGGTCGAAAATAAGGCAATATGTGTGTCCTAGGGAAGCCCTATCAAAAGGTAGGGTAACATGCTCAACATATTCAACAAATGCAAATAATCAACTAAAGTGGGAGGCTAATTGCTCCTCCACGGGGAGTGGAGATACTGCCCCATCTTCAAGTTTAGATAAAAGGTGGTTCCAATAATGGCTTGCCAAATGCCCAAATCCATATAGCACTACATCACATGTAGAAAGAAGGGGCATAACTAAACCTAGTGTGGATCGCCACTCTCTCTCTCTCTCTTAGAGCTATTGCTCACCTACCACTTAGGATGGTGATAATTTCTGATCTCATGAAGCCATCGGCTCCTCCATGAAATAAGCTGTCATCCTTTTGGATTTCTTCTCAAGTCTACACCCATGATCTCAATTGCTGAAGCAAGTCAGAATGTTGTGCCTGTGTTGCTATTGACTTGAACAATCTCTTGCTTGAGAAAAAAAAAGTTCGCGGTTTCTTCTTTTTGCCAGAGCAAATATTGATAACCAACATCATGATTTGGAAGAGAAGAGGGACAAAATCCAAGAAGCACATCCCACCGAGTAGCGCTACAGAATTGTTGGCAACCCAACATGCCACAGAAGTTCAGCTCGTCGAGACTAACCATCCCATTCAAGTATACGATCCCCACCCTTTAATCACGCATCATGCATGGCAGCCCTCAATTCCCTTTAATGCTGATTCCTTCTTAAATCATGAATGCCAGCCCTCAATTCTCTAACGCTAATTGCTTCCCTACTTTTATTATGGATATACCAATGTTGATTCCTTCTTAAATCATGCTTCTTCTCCTTTTGTACCCTCCTCCTTCCTTCCCCTCCCGACTTCAGGTCTTCCCTCCGTTTAATTAGGCCAGTATGTTGGGTCTCTCTCCTATTCATTCCTTCTTTGAAAGAATCAGTACAGTTACTAAGCTCCCAAAAAATAGGAGGCTCTCAGCGATTTGTGCTGTGGTGGCGATGCTGTCCCCGATTGTGAGCTGGTGAGCGCCACTTCTATTCGCACAGGCGTACGTGTTGACACGTGTGTCAATTCTTTGTTACCGCCTGATCCTCAAAAAAAAAAAAAATTGTTACCGCCTAAGGCGACTCTTCGGGAAGCCCCGCTCGACATCTTTTTCCTCGCTGTTCGTCTCTCATCTCTCGTCTCTCGCGCGCGACGGCATCAGCTAGCGGCGGTGGGCCGGTGCTCTCCTATTCTCCTATCCACGTTGTTCCAAGGCCGTGAAAACAGATCTCATGCCGGAGCTCCAGTGTGGCGCTACCTTCCGTCCTTCTTGCCTGGACGAATGCGGCGGTTGCGCATGACTCAAACCCAAAGGAACTAAAGCGAGATCCCTCTCGACTGTGTTCTCGGCATGGACATGCATGTCCGTTCATGGAGACATTGATCACGAGATTTCTTATTTGATGTTGTTCTCTTCTGATCTAACAATTAACGATCTCACAATTGCTTGTTTCTCTCCTTTTATAATCTAAGAATTCATGCGGATTGATCCCAACCTGTACAAGAAGAGAAAAGTTGCAACGGGATGGTGTTCTCGGCGTTGAACTCTGCATCAAAGCCATCCATGGCAAGGACGATCATGCATATGAGAATCACACCAATCAAGTCGGAGACACGCATAAGAAGAATGCATCAAGCAAATACTGTGAACTTGATGGACCACAGTTCACGGGTAAGTTGAAGGGCAGCAGCGTGGCGCGGCGCTCAGGGAGACGGGTTCGACCCCCAGCGCACGTGGTGGTAGCCCACATACCAAAGCCGGCACATCATCGTCAGTGCAGGCGCCATCCTCGGTGCATCTTGGCGTGGATCTCCGCGCCGCGTCGACGGAGGCAACTGGTACGGTGCTGCGGTGCGGACTCATCCTCCCAGACGGGGGCGGCGATTGCGCAGGCCCCAGATCCTCCGGCCAGTGCGCAACCCGATTGCTAGGCACGACAGTGCGAGACATCAGCGAGCGGTCGCGGCATGGGCTACAAGGCGGCACCACGTACATAGCGCGCAGCGGCGCCTTGTCTGCGCGGTGCGGGTCGATGAGGCACTCCTCCGCGGCTTCGGTAGCAGCTAACGGATGTCGAACGACGCGACGTCGCATGGCATCGGTGTCAGCACGCGACGGCCCATCGTCAAGACAATCATCATGCAGTTGGCTTGTTGCGGGGCCGACCACCGCCCTCCAAAAATAAATGTGGGTTGTGCCCACTGGTATGGGTTGCGGAGACTCGGGAGGCGGTTGGCAATCGCTTACCATCACGTCTCTTTCCTCCCGCCTCTCCGAAGTGTGTTGTGTCTATTGGACACGTCCCCTCATGGGATATATATTGTACAGATCATCAATAAAGCAAGGAAGAAGTATATTTTTTGTCTCTAAACTTTATCGATAGTCTACAAATGGTCCTTGAACTTTAAAATCAGAAAAGCCTAGTCCTTCAACTTTTAAAACTAGATATTTTTCGTCCCTCAGACCACTCTGGATGGTTTTGGGCTGACGTGGACCTGATATTGACCACTGACCTCGCCACATCAGCACCACGCCACACACATGGGTGCAAATCTCTCTTTAGACGTGGGTCAGCGTGTCCGATCTAAGAGCTGGTCTTTATGGGCTTCTGGCGGTAGCACGATGGCCGCGGGACATGGCCATCCAACAAACTGGACATTGATGTTCAAAAAAAGAGTGGACATTGCCGATCTCACCGTGAGCAACAGCCACGCACTAGGTCAGGGTCCGTCCCGGTTGGTGACGGTTCGCGGTTTGGTCCGAAGATTACGGAGGCGATCGTGAGGCGATCGGGATCTGATCCCTAGTACTCTAGGGTTCCTCGAACTCGCCGCCCTGGATTCGTCTCTTGCCAGTAAGCGATCCCGTGTTGCATCCATCCCACTCCACCATAAGCCTTCCCCGGGTTCCCTAGGGCTCGGGGTCGTACACCACCAGTAGCCCTAGGAGGGAGGAAGGGGGGGGCAGGAGGGAGAAGGAGCCGAGCAGATGGACGGAGTCGCAGGCATGTTAAGGGATTGAAGCTGTCGTAGGAGGAGAAGAAAGGAGTGAAGATCAGATGCGCGATGAAGGGGAAGGGGAAGGAGTGGTTGATATAGGCAGTAGGCAAGGTCATGTCGGAGAAGCTAGCCCACCCAGATGCCATCTGCCTTACCCTTGGCAAAGTCTGGTGCCCGATTAAGGAGATAGATTGCAAAGAAATTGGAGTGAATCAATTCCTGTTCACGTTCTACCAAGAGTCGGGGAAAAGAAAGGCGCTTGAAGATGGGCCATGGATGTTCGACAAAGATTTAATGGTGGTGGAGGAGTATGTGCCAACGAAGCGGCCTGAAGACTATGAGTTCAGTAACATCCCAATATGGGTTAGGGTTTACAATCTACCTCTTGGTATGATGAACGGCGATTCTACGGAGGACATAGGAAATTTCATCGGTGAGTTTGTTGAAGCAGACACGGGAGCAGACGGGAGTGCCATAGGAAGGTTCCCGAGGGTTAAAATCCGCATGCGTATTGACAAACCACTTATGCATGGATTCACGCTGGAGGAGGAGGATGAACAGAAGAAGGGGAAGCAGGGGGAGAGAGGGGGAAGCGGTGAGAAGGAGGAGGAGGCTGACAGAGGCTGGTGCAGGTTTGATTATGAGTTCCTCCCAGATTTTTGTTTCACCTGCGGAATCATAGGGCATGGTGACAAGGACTACTCGATCAAGTTGGCAAAGGGTGAGAAACATCAGTATGGCAAATGGCTTACGGCTGACCTGGGCCATAAGAGGGGAGCATCGGAAGGGTTGGGTTGGAGGAGTGGGGTTAGGAGTGGAGGAGGAGCTAGGAGCTATGCCTACAGCCGTTCCGGAGGGCGTTCTGGAAGTGGAAGTGATAGCCTAAGTTGGAGGAAAAACGACTCCAGGTCCAGTGAAGGAGGCCGGGAAAAGAAAGAAGAAGGGGAGGAGGTCACTAGCCCAATCAAACAGCTTACTGCTCCAAAAAAACTGGTAAATCGGGGAAGTTGGATCTGGAGGACGGTAATACGCAGAGGCCCGAGAATGAAATAGGAAAGAGGGGGACGTTGTTGTTCACGTGGTAGCTCATAGTAAGGATGCGATCATGACTAATGCAGTGGGGGAGAACACACTCAACACAACTGCTGATATGAATCAGAAGTGCTCAGTCACTGAAACCAAGGGGCAGGCCGGCCCGAGTAAGAGCCCGGGGGGGGGAGCGTTTTAAGAAGAAGAGGAGGGACAAGCTGAGGGTGGGGTGTAACAGGGAGAGGGAGGAAATATTAGGGTCTAAGAGGGGGAGGGCGGATGAAGAGGGTATGGAGGAAGGCAGGAAGGAGAGGAAGACGGAGGAGGGTACCGCTTTGAGGGAGAGAGCTTGCAACTAGGAGGAGGTGATACTTGACGCAGAATCGGCCGGGATGTCCATGCAGCCCCGCCGAGCATAATGAAAATCATCGGCTGGAACTGTCGGGGTTTGGGAAATGGCCCAGCAGTTCGGAGCCTCCTCGAGATGGGGAGAGTGGAGGAGCCCAACGTTCTTTTTCTGGTAGAAACGAAGATGACGGTGGAGGAGTTGGAGAGGTTTCGATGGATGTTAGGTATGGCACATACACTACACCACAACACTACATCCCCAACAACTAGGTTGGTCGGGAATACAACTTCCACCAATAAACAATCGGTCAGGAAAGAGTATTGCCGACCGATCATGTCTGTTGGGGAAGTCCAGACGGGAAAACCCTTTCCGGACCGACATAGCTTTCTCGACCGACTGATTGATGGCAATAGTGTATCTTTACTGACCAACAGTCTGTTGGGCCTGCCATGGGCCTTTCCCGACCAACAGTCTATTGGGCCTGCCATGGGCCTTTCCTGACCAACTATTTGACGGGGTATTCTTTCCCGACCAACAATTTGTTGGGCATGGCGTTAGCCTTTCCCGACCGACTGTCCGAAGGGGTTGCTTTTGCCGACCGACAGGGTTTTCTTTTGCCGAGAAATAGTTCATTGACATTTTTTTGGCCAACCACAATTTTAATTAAGCTAAGGTACTGATTGTCACATACATATATTTCATGTGCTCTAAGCATAATCACCAAGACACCATACATCAGGCTCACATCCAGGAGCACCAAACATTTTTATTCCATGAACTAATTGTCACATACATACACTTCAGTCTGTTCTAACATAACCACCGAAATGCCATACATCAGGTTCACAAAAGGATAGCTAAAAGATGCAAGTATGAGACATCAGTTGTACAAAATTAAAGCTAAACATCTAGTTGACGTAGATAGCTGGCTTCATTGTTCCTTGTGACTATAGTCCTTTTATTTGCTTCCTACAAAGTTAAACAATTCCCAATTATAATACACTACTAGAAACTAGACTACAGTACTAAAATGCCAGCATAAAGGATTATCACATTCTCAAAAATATAAATAGTAAAAAATACAGAGAATTCAGTAATCATGTGTTAACACCAACGTTGATCCTCGGCTGAGACCACCCCCAGCCAGCCCACCATCTCCATAAGGAATTGATAGGTCAGCAAAGGGTTTGTTTCTCCTCTTTAAAAATAAGATAAATTACTCTATTGGCATAGGCAAAAAAACTGGAGTACGTTTGAGCTGGAGGTAGCAGAACCGTTTAAAGCATCTATTTGTGTTTATACAATTAACTATGTATTGTCGTTGATTATTTTACATTGTAGTATTGTCAGCTTCTGTTATGGCGCTGCTCGAAGGAAGGCGCGAGAGGACCGGCCGGGGGCCTTTTTGCCCACGGCCGGGCAAGAGGGTAGGGATTTCCTTCTTAATTCTTGCTTGATTAGATTGATACATCTCCTCTTTTTATATAGAGAGGTTTACTTGACACCCAAGCAAGGCTTACTTGACCCCTAAGCAAGCAACCCTTATCTTTAATTAACCCTAAGACTAATGGGCCCATTAGGCCCATTACGTACTCTAACACTACATCCCACCTGGACATGCAGCTTGTCCTCGAGCTGCAGCCTAACCAACTTATAACCATGATGACCCACAAGTGTAGGGATCAATTGTAGTCCTTTCGATAAGTAAGAGTGTCGAACCCAACGAGGAGCAGAAGGAAATGATAAGCAGATTTTAGTAAGGTTTTCTCTGCAAGCACTGAAATTGTAGGTGATAGATAATTTTGTATAAGATAAATAGTAACGAGTAATAAGTAAATAAAATAAGTAAAGTGCAGCAAGGTGGCCCAATCCTTTATGTAGCAAAGGATAAGCCTGGACAATTTCTAATAATGAGAAAGGAGCTCCCGAGGACACATGGGAATTTTCATCAAGCTAGTTTTCATCACGTTCATATGATTCACGTTCGGTACTTTGATAATTTGATATGTGGGTGGACCGGTACTTGGGTACTGCCCTTACTTGGACAAGCATCCCACTTATGATTAACCCCTATTGCAAGCGTCCGCAACTACAAAATAAGTATTAAGGTAAACCTAACCACAACATTAAACATATGGATCCAAATCAGCCCCTAACGAAGCAACGCATAAACTAGGGTTTAAGCTTCTATCACTCTAGAAACCCATCATCTACTTATTACTCCCCCATGCCTTCTGAAGGAAATATGCCCTAGAGGCAATAATAAAGTTATTATTTATTTCCTTATAATCATGATAAATGTTTATTATTCATGCTAGAATTGTATTTACCGGAAACATAATACATGTGTGAATACATAGACAAACATAGTGTCACTAGTATGCCTCTACTTGACTAGCTCGTTAATCAAAGATGGTTATGTTTCCTAACCATGAACAAAGAGTTGTTATTTGATTAACGAGGTCACATCATTAGTAGAATGATCTGATTGACATGACCCATTCCATTAGCTTAGCACCCGATCGTTTAGTATGTTGCTATTGCTTTCTTCATGACTTATACATGTTCCTATGACTATGAGATTATGCAACTCCCGTTTACCGGAGGAACACTTTGGGTACTACCAAACGTCACAACATAACTGGGTGATTATAAAGGAGTACTACAGGTGTCTCCAATGGTCGATGTTGGGTTGGCGTATTTCGAGATTAGGATTTGTCACTCCGATTGTCGGAGAGGTATCTCTGGGCCCTCTCGGTAATACACATCACATAAGCCTTGCAAGCATTACAACTAATATGTTAGTTGTGAGATGATGTATTACGGAACGAGTAAAGAGACTTGCCGGTAACGAGATTGAACTAGGTATTGGATACCGACGATCGAATCTCGGGCAAGTAACATACCGATGACAAAGGGAACAACGTATGTTGTTATGCGGTCTGACCGATAAAGATCTTCGTAGAATATGTAGGAGCCAATATGGGCATCCAGGTCCCGCTATTGGTTATTGACCAGAGACATGTCTCGGTCATGTCTACATTGTTCTCGAACCCGTAGGGTCCGCACGCTTAAGGTTACGATGACAGTTATATTATGAGTTTATGCATTTTGATGTACCGAAGGTTGTTCGGAGTCCCGGATGTGATCACGGACATGACGAGGAGTCTCGAAATGGTCGAGACATAAAGATTGATATATTGGAAGCCTATGTTTGGACATCGGAAGTGTTCCGGGTGAAATCGGGATTTTACCGGGTTACCGGGAGGTTACCGGAACCCCCCGGGAACCACATGGGCCTTCATGGGCCTTAGTGGAAAGGAAAAAGGGGCAGCCCAAGGGGGCTGCGCGCCTCCCCCCTTCCCCTAGTCCTATTAGGACTAGGAGAGGTGGCCGGCCACCCCTCTCCCTCTTTCCCCCTTGGGAATCCTAGTTGGAATAGGATTGGAGGGGAGTCCTACTCCCGGTAGGAGTAGGACTCCTCCTGCGCCTCCTCCTCCTGGCCGGCGCACCCTCCCCCCTTGGCTCCTTTATATACTGAGGCAGGGGCACCTCTAAACACACAAGTTGACACAAGTTGATCCACGTGATCGATTCCTTAGCCGTGTGCGGTGCCCCCTGCCACCATATTCCTCGATAATACTGTAGCGGAGTTTAGGCGAAGCCCTGCTGCTGTAGTTCATCAAGATCGTCACCACGCCGTCGTGCTGACGAAACTCATCCCCGACACTTTGCTGGATCGGAGTCCGGGGATCGTCATCGAGCTGAACGTGTGCTCGAACTCGGAGGTGCCGTAGTTTCGGTGCTTGATCGGTTGGATTGTGAAGACGTACGACTACTTCTTCTACGTCGTGTCATCGCTTCCGCAGTCGGTCTGCGTTGGGTACGTAGACAACACTCTCCTCTCGTTGCTATGCATCACATGATCTTGCGTGTGCGTAGGAAATTTTTTGAAATTACTACGAAACCCAACAGTGGCATCCGAGCCTAGGTTAATGATGTTGATGTTATATGCACGAGTAGAACACAAGTGAGTTGTGGACGATACAAGTCATACTGCCTACCAGCATGTCATATTTTGGTTCGGCGGTATTGTTGGACGAGACGACCCGGACCAACCTTACGCGTACGCTTACGCGAGACCGGTTCCCTCGACGTGCTTTGCACAGAGATGGCTTGCGGGCGACTGCCTCTCCAACTTTAGTTGAACCAAGTATGGCTACGCCCGGTCCTTGCGAAGGTTAAAACGGAGTCTATTTGACAAACTATCGTTGTGGTTTTGATGCGTAGGTGAGATTGGTTCTTACTTAAGCCCGTAGCAGCCACGTAAAACATGCAACAACAAAGTAGAGGACGTCTAACTTGTTTTTGCAGGGCATGTTGTGATGTGATATGGTCAAAGCATGATGCTGAATTTTATTGTATGAGATGATCATGTTTTGTAACCAAGTTATCGGCAACTGGCAGGAGCCATATGGTTGTCGCTTTATTGTATGCAATGCAATCGCGATGTAATGCTTTACTTTATTACTAAACGGTAGTGATAGTCGTGGAAGCATAAGATTGGCGAGACGACAACGATGCTACGATGGAGATCAAGGTGTCGCGCCGGTGACGATGGTGATCATGACGGTGCTTCGGAGATGGAGATCACAAGCACGAGATGATGATGGCCATATCATATCACTTATATTGATTGCATGTGATGTTTATCTTTTTATGCATCTTATCTTGCTTTGATTGACGGTAGCATTATAAGATGATCTCTCACTAAATTATCAAGAAGTGTTCTCCCTGAGTATGCACCGTTGCCAAAGTTCGTCGTGCCCAGACACCACGTGATGATCGGGTGTGATAAGCTCTACGTCCATCTACAACGGGTGCAAGCCAGTTTTGCACACGCAGAATACTCAGGTTAAACTTGACGAGCCTAGCATATGCAGATATGGCCTCGGAACACGGAGACCGAAAGGTCGAGCGTGAATCGTATAGTAGATATGATCAACATAACGATGTTCACCATTGAAAACTACTCCATCTCACGTGATGATCGGTTATGGTTTAGTTGATTTGGATCACGTGATCACTTAGAGGATTAGAGAGATGTCTATCTAAGTGGGAGTTCTTTTGTAATATGATTAATTGAACTTAAAATTTATCATGAACTTAGTCCCTGATAGTATCTTGCTTGTTTATGTTGATTGTAGATAGATGGCTCGTGCTGTTGTTCCGTTAAATTTTAATGCGTTCCTTGAGAAAGCAAAGTTGAAAGATGATGGTAGCAATTACACGGACTGGGTCCGTAACTTGAGGATTATCCTCATTGCTGCACAGAAGAATTACGTCCTGGAAGCACCGCTGGGTGCCAGGCCTGCTGCTGGAGCAACGCCAGATGTTATGAACGTCTGGCAGAGCAAAGCTGATGACTACTCGATAGTTCAGTGTGCCATGCTTTACGGCTTAGAATCGGGACTTCAACGACGTTTTGAACGTCATGGAGCACATGAGATGTTCCAGGAGTTGAAGTTAATATTTCAAGCAAATGCCCGGATTGAGAGATATGAAGTCTCCAATAAGTTCTATAGCTGCAAGATGGAGGAGAACAGTTCTGTCAGTGAGCATATACTCAAAATGTCTGGGTATAATAATCACTTGATTCAATTGGGAGTTAATCTTCCGGATGATTGCGTCATTGACAGAATTCTCCAATCACTGCCACCAAGCTACAAGAGCTTCGTGATGAACTATAATATGCAAGGGATGAACAAGACTATTCCCGAGCTCTTCGCAATGCTGAAAGCTGCGGAGGTAGAAATCAAGAAGGAGCATCAAGTGTTGATGGTTAACAAGACCACTAGTTTCAAGAAAAAAGGGCAAAGGGAAGAAAAAGGGGAACTTCAAAAAGAACGGCAAGCAAGTTGCTGCTCAAGAGAAGAAACCCAAGTCTAGACCTAAGCCTGAAACTGAGTGCTTCTACTGCAAGCAGACTGGTCACTGGAAGCGGAACTGCCCCAAGTATTTGGCGGATAAGAAGGATGGCAAGGTGAACAAAGGTATATGTGATATACATGTTATTGATGTGTACCTTACTAGAGCTCGCAGTAGCACCTGGGTATTTGATACTGGTTCTGTTGCTAATATTTGCAACTCGAAACAGGGACTACAGAATAAGCGGGCACTAGCAAAGGACGAGGTGACAATGCGCGTGGGAAACGGTTCCAAAGTCGATGTGATCGCAGTCGGCACGCTACCTCTACATCTACCTTCGGGATTAATATTAGACCTAAATAATTGTTATTTGGTGCCAGCGTTGAGCATGAACATTATATCTGGATCTTGTTTAATGCGAGACGGTTATTCATTTAAATCAGAGAATAATGGTTGTTCTATTTATATGAGTAACATCTTTTATGGTCATGCACCCTTGAAGAGTGGTCTATTCTTACTAAATCTCGATAGTAGTAATACACATATTCATAATGTTGAAGCCAAAAGATGCAGAGTTGATAATGAAAGTGCAACTTATTTGTGGCACTGTCGTTTAGGTCATATCGGTATAAAGCGCATGAAGAAACTCCATACCGATGGACTTTTGGAACCACTTGATTATGAATCATTTGGTACTTGCGAACCGTGCCTCTTGGGCAAGATGACTAAAACACCGTTCTCCGGTACTATGGAGAGAGCAACAGATTTGTTGGAAATCATACATACCGATGTATGTGGCCCGATGAATATTGAGGCTCGTGGCGGATATCGTTATTTTCTCACCTTCACAGATGATTTAAGCAGATATGGGTATATTTACTTAATGAAACATAAGTCTGAAACATTTGAAAAGTTCAAAGAATTTCAGAGTGAAGTTGAAAATCATCGTAACAAGAAAATTAAGTTTCTACGATCTGATCGTGGAGGAGAATATTTGAGTTACGAGTTTGGTGTACATTTGAAAAATTGTGGAATAGTTTCGCAACTCACGCCACCCGAAACACCACAGCGTAATGGTGTGTCCGAACGTCGTAATCGTACTTTACTAGATATGGTGCGATCTATGATGTCTCTTACTGATTTACCGCTATCATTTTGGGGATATGCTTTAGAGACGGCCGCATTCACGTTAAATAGGGCACCATCAAAATCCGTTGAGACGACGCCTTATGAACTGTGGTTTGGCAAGAAACCAAAGTTGTCGTTTCTTAAAGTTTGGGGCTGCGATGCTTATGTGAAAAAACTTCAACCTGATAAGCTCGAACCCAAATCGGAGAAATGTGTCTTCATAGGATACCCAAAGGAAACTGTTGGGTACACCTTCTATCACAGATCCAAAGGCAAAACATTCGTTGCTAAGAATGGATCATTTCTAGAGAAGGAGTTTCTCTCGAAAGAAGTGAGTGGGAGGAAAGTAGAACTTGACGAGGTAACTGTACCTGCTCCCTTACTGGAGAGTAGCTCATCACAGAAAACTGTTTCAGTGACACCTACACCGGTTAGTGAGGAAGCCAATGATAATGATCATGAAACTTCAGATCAAGATACTACTGAACCACGTAGATCAACCAGAGTAAGATCCGCGCCAGAGTGGTACGGAAATCCTGTTTTGGAAGTCATGCTACTAGATCATGATGAACCTACGAACTATGAAGAAGCGATGGTGAGCCCAGATTCCGCAAAGTGGCTTGAAGCCATGAAATCTGAGATGGGATCCATGTATGAGAACAAAGTATGGACTTTGGTTGACTTGCCCGATGATCGGCAAGCAATTGAGAATAAATGGATCTTTAAGAAGAAGACTGACGCTGATGGTAATGTTACTGTCTACAAAGCTCGACTTGTCGCAAAAGGTTTTCGACAAGTTCAAGGAATTGACTACGATGAGACCTTCTCACCCGTAGCGATGCTTAAGTCCGTCCGAATCATGTTAGCAATTGCCGCATTTTATGATTATGAAATTTGGCAAATGGATGTCAAAACTGCATTCCTGAATGGATTCCTGGAAGAAGAGTTGTATATGATGCAACCAGAAGGTTTTGTCGATCCAAAGGGAGCTAACAAAGTGTGCAAGCTCCAGCGATCCATTTATGGACTGGTGCAAGCCTCTCGGAGTTGGAATAAACGTTTTGATAGTGTGATCAAAGCATTTGGTTTTATACAGACTTTAGGAGAAGCCTGTATTTACAAGAAAGTGAGTGGGAGCTCTGTAGCATTTCTGATATTATATGTGGATGACATATTACTGATTGGAAATGATATAGAATTTCTGGATAGCATAAAGGGATACTTGAATAAAAGTTTTTCAATGAAAGACCTCGGTGAAGCTGCTTACATATTAGGCATTAAGATCTATAGAGATAGATCAAGACGCTTAATTGGACTTTCACAAAGCACATACCTTGACAAAATTTTGAAGAAGTTCAAAATGGATCAAGCAAAGAAAGGGTTCTTGCCTGTGTTACAAGGTGTGAAATTGAGTAAGACTCAATGCCCGACCACTGCAGAAGATAGAGAGAATATGAAAGATGTTCCCTATGCATCAGCCATAGGCTCTATCATGTATGCAATGCTGTGTACCAGACCTGATGTGTGCCTTGCTATAAGTTTAGCAGGGAGGTACCAAAGTAATCCAGGAATGGATCACTGGACAGCGGTCAAGAACATCCTGAAATACCTGAAAAGGACTAAGGATATGTTTCTCGTATATGGAAGTGACAAAGAGCTCATCGTAAAAGGTTACATTGATGCAAGCTTTGACACTGATCCGGACGATTCTAAATCGCAAACCGGATACGTGTTTACATTAAACGGTGGAGCTGTCAGTTGGTGCAGTTCTAAACAAAGCGTCGTAGCGGGATCTACATGTGAAGCGGAACACATAGCTGCTTCGGAAGCAGCAAATGAAGGAGTCTGGATGAAGGAGTTCATATCCGATCTAGGTGTCATACCTAGTGCATCGGGTCCAATGAAAATCTTTTGTGACAATACTGGTGCAATTGCCTTGGCAAAGGAATCCAGATTTCACAAAAGGACCAAACACATCAAGAAACGCTTCAACTCCATCCGGGATCTAGTCCAGGTGGGAGACATAGAGATTTGCAAGATACATACGGATCTGAATGTTGCAGACCCGTTGACTAAGCCTCTTCCACGAGCAAAACATGATCAGCACCAAGGCTCCATGGGTGTTAGAATCATTACAGTGTAATCTAGATTATTGACTCTAGTGCAAGTGGGAGACTGAAGGAAATATGCCCTAGAGGCAATAATAAAGTTATTATTTATTTCCTTATAATCATGATAAATGTTTATTATTCATGCTAGAATTGTATTTACCGGAAACATAATACATGTGTGAATACATAGACAAACATAGTGTCACTAGTATGCCTCTACTTGACTAGCTCGTTAATCAAAGATGGTTATGTTTCCTAACCATGAACAAAGAGTTGTTATTTGATTAATGAGGTCACATCATTAGTAGAATGATCTGATTGACATGACCCATTCCATTAGCTTAGCACCCGATCGTTTAGTATGTTGCTATTGCTTTCTTCATGACTTATACATGTTCCTATGACTATGAGATTATGCAACTCCCGTTTACTGGAGGAACACTTTGGGTACTACCAAACGTCACAACGTAACTGGGTGATTATAAAGGAGTACTACAGGTGTCTCCAATGGTCGATGTTGGGTTGGCGTATTTCGAGATTAGGATTTGTCACTCCGATTGTCGGAGAGGTATCTCTGGGCCCTCTCGGTAATACACATCACATAAGCCTTGCAAGCATTACAACTAATATGTTAGTTGTGAGATGATGTATTACGGAACGAGTAAAGAGACTTGCCGGTAACGAGATTGAACTAGGTATTGGATACCGACGATCGAATCTCGGGCAAGTAACATACCGATGACAAAGGGAACAACGTATGTTGTTATGCGGTCTGACCGATAAAGATCTTCGTAGAATATGTAGGAGCCAATATGGGCATCCAGGTCCCGCTATTGGTTATTGACCAGAGACATGTCTCGGTCATGTCTACATTGTTCTCGAACCCGTAGGGTCCGCACGCTTAAGGTTACGATGACAGTTATATTATGAGTTTATGCATTTTGATGTACCGAAGGTTGTTCGGAGTCCCGGATGTGATCACGGACATGACGAGGAGTCTCGAAATGGTCGAGACATAAAGATTGATATATTGGAAGCCTATGTTTGGACATCGGAAGTGTTCCGGGTGAAATCGGGATTTTACCGGGTTACCGGGAGGTTACCGGAACCCCCCGGGAACCACATGGGCCTTCATGGGCCTTAGTGGAAAGGAAAAGGGGCAGCCCAAGGGGGCTGCGCGCCTCCCCCCTTCCCCTAGTCCTATTAGGACTAGGAGAGGTGGCCGGCCACCCCTCTCCCTCTTTCCCCCTTGGGAATCCTAGTTGGAATAGGATTGGAGGGGAGTCCTACTCCCGGTAGGAGTAGGACTCCTCCTGCGCCTCCTCCTCCTGGCCGGCGCACCCTCCCCCCTTGGCTCCTTTATATACTGAGGCAGGGGCACCTCTAAACACACAAGTTGACACAAGTTGATCCACGTGATCGATTCCTTAGCCGTGTGCGGTGCCCCCTGCCACCATATTCCTCGATAATACTGTAGCGGAGTTTAGGCGAAGCCCTGCTGCTGTAGTTCATCAAGATCGTCACCACGCCGTCGTGCTGACGAAACTCATCCCTGACACTTTGCTGGATCGGAGTCCGGGGATCGTCATCGAGCTGAACGTGTGCTCGAACTCGGAGGTGCCGTAGTTTCGGTGCTTGATCGGTTGGATTGTGAAGACGTACGACTACTTCTTCTACGTCGTGTCATCGCTTCCGCAGTCGGTCTGCGTTGGGTACGTAGACAACACTCTCCTCTCGTTGCTATGCATCACATGATCTTGCGTGTGCGTAAGAAAATTTTTGAAATTACTACGAAACCCAACACCTTCCTCTAGGCCCAAATAATGGTGAAGTGTCATGTAGTTGACATTCACATAACACCACTAGAGGAAAAGACAACATACATCTCATCAAAATATCGAACGAATACCAAATTCACATGACTACTAATAGCAAGACTTCACCCATGTCCACAGGAACAAACGTAACTACTCACAAAGCATATTCATGTTCATAATCAGAGGAGAAATAATATTCATAAAGGATCTGAACATATGATCTTCCACCAAATAAACAAATTAGTATCAACTACAAGGAGTAATCAACACTACTAGCAACCCACAGGTACCAATTTGTGGTTTTGATACAAGATTGGATACAAGAGATGAACTAGGGTTTTGAGGGAGATGGTGCTGGTGAAGATGTTGATGGAGATCAACCCCCTCCCGATGAGAGGATCGTTGGTGATGACGTTGGTGATGATTTCCCCCTCCCGGAGGGAAGTGTCCCCGGCAGAACAGCTCCGCCAGAGCCCTAGATTTGTTCCGCCAAGGTTCCGCCTCGCGGCGGCGGAGTTTCATCCCGTAAGCTTGCCCACGATTTTTTCCAGGGTAAAAGCTCTGATATAGAAAAATATGGACACCGGAGGCCCACCAGGGTGCCCAGGAGATAGGGGGCGCGCCCTATGGGGGGGGGCGCCCTCCTGTCTCCTGGACAGGGTGCAGGCCCCCTGGTGTATTTCTTTCGCTCAATAATTCTTATTAAATCCAAAAAGATGTTTTGTGGAGTTTCAGGACTTTTGGAGTTGTGCAGATTAGGTTTCCAACGTTTGCTCCTTTTCCAGCCAGAATTCTAGCTGCCGGCATTCCCCCTCTTCATGATAAAGCTTGTAAAATAAGAGAGAATAGCCATAAGTATCGAGATATAATGTGTAATAACAGCCCATAATGCAATAAATATTGATATAAAAGCATCATGCAAAACGGACGTATCAACTCCCCCAAGCTTAGACCTCGCTTGTCCTCAAGCGGAAGCCAAAATCGAAAAATATGTCCACATGTTTAGAGATAGAGGTGTCGATAAAAATAAAATACAGACATGAGGGCATCATGATCATTCTTGTAACAGTTATATAGATTTCATCATATGCTTTCTTATGCTCTAGTAACAAGCAATTCACAATGTCAAGTATGGTTCAAAAACTTTATTAGGAACTAACAAACTATAATCTCAGTCATTGAAGCAATTGCAATTTATCGTAACATCAGAAAGAGTCAACAATAGAGCTTTTCATCAAGCTCACATACTCAACTATCTCGTAGTCTTCTACAATTGCTAACACTCACGCAGTACTTGTGGTTATGGAGTTTCAGCCGGACATTGAGAAAGATAGGGGCTTATTGTGTTGCCTCCCAACGTATTCACCTTTAGGTGATGTCAACAATAATAGCCCATGCTAACTTACATCCAATTGGATATATATATCATGATCTTTCAAACACGAGGAGCTTGCCAAAGGAAAAAATGAAAAAGGGAATGGTGGGGAGCACCTTGACTCAAGCATAAAGTAAAAACATAAAGTAAAAGATAGGCCCTTCACAGAGGGAAGCAGAGGTTGTCATGTGCGTTTAGGGTTGATGCACAAAATCTTAATGCAAAAGAACGTCACTTTATATTGCCCCTTGTATGTGAACCTTTATTATGCAGTCCGTCGCTTTTATTACTTCCACAACAAGTTCGAACAAAGCTTATTTTCTCTGCATTAATAAGTCATACATATTTAGATAGCAACTTTTATTGCTTGCAACATGACAACTTACTTGAAGGATCTTACTCAATCCATAGGTAGGTATGGTGGACTCTCATGGCAAAACTGGGTTTAAGGATATTTGGAAGCACAAGTAGTATCTCTACTTGGTGCAAGGAATTTGGCTAGCATGAGGGGGAAAGGCAAGCTCAACATGTTTGGAAGGTCGATGACAATATACTTTAACTGAGATGTCGGAAAACATAAACTATTACGTTGTCTTCCTTGTCCAACGTCAACTCTTTTAGCATGTCATACTTAATGAGTGCTCCCAATTATAAAAGGTGTCCAAGATAATATATTTGTATGTGAACCCCTCTTTCCTTATCACTTCCTATTAATTGCAACGATGACCAAAACTACGTTCATCAACTCTCAACAATTTTTATTCCTCATACTTTCTATGTGTGAAGTTATCACTATCCAAAAGATCAATATGAACTCATTTATTCTTTCTACTTTCTCAAGATCATAGCAACAAAGCAAAGCCCGTGACTCAACACTAATCTTTATTATAGATAGCTCACGGACTCGATTACAAAAAGAGATCACAAAGCAAAACTCAAACTACTTGATATCAAAACTTCAATCTACTAGATCAAGATACTATTAAAAGGATCAGACTAAATAAAGCGGTAAAGATAGGAGTGTGATGGTGATACGATACCGGGGCACCTCCCCCAAGCTTGGTAGTTGCCAAGGGGGGTGCCCATACCCATGTGATTATGTCCTCGGAGGTGGTGAAGTAGGAGTTGTTGATGATGTAGGCTTGTCGTCCGTCTTCCAAGGCATAGGCTCACCATCATAGTGAAGGAAATATGCCCTAGAGGCAATAATAAAGTTATTATTTATTTCCTTAATTCATGATAAATGTTTATTATTCATGCTAGAATTGTATTAACCAGAAACATAATACATGTGTGAATACATAGACAAACATATAGTCACTAGTATGCCTCTACTTGAATAGCTCGTTGATCAAAGATGGTTATGTTTCCTAACCATAGACGTGTGTTGTCATTTGATTAATGGGATCACATCATTAGAAGAATGATGTGATTGACATGACCCATTCCGTTAGCCTAGCACTTGATCGTTTAGTATATTGCTATTGCTTTCTTCATGACTTATACAAGTTCCTGTAACTATGAGAATTATGCAACTCCCGTTTACCGGAGGAACACTTTGGGTACTACCAAACGTCACAACGTAACTGGGTGATTATAAAGGAGTACTACAGGTGTCTCCGAAGGTACATGTTTAGTTGGCATATTTCAAGATTAGGTTTTGTCACTCCGATCGTCGGAGAGGTATCTCTGGGCCCTATCGGTAATGCACATCATTATAAGCCTTGCAAGCAATGTGACCAATGAGTTGGTTATGGGATGATGCATTACAGAACGAGTAAAGAGACTTGCCGGTAACGAGATTGAACTAGGTATTGGATACCGACGACCAAATCTCGGGCAAGTAACATACCGATGACAAAGGGAACAACGTATGTTGTTATGCGGTTTGACCGATAAAGATCTTCGTAGAATATGTAGGAACCAATATGGGCATCCAGGTCCCGCTATTGGTTATTGACCGAGAACAGTTCTAGGTCATGTCTACATAGTTCTCGAACCCGTAGGGTCCGCACGCTCAACGTTACGATGACAATTTTATTATGAGTTTATAAGTTTTGACGTACCGAAGTTTGTTTGGAGTCCCGGATGTGATCACGGACATGACGAGGAGTCTCGAAATGGTCGAGACATAAAGATTGATATATTGGACGACTATATTCGGACACCGGAATTGTTCCAGGTGATTTCGGAGAAAACCGGAGTGCCGGGGGGGGGGGGGGTTACCAGAACCTCCCGGGAGAGTATTGGGCCTTATGGGCCTTAGGGGAAAGGAGAGAGGGGCAGCCAGCATGGGCCGCGCGCCCCCTCCCCCCTTCCCCCTTGCTCCTTTATATACGGGGGCAGGGGGGCACCCCATAGACACAAGTTGATCTACGGATCGTTCCTTAGCCGTGTGCGGTGCCCCCCTCCACCATATTCCACCTTGGTCATATCGTCGCGGAGTTTAGGCGAAGCCCTGCGCCAGTAGAACATCATCATCGTAACCACGCCGTCGTGCTGACGGAACTCATCCCCGACGCTTTGCTGGGTCGGAGCCCGGGGATCGTCATCGAGCTGAATGTGTGCTGAATTCGGAGGTGCCGTACGTTTGGTACTTGGATCGGTCGGATCGTGAAGACGTACGACTACATCAACCGCGTTGTCATAACGCTTCCGCTTACGGTCTACGAGGTTACGTGGACAATACTCTCCCCTCTCGTTGCTATGCCATCACCATGATCTTGAATGTGCGTAGGAAATTTTTGAAATTACTACGTTCCCCAACAGTGGCATCCGAGCCTAGGTTTTATGCGTTGATGTTATATGCACGAGTAGAACACAAGTGAGTTGTGTGCGATACAAGTCATACTGCTTACCAGCATGTCATACTTTGGTTCAGCGGTATTGATGGATGAAGCGGCCCGGACCGCCATTACGCGTACGCTTACGCGAGGTTGGTTTTACCGCCGTGCTTTGCACACAGGTGACTAGCGGGTGTCAATTTCTCCAACTTTAGTTGAATCGAGTGTGGCTACGCCCGGTCCTTGCGAAGGTTAAAACATCACCAACTTGACGAACTATCGTTGTGGTTTTTGATGCGTAGGTAAGAACGGTTCTTGCTCAGCCCGTAGCAGCCACGTAAAACTTGCAACAACAAAGTAGAGGACGTCTAACTTGTTTTTGCAGGGCATGTTGTGATGTGATATGGTCAAGACGTGATGAGATATAAGTTGTTGTATGAGATGTGATCATGTTTTGTTGAAGTTATCGGCAACTGGCAGAAGCCCTATGGTTGTCTCTTTGTTGCATAAGATGCAAGTGCCAAATAATTGCTTTACTTTATCGCTATGCGATAGCAATAGTTGCAAGAGCAATAGTTGGCGAGACGACCATGTGACGACACATTTATATAGATCAAGATGATGAAGATCACGGTGTCGTGCCGGTGACGATAGAGATCATGACAGTACTTTGGAGATGGAGATCAAAGGCGCAAGATGATCATGGCCATATCATGTCACATATTTTGATTGCATATGATGTTTATCTGTTATACATCTTATTGTTTTGTTTGACGGTAGCATTTTAAGATGATCTCTCACTAATTATCAAGAAGTGTTCTCCCTGAGTATGCACCGTTGCGAAAGTTCTTCGTGCTGAGACACCACGTGATGATCGGGTGTGATAGGCTCTATGTTCAAATACAATGGGTGCAAAACAGTTGCACACGCGGAATACTCGGATTAAACTTGACGAGCCTAGCATATACAGATATGGCCTCGGAACACGGAGACCGAAAGGTCGAGCGTGAATCATATAGTAGATATGATCAACATAGTGATGTTCACCATTGAAAACTACTCCATCTCACGTGATGATCGGACATGGTTTAGTTGATTTGGATCACGTGATCACTTAGATGACTAGAGAGATGTCTGTCTAAGTGGGAGTTCTTAAGTAATATGATTAATTGAACTTAAATTTATCATGAACTTAGTCCTGGTAGTATTTTGCAAATTATGTTGTAGATCAATCTTGCGTTGTTGCTTTCATATGTTTATTTTGATATGTTCCTAGAGAAAACTGTGTTGAAAGATGTTAGTAGCAATGATGCGGATTGGATCCGTGATCTGAGGTTTATCCTCATTGCTGCACAGAAGAATTATGTCATGAATGCACCGCTAGGTGACAAACCTATTGCAGGAGCAGATGCAGACGTTATGAACGTTTGGCTAAGCTCAATATGATGACTACTTGATAGTTTAGTGCACCATGCTTAACGGCTTAGAATCGGGACTTCAAGGACGTTTTGAATGTCATGGACCATATGAGATGTTCCAGAAATTGAAGTTGATATTTCAAGAAAATACCCGAGTTGAGAGATATGAAGTCTCCAACAAGTTCTATAGCTAAAAGATGGAGGAGAATCGATCAACTAGTGAGCATGTGCTTAGATTGTCTGGGTACTTCAATCGCTTGAATCAAGTGGGAGTTAATCTTCCAGATAAGATAGTGATTGACAGAATTCTCTAGTCGCCATCACTAAGTTAATAGAACTTCGTGATGAACTATAGTATGCAAGGGATGATGAAAATGATTCCCGAGCTCTTCGTGATATTGAAATCGATGAAGGTAGAAATCAAGAAAGAGCATCAAGTGTTGATGATTGACAAGACCACTAGTTTGAAGAAAAGGGCAAAGGGAAAGAAAGGGAACTTCAAGTGGAAAGACAAGCAAGTTGTCACTCCTGCGAAGAAGCCCAAAGCTGGACCATAGCCTGAAACTGAGTGCTTACACTGCAAAGGAAATGGTCACTGGAAGCGGAAATTCCCTGAACATTTGGTGGATAAGAAGGATGGCAAAGTGAACAAAGGTATATTTGATATACAGGTTCTTGATATGTTCCTTACCAGTGTTTATAGTAGCCCCTGAGTATTTGATACTTGTTCGGTTGCTAAGATTAGTAACTCGAAACAGGAGTTACAGAATAAACAGAGACTAGTTGAAGGGGAAGTGACGATGAGTGTTGGAAGTAGTTCCAAGATTGATATGATCATCATCGCACACTCCCTAAACTTTCGGGATAAGTGTTAAACCTAAATAAATGTTATTTAGCATTTGCGTTGAGCATGAATATGATTTGATCATGTTTATTGCAATACGGTTATTCATTTAAAATCAGAGAATAATTGTTGTTTTGTTTACATGAATAAAACCTTCAATGGTCATACACCCAATGAAAATAGTTTGTTGGATCTCGATCGTGATGATGCACATATTCATAATATTGATGCCAAAAGATGCAAAGTTAATAATGATAGTGCAACTTATTTGTGGCACTGCCATTTGGGTCATATCGGTGTAAAGCGCATGAAGAAACTCCATAAAGATGGATTTTTGGAATCACTTTGTTATGAATCATTTGATGCTTGCGAACCATGCCTTTTGGGCAAGATGACTAAAACTCCGTTCTCCGGAACAATGGAACGAGCTACTAACTTGTTGGAAATAATACATACCGATGTATGCGATGCAATGTGTATTGATGCTCGTGGCAAGTATCATTATTTTCTGACCTTCACAAGATGATTTGAGGAGATATGGGTATATCTACTTGATGAAATATAAGTCTGAAATAGTTGAAATGTTCAAAGAATTTTAGAGTGAAGTGGAAAAATCATCGTAACAAGAAAATAAAGTTTCTGCGATCTGATCGCGGAGACGAATATTTGAGTTACAAGTTTGATCTTCAATTAAAACAATGTGGAATAGTTTCACAGCTCACGTCACCTGGAACACCACAACGTTATGGTGTGTCCGAACGTCGTAACCGCACTTTATTGATATGGTGCGATCTATGATGTCTCTTACTGATTTACCACTATTGTTTTGGGGTTATGCATTAGAGACAGCTGCATTCACGTTAAAAAGGGCACCATCTAAATCCGTTGAGACGACACCATATGAACTGTGGTTTAGCAAGAAACCCAAGTTGTCGTTTCTTAAAGTTTGGGGTTGTGATGCTTATGTGAAAAAGTTTCATCCTGATAAGCTCAAACCCAAATCGGAGAAGTGCGTCTTCATAGAATACCCAAAGGAAACTTTTGGGTACACCTTCTATCACAGATCCGAAGGCAAGATATTCGTTGCTAAAAATGGATCCTTTCTAGAGAAGGAGTTTCTCTCGAAAGAAGTGAGTGGGAGGAAAGTAGAGCTTGATAAGGTAATTTGTACCTTCTCCCGAATTGGAAAGTAGTGCATCACAGAAATCAGTTCCAGTGATTCCTACACCAATTAGTGAGGAAGTTAATGATGATGATCATGAAACTTCAGATCAAGTTGCTACCAAACCTCTTAGGTCTTCCAGAGTAAGATCCGCACTAGAGTGGTACGGTAATCATGTTCTAGAAGTCATGTTACTAGACCATGATGAACCTACGAACTATGAGGAAGTGATGATGAGCCCAGATTCCACGAAATGGCTTGAGGCCATAAAATCTGAGATATGATCCATGTATGAGAACAAAGTATGGACTTTGATTGACTTGCTCAATGATCAGCAAGCCATGTTAAATAAATGGATCTTCAAGAGGAAGACGGACACTGATAGTAGTGTTACTATCTACTAAGCTCTACTTGTTGCGAAAGGTTTTCAACAAGTTCAAGGTGTTGAATACAATGAGATTTTCTCACTTGTATCGATGCTTAAGTCTGTCCGAATCATGTTAGCAATTGCCACATTTTATGAAATCTGGCAAATAGATGTCAAAACTGCATTCCTTAATGGATTTATTAAAGAAGAGTTGTATATGATGCAACCAGAAGGTTTTGTCAATCCTAAAGGAGCTAACAAAATATGCAAGCTCCAGCAATCCATCTATGGACTGGTGCAAGCATCTCAGACTTGGAATATACGTTTTGATAAGTTGATCAAAGCATATTGTTTTGTACAGACTTACGGTGAAGCCTGTATTTACAAGAAAGTGAGTGGGAGCACTACAACATTTCTGATAAGTATATGTGAATGACATATTGTTGATCGGAAATAATGTAGAATTATTCTGCAAAGCATAAAGGAGTGTTTGAAAGGAGTTCTTTAAAAGCAAGACCTCGGTGAAGCTGCTTACACATTGAGCATCAAGATCTATATAGATAGATCAAGACGCTTGATAAGATTTTTCAATGAGTGCATACCTTGATAACTTTTTGAAATAGTTCAAAATGGAACAGTCAAAGAAGGAGTTCTTGCCTGTGTTACAAGGTGTGCACTTGAGTAAGACTCAAGACCCGAGCATTGCAGAAAATAGAAAGAGAATGAAAAGTCATTCCCTATGCCTCAGCCATAGGTTCTATAAAGTATGCTATGCTGTGAACCAGACATATTGTATACCTTGCTCTGAGTTTGGCAAAGGAATACAATTTTGATCTAATAGTAGATCACTGGACAACGGTCAATGATATCCTTAGTGAGGACTAAGGAGATGTTTCTCGATTATGGAGGTGATAAAAGAGTTCGTTGTAAAAGCTACATCGGTGCAAACTTTTACACTGATCCAGATGACTCTAAGTCTCAAACTGGATACATATTGAAAGTGGGAGCAATTAAGCTAGAGTAGCTCCATGCAGAGCATTGAAGACATAGAATATTTGCAAAATACATACGGCTCTGAATATGACGGACCCGTTGACTAAGCTTCTCTCACGAGCAAAACATGATCACACCTTAGTACTCTTTGGGTGTTAATCACATAGCGATGTGAACTAGATTATTGACTCTAGTAAACCCTTTGGGTGTTGGTCACATGACGATGTGAACTATGGGTGTTAATCATATACAAATATGAATATTGGTGTTAAATCACATGGCGATGTGAACTAGATTATTGACTCTAGTGCAAGTGGGAGACTGAAGGAAATATGCCCTAGATGCAATAATAAAGTTATTATTTATTTCCTTAATTCATGATAAATGTTTATTATTCATGCTAGAATTGTATTAACTGAAAACATAATACATGTGTGAATACATAGACAAACATATAGTCACTAGTATGCCTCTACTTGACTAGCTCGTTGATCAAAGATGGTTATGTTTCCTAACCATAGACGTGTGTTGTCATTTGATTAATGGGATCACATCATTAGAAGAATGATGTGATTGACATGACCCATTCCGTTAGCCTAGCACTTGATCGATTAGTATATTGCTATTGCTTTCTTCATGACTTATACAAGTTCCAGTAACTATGAGAATTATGCAACTCCCGTTTACCAGAGGAACACTTTGGGTACTACCAAACGTCACAACGTAACTGGGTGATTATAAAGGAGTACTACAGGTGTCTCCGAAGGTACATGTTGAGTTGGCATATTTCGAGATTAGGTTTTGTCACTCCGATCGTCGGAGAGGTATCTCTGGGCCCTCTTGGTAATGCACATCATTATAAGCCTTGCAAGCAATGTGACCAATGAGTTGGTTACGGGATGATGCATTACAGAACGAGTAAAGAGACTTGCCGGTAACGAGATTGAACTAGGTATTGGATACCGACGATCAAATCTCGGGCAAGTAACATACCGATGACAAAGGGAACAACGTATGTTGTTATGCGGTTTGACCGATAAAGATCTTCATAGAATATGTAGGAACCAATATGGGCATCCAGGTCCCGCTATTGGTTATTGACTGAGAACAGTTCTAGGTCATGTCTACATAGTTCTCGAACCCGTAGGGTCCGCACGCTTAACGTTACGATGACAGTTTTATTATGAGTTTATAAGTTTTGATGTACCGAAGTTTGTTTGGAGTCCCGAATGTGATCACGGACATGACGAGGAGTCTCGAAATGGTCGAGACATAAAGATTGATATGTTGGACGACTATATTCGGACACCGGAATTGTTCCGGGTGATTTCGGAGAAAACCGGAGTGCCCGGGGGGGGGGGGGGGTTACCGGAACCCCCCGGGAGAGTATTGGGCCTTATGGGCCTTAGGGGAAAGGAGAGAAGGGCGGCCAGCATGGGCCGCGTGCCCCCTCCCCCCTCTAGTCCGAATTGGACTAGGGGGGGGGGCGCCCCCCCTTTCCTTCCCCCTCTCCCCCTTCCTTCCCCCTCCTAGTAGGAGTAGGAAAGGAGGAGTCCTACTCCTACTAGGAGGAGGATTCCTCCTCCTTGGCGCGCCCCAAGGGGCCGGCCGGCCTCCCCCCTTGCTCCTTTATATACGGGGGCAGGGGGGCACCCCATAGACACAAGTTGATCTACGGATCGTTCCTTAGCCGTGTGCGGTGGCCCCCTCCACCATATTCCACCTCGGTCATATTGTCGCGGAGTTTAGGCGAAGCCCTGCGCCAGTAGAACATCATCATCGTCACCACGCCGTCGTGCTGACGGAACTCATCCCCGACGCTTTGCTGGATCGGAGCCCGGGGATCGTCATCGAGCTGAACATGTGCTGAACTCGGAGGTGTCGTACGTTCGGTACTTGGATCGGTCAGATCGTGAAGACGTACGACTACATCAACCACGTTGTCATAACGCTTCCGCTTACAGTCTACGAGGGTACGTGGACAATACTCTCCCCTCTCGTTGCTATGCCATCACCATGATCTTGCATGTGCGTAGGAAATTTTTGAAATTACTACGTTCCCCAACACATAGAAGGATGATCGAGTCTCCGGGATCCTTAAATCTGCAGCCAAACTCATCCTCTTGAATCTATATTCATACTCACAGTTCTGGTTTTGCAGGTCATAGATCTGGGCTTGGAGGTGCTCAATTTTCTCTTGAAGCTTGAAGATGGTCTCCCCAATGACTTTGGCATCTAACTTGTGGTTGTTGGTGAACTCCGTGATCATCATCTGGTTGGCGTTGAGTCCACGCTCCACCATCCCTTGGCACTTGAAAACTTGCTGCTCCAAGGCTTCGAGCTTTGTCTCCACGCTCCTGGTACGCCTTGGTCCCTCCACATCGCGGATGTGCAGCACCCCCTCACGCATCTCAATGGTTTGAGGGTGTTGCAGCACCTCCGCAAGATAGGGGTTGATAACCCTCTCGAAAAACTTGTCCTTGGGAGCGCTTGGAGACGACATGCTGCTCTTAGATATGAAACAGAAACAACTCGAAACGAAAACAGAGGATATTTGCGTGATACGGTGTGAAAGAACATGCGGTGCCTCCATGTTTGGTTTTGGTAATTGATGACAATCTCTGTGGACTAATGGTTTCCTTGAGTTACATTTGAAGGGTTTTGTCCATAGGCTTTTCTTGGAGTCCATTTGTTGGTTTCAAGGAGAGTTTGTGATGACCACGGTGTTATTAAGGAATTATCCAAAGATCGGTCATGTTGCAGTGTGCAAGTTCAAGTGATGTATCATGAAGAGATCCAGTGCTTGAAGCTTGCCGTCCATTGTGGTGACAATGGACTTGCGAAGATGAGCGGAAGAGTGGCTCACCCATAGTGGAGTATGGGGGAGCAATCAACTAGTCTTCATCGAGCCAGCGCAATCAAGAAAGGTGGTCCATCTTGAGGAGGAGTAGATCATCATTATCTAGCTCAAGTGGACTTTGTGCAAGGCAAAGGTTTGCCCTTGATAGGTTTTCTATTTTACTGGTCTCATGGTAGTTGTGGGAGACCGGGTTATAGGATCGATTGCCGTACTATCAAGGGGGGCTCTCGATGAGTTGCTTGATCGTATCGTTCGTAGAGAGCTCAAACCATTGCATCCTTGCATCATCCTTATTGGTTCTTGTTTGGTTCTTCTCCTTGTGAGTTTTGGAGCTTTTGGTCATTTTTATGACAAGTTCGAGTTCATCGAAAACGGAGTTCACATGCGTCTTCTATGATGTTTTCGATGTTGGAGGGTATGCCGGTTCTTCTCTGTTGGAGGTTTCTCTCCTCTCTTGTTAGGCATACCTCCTCTGCCTCTCCTTGTTGACATCTTTAGTTTAGTGTGTATCAATGGATATCTCATTCCTTGATGTATCTTTAATGATATCTTCCAAGTGATGATTTCTCCATTTGGTATCCTTTTCACTTGGTATTTCTTTGTCTTTTGGTTTCGGGTTTTGAAAGTCTTGAGCATGCATGTTTACTTCGTGTATTTCATTTGGCATGTTTTCTTTCTTTGACTCAATATATAGGTGAAACTCCACCTAGTCTCAATTTGGATGAGATGTGCATGAAATTCATCTTCATATCTATATGCACATATTTATGTGGAATTTGTCCTATGTATTGGTGTTTCTAACTATTTGGTCCCGATAAGTTTGGGTACCGTTTAGTTTGTGTTGTTCTTCTAGGAACATTTGGAGATGCATTGGATGCTCGGCTCACTCACAAGGAAGGTGTTGTCACCATGTGCATATTGGAGTCAAGCTAGGATGATCAATGAACTACTATCTACCTTCAATTGGCATCTACTACATCCTTCCAATGATATCTCGGTAACAAGTATCTATTCATGCCTTCCCTTCTTGCATTCAACCTTGTGTAGGTTGTATCTTGGCATGATATTCATCTCATATCTTGTGATACTTGTTTTCTTTCTCAAAGCATCCCAACGATGATCTCTTGTTGCTAGTTGTGATGCCTTTGATGGGTGTGCGGTAGGAATTCATTTATATACAATAAGACCATATCTAGCCATGTGCTATGCTTCCAGGCAAATATCTTATTGGTATATGTATGACTTCCTTTGGATATCTTGTTCCTTCATGCTGTAACTATTTCGGGTGTACATCCTTCTTTGTAGATATATATCATCATGATTTCGTCTACCTAGAACCATATACACTTGAGAGAACTTACATCTCTAGTTGATGTCCTTTCTTTCACGTCCACCTTGTCTTTCTTATGTGTTGGAAATATGCCCTAGAGGCAATAATAAATTGATTATTATTATATTTCCTTGTTCATGATAATCGTTTATTATCCATGCTAGAATTGTATTGATAGGAAACTCAGATACATGTGTGGATACATAGACAACACCATGTCCCTAGTAAGCCTCTAGTTGACTAGCTCGTTAATCAATGGATGGTTACGGTTTCCTGACCATGGACATTGGATGTCGTTGATAACGGGATCACATCATTAGGATAATGATGTGATGGACAAGACCCAATCCTAAGCCTAGCACAAGATCATGTAGTTCGTATGCTAAAGCTTTTCTAATGTCAAGTTTCATTTCCTTAGACCATGAGATTGTGCAACTCCCGGATACCGTAGGAGTGCTTTGGGTGTGCCAAACGTCACAACGTAACTGGGTGGCTATAAAGGTACACTACGGGTATCTCTGAAAGTGTCTGTTGGGTTGGCACGAATCGAGATTGGGATTTTGTCACTCCGTGTAAACGGAGAGGTATCTCTGGGCCCACTCGGTAGGACATCATCATAATGTGCACAATGTGACCAAGGGGTTGATCACGGGATGATGTGTTACGGAACGAGTAAAGAGACTTGCAGGTAACGAGATTGAACAAGGTATCGGTATACCGACGATCGAATCTCGGGCAAGTACCATACCGCTAGACAAAGGGAATTGTATACGGGATTGATTGAGTCCTTGACATCGTGGTTCATCCGATGAGATCATCGTGGAACATGTGGGAGCCAACATGGGTATCCAGATCCCGCTGTTGGTTATTGACCGGAGAACATCTCGGTCATGACTACATGTCTCCCGAACCCGTAGGGTCTACACACTTAAGGTTCGATGACGCTAGGGTTATAAAGGAAGCTTGTATGTGGTTACCGAATGTTGTTCGGAGTCTCGGATGAGATCCCGGACGTCACGAGGAGTTCCGGAATGGTCCGGAGGTAAAGATTTATATATAGGAAGTCCTGTTTCGGCCATCGGGACAAGTTTCGGGGTCATCGGTATTGTACCGGGACCACCGGAAGGGTCCCGGGGGCCCACCGGGTGGGGCCACCTGCCCCGGGGGGCCACATGGGCTGTAGGGGTGCGCCTTGGCCTACATGGGCCAAGGGCACCAGCCCCTAGAGGCCCATGCGCCAAGATATAGGAAAAAGGGGAGAGTCCTAAAGGGGGGAAGGCACCTCCGAGGTGCCTTGGGGAGGATGGACTCCTCCCCCCCTCCTTAGCCGCACCCCTTCCTTGGAGGAGGGGGCAAGGCTGCGCCTCCCCCCTCTCCCCTGCCCCTATATATAGTGGAGGGGAGGGAGGGCATCCATACCTGAGCCCTTGGCGCCTCCCTCCCTCCCGTGACACCTCCTCCTCTCTCGTAGGTGCTTGGCGAAGCCCTGCAGGATTGCCACGCTCCTCCATCACCACCACGCCGTTGTGCTGCTGCTGGATGGAGTCTTCCTCAACCTCTCCTCTCCTTGCTGGATCAAGGCGTGGGAGACATCGTCGAGCTGTACGTGTCTTGAACGCGGAGGTGCCGTCCGTTCGGCACTAGGATCATCGGTGATCTGAATCACGACGAGTACGACTCCATCAACCCCGTTCACTTGAACGCTTCCGCTTAGCGATCTACAAGGGTATGTAGATGCACTCTTCTTTCTACTCGTTGCTGGTCTCTCCATAGATAGATCTTGGTGATACGCGTAGGAAAATTTTGAATTTCTGCTACGTTCCCCAACATTATGTTATTTCTTTGGTGGCTCCGTGAAAGCTTTTGCCTTGAGTGCGTGTCCTCTACTGTAGCATCTTGTTGCACTCTTGTGTGGTGAAGATTATTTTCCTCTTGCTTATCTTTAGGAGGCTTTTGCCATCTTTATTGGTATCCCTCGTCTTGATGAGCCTCTCCTCGTCTATCTTCACCACGGGTTGTCACAAGCATAGGGTCTCTTTTGCTAATTAGTAAGCTTGTGAACCCATTTGCTAGTTGTGTGTGGGAATTGTAGGCCTTGCACCATGTGCCTCATTCGTTCAAGACTATGTTGATGCTTAATGCTCATCCTAATTTTAGTCTTCTCAAGTGCTTCGCCATGACTCACACACATCATTTTGGTTGAGCCCTTTCTTAAGTTGTCTCTTTTACACGTTGCTCAACCATGTGCTTGTTGCAAGCGCTAGACTTTGTTTCCTATATGCTCACTTGCACTGGATGTGAGTTTCTATTGATTTTGGGGGAGCTATGATCCTATTTTGTGCACTTTGTATTCAAATACAAAATTTCTTATGTGTGCACAAATCATGGGGAGCTTCTCTAGTTTCTTTAGAACACTCCTTTGCGCTCATCATAATATCTTTATTCTTGTGGCATGTAGGATCATTGGTCTAGTTGGTTCAGTTGATATCCGTTGAGTGCTTGCTTCAATTAGTTTCTTCTGATTGCTTGTGTCTCTCTTTGTTATGTCTTTGTGGCATATCTTTCTGTTGCAATCTTTGGGCCTCAATATAGTTTGTCTTCCTCCAAGTATTGGCAGTTGGATATGTGTATTGCATTCCACTCTCTTGTTGAGAAATACACAATTTATGGAGGAACATCTTTTATTTTGGCCTTCTAAGCTTTTCACCCATTTTGGCAATCGATGCCAATGGGGGAGAAGTTTCAGAGAGTTTTGTGGAGAAGTTTAGAGAGTTATCTCCTCTTGCTTTGGTTTTGTTCCTTAGCATTTGCATCTCATTCGCATGCACTATTAGTTGTTGCATTGCATGGTGATGCATAGCTCCCTATATAAACTCTCTTGAAAGTGATTGTCATCAATTACCAAAATGGGGGAGATTGAAAGAACATGCGGTGCCTCCATGTTTGGTTTTGGTAATTGATGACAATCTCTATGGACTAATGGTTTCCTTGAGTTACATTTGAAGGGTTTTGTCCATAGGCTTTTCTTGGAGTCCATTTGTTGGTTTCAAGGAGAGTTTGTGATGACCACGGTGCTATTAAGGAATTATCCAAAGATCGGTCATGTTGCGGTGTGCAAGTTCAAGTGATGTATCATGAAGAGATCAAGTGCTTGAAGCTTGCCGTCCATTGTGGTGACAATGGACTTGCGAAGATGAGCGGAAGAGTGGCTCACCCATAGTGGAGTATGGGGGAGCAATCAACTAGTCTTCATCGAGCCAACGCAATCAAGAAAGGTGGTCCATCTTGAGGAGGAGTAGATCATCATCATCTAGCTCAAGTGGACTTTGTGCAAGGCAAAGGTTTGCCCTTGATAGGTTTTCTATTTTACCGGTCTCATGGTAGTTGTGGGAGATCGGGTTATAGGATCGATTGCCGTACTATCAAGGGGGGCTCTCGATGAGTTGCTTGATCGTATCGTTCGTAGAGAGCTCAAACCATTGCATCCTTGCATCATCCTTATTGGTTCTTGTTTGGTTCTTCTCCTTGTGAGTTTTGGAGCTTTTGGTCATTTTTATGACAAGCTCGAGTTCATCGAAAACGGAGTTCACATGCGTCTTCTATGATGTTTTCGATGTTGGAGGGTATGCCGGTTCTTCTCTGTTGGAGGTTTCTCTCCTCTCTTGTTAGGCATACCTCCTCTGCCTCTCCTTGTTGACATCTTTAGTTTAGTGTGTATCAATGGATATCTCATTCCTTGATGTATCTTTAATGATATCTTCCAAGTGATGATTTCTCCATTTGGTATCCTTTTCACTTGGTATTTCTTTGTCTTTTGGTTTCGGGTTTTGAAAGTCTTGAGCATGCATGTTTACTTCATGTATTTCATTTGGCATGTTTTCTTTCTTTGACTCAATATATAGGTGAAACTCCACCTAGTCTCAATTTGGATGAGATGTGCATGAAATTCATCTTCATATCTATATGCACATATTTATGTGGAATTTGTCCTATGTATTGGTGTTTCTAACTATTTGGTCCCGATAAGTTTGGGTACCGTTTAGTTTGTGTTGTTCTTCTAGGAACATTTGGAGATGCATTGGATGCTCGGCTCACTCACAAGGAAGGTGTTGTCACCATGTGCATATTGGAGTCAAGCTAGGATGATCAATGAACTACTATCTACCTTCAATTGGCATCTACTACATCCTTCCAATGATATCTCGGTAACAAGTATCTATTCATGCCTTCCCTTCTTGCATTCAACCTTGTGTCTGTTTTGATTCCTCTGCCTCTTCTTACTATAACCAGTCTCTGTTTTGATGCTACTCGTTGTCTTGTATCCAACAAGCTTGAGTTTGCTCAATTCGGAGCTCATTTGCGGAAGTTATGGCAGTTCTGGTTTTATTGTTACCCCCGTTGTCTTCTCTGCTAAATGAAGGACTCCTAGTGTTGCTGATCTAGGGCATGCGGTAGTACTGCTCTTCGGAGCGGTAGTACCGCAGGCCCTTGCGGTAGTACCGCTCTGTTGGAGCGGTAGTACCGTGGCCTCAGGCCAGGCGCAGCTGCTCGAGCGGTAGTAGGGGCGGATGTAATTTTTTACATCCGCGCCCTACGCGGTAGTACCGCTCCGCGGGCGCGGTAGTACCGTGGGCTCTGGCCAGGCTCAGCAGCATGAGCGGAAGTAGGGGCGGATGTAATTTTTTACATCCGCGCCCTACGCGGTAGTACCGCTCTTCGTGTGCGGTAGTACCATGCCGGAGTTTTTGCGCAGGTCCTCCCTCAGCGGAAGTAGGCACGGATGTAATTTATTTCATCCGCGCCCTTCCCAGGCTGAGACTTTCCTGCCTTGCGGTAGTACCGCAAGGGGGAGCGGTAGTACCGCGCAAGCGGTAGTACTGCCCCCTAGTCAGGCAAGTTCCGGCCTGTGCTACTGTCGCGGTAGTACCGTGGTCCTCCACGGTAGTACCGCGCAGCCTCGCGGTAGTACCGCGCCCCTGGTGCGGTAGTACCGCGTTGTGCGGGCTGAGTGAGGGGATAACGGTTGGATTTTCTCCCCACCTATAAAAGGGGGTCTTCTTCCCCATTGAGTCTAATCCTTTGAGCTCGTGTTCTTCCCCCATTGTTGACCTTCTTCGAGCTTGCTAACTCTCAATCCCTCCATGGATTCTTGCTAGTTTTTTGAGGGAAAAGAGAGAGGAGATCTAGATCCACATTTTCACCAATCACTTTCTCCTCTATGTGAGGGGAACCCCTTGGATCTAGTTCTTGGAGTTCTTGGTGTTCTCCTTCTTGTTCTTCCTCTCATTTTCCTCCCTAGCATTAGTTGCTTCGGTGGGATTTGAGAGAGAAGGACTTGGGCACTCCGTGTGCCCTTGCCATTGCATTTGGTGCATCGGTTTGAGTTCTCCACGGTGATACGTGGAAGTTACAAGTTGAGAAGCTTATTACTCTTGGGTGCTTGGTGCCCTTGAGCTTGTTCATCTTGGGTGCTTGGGCGCCCTAGCTAGTTGGTGGTGCTCGGAGCTCAATCATTGTGGTGTAAAGCTACGGGCAAGCGTCGGGGTCTCCAATTAGGTTGTGGAGATCGCCCCGAGCAATTTGACGGGTACCAGTGACCGCCCCCAAGGGTTGCCAAAGTGTACGGGTTCGGTGACTGCCCCCAAGGGTCGCCATTTGTACGGGTTCGGTGACCACCCTCAAGGGTCCCTTAGTGGAATCACGGCATCTTGCATTGTGCGAGGGCGTGAGGAGATTACGGTGGCCCTAGTGGCTTCTTGGGGAGCATTGTGCCTCCACACCGCTCCAAACGGAGATTAGCATCCGCAAGGGTGTGAACTTCGGGATACATCGTCGTCTCCGCATGCCTCGGTTATCTCTTACACGAGCCCCTTTACTTATGCACTTTACTTTGTCATAGCCATATTGTTCTTTGTCATATATCTTTCTATCACATAGTTGCTTATCTTGCTTAGCATAAGTTGTTGGTGCACATAGGTGAGCCTAGTTGTTGTAGGTTTTGTGCTTGACAAATTAACCGCTAGGTTTATTCCGCATTTGTTCAAGCCTCTACCGTAATTATTTTAAATAGCCTATTCACCCCCCCTCTAGGCGACATCCACGTTCTTTCACGGTGGTAAAAACCTTCGGGAGTATATATAATGAAGTTTTACTGACCAAAATACGTAATATGCAAGAAAACGGAGTCCGGGAGGCATACGAGGTGCCCACAAGATAGGGGGCGGGCCCTATAAGGGGGGGCCTCCACTCTCGTGGGAGCCTCGTGTCCCTTTCGGACTACTTCTTTCTTCCTAAAATTCTTAAATATTCCAAAACTGATAAAAATTGCCATTAGAGTTGTTTTGGAGTCGGTTTACTTACCGTACCACATACCTATACATTTACAGAGTCTGGAATGTTCTGGAAAGTGTCCCTTATGTATTCCTCATGGGTCACGGTTTCAATAATATTAGTTTCAACATTGATAGGATTACCTGAAATATAATGTTTAATTCTTTGACCGTTTACCACCCTTGGACTCGTGCCTTCGAAGTTGTTGATTTTAAGGGTGCGGCGGCGGCACGGGACGGCGCCGGCGCGACGCCCCCCGTCGCTGTGGTCATCCGCGGCGGCAAGAAGAGGCTGCGCGCGAGGCCGATGCTCGGCGGAGCTCCGGCGGTGGCGATGCCAACACTCCCCGTGCTAGGGTTTCCGGCGGCGACGACGGCGGGGGAGGGGTCGCGGCTATACAATGGGGTGAGCGGGGTGCCGGCGCCAGTGCACGCGGGGCGTAGGAGGCGGAGAGGAGAGAGTGCGGCGCAAGCGCTCGAGTGTACCGCGCGCGGAAATGGGCGCCCCAAATACACCGCGCGGGATAGCGTATCCGACCACGCGCCCAACTTGCTATAGCGCGCGCGGTTATTGCGCGCCCGCTGGAGCCACCCGCCGCGTTGCGCACGCGCTAAAATGGCCTAATTTGCGGCGTGGCGCTTGTTTAGCGCGTTTGTTGGAGATACTCTAAGCCAAACTATTGTTTCATAAGAGCATCTCCAACAGCCGCGCCAAACTAGCGCCGCGCCGCAAAAGTGGGCGTTTTAGCGCGCGCGCAACCGCTGTAGTTGCTCGAGCGGGCGCGCAAAAACAGTGCGCGCGGCATATGTTGTTCAGCGCGCTGGCCGAAATGCAATGGCGCGCCACTTATTTGCCGCGCCCGCTCCCGCGCGCTGGACTCTCGCGCGCTTGCTCTCCCACTTCCACCCTCATCCGGCCGCGCCGCCGCCGCCGCCCACCCCCCGACGACCGTTCCGACGCTTCCCCCGCCTATCCCCGCGCCGCCGCGCTTCCGCCCCCCTCCTAGTCCCGCCGGCCCTCGCGCGCGCCCGTCATCCGAGGAACATCGACTGAGCGCTCGCTGCTGCGCCTCGCCCGCAAGGTGTTCGACAAAACGCCTACAAGGTATGTATTGCTCAAACTTCATGAATTTGGTGCATGTTTTTAATTGTAGTTTTTATAGTATAGTATTGAACATTGTAGATGAGTTCGTCGTATGATTCTTCCGAAGAAGAATTTGATATGAAAGAGGAGGAGGATCTTGCAATGATCCTAGCTATGCATATCAATAAAAAACCGAAGCACGGTGGTTCGGTTATGGGTCGGCAGAAAATTTGGAGAGATAGGATTGATGCCCATAACAGATTGATGAGGCACTATTTTGTGGAGAATCCCACATACCCGGAGTCGTATTTTCGTCGCCGGTTTAGGATGAGCACCGACTTGTTCAGGCGCATTACAGAGAAACTAGCGAGCCATGACCGGTTTTTTCAGCAAAGGAGGAATGCCACCGGAATGCTCGGGCATAGCACCTTTCAGAAGGTGACAACCGCTTTGCGTATGTTGGCATACGGTATCCCGGCTGATCTAGTTGATGATCACTTGGCTATGGGTGAGAGACAAGCCATCATGTGTGTCAAGCGCTTTGCAGTGGGAATTGTGCAAGTGTTTGGCGAGGAGTATTTGAGATCTTCCAATGCTGAAGACGTCGCAAGGCTATGGCGGTGAACAAAGCTCGCGGCTTTCCTGGCATGCTTGGCTCAATAGATTGCATGCATTGGAGTTGGAAGAATTGTCCAAAGGCATGGCATGGGCAATTCCACGGCCAAAAAAAGGGTTCCACTATAATCCTTGAAGTGGTGGCCGATCAGGAGACTTGGATTTGGCATGCATTCTTTGGAATGCCTGGATCTTTGAATGACATCAATGTTGTCAACCGGTCACCACTGATGAATAAGATTGCAAATGATGAGTTGCCACCGGTGCAGTTTGTAGCAAATGGCCGTACGTACAACTACGGCTATTATCTAGCGGATGGCATCTATCCAAAGTGGCAAACCTTCGTGAAGCCGTTGAAAAAGCCGGAAGGTAAGAAAAATCTTGATTTCCACAATGCTCAGGCGGCGGCTAGAGAAGATGTGGAGAGAGCATTTGGGATTTTGCAAGCCCAACTTGCTATTGTGAGAGGACCGGCTAGATTTTGGATAAAAAATGCTTTGGTACATCATGCACGCTTGTGTGATCATGCACAACATGATCATCGAGAATGAGCGTGGCCAAGATTTAGACTACTCACAGTATGAGCTTTTGGGACATCCCGTGCGAGTGCGACGGAGGGTTGAAAGGGTAGCCCGTTTTGTTGCCTCCTATCATGCCATTCGGCGTCCCGCAACACACAATGAATTTCAGAAGGATCTGATTGAAGAGTGGTGGGCATGGCATGGACGACAAAGAGCATGATTTCTGCATTCGACATTGTATTGTTCATGAACTATTTGTTGTGTTTATTGCAGTACTTGTTGTACTGAACGAGAAACTATTTGTTTGGGTTGTAATGATAACGAAATTGAACTATTTATTGTTGATTTATTTTGTTTGTTTGATCATTTTTGCTTCTATTTGAAATGTATATGTGGTTTGTGCGTGTCGCGCGTGTTGTATTTTTGCGCGTTGCTGGAGCGGTGCGCGCGCGCTGCATTATAGCGCGGCTGTTGGAGTCAGCGCTGACGGCCGCACTAAACCAGCAGAAGCGCGCGCGGCATACTAGTTTTTAGCGTGCGGCGCGAAGCGCGACTGTTGAAGATGCTCTAAGTTCTAGAATTAAACTTGGCTGAGATTAAGCTAATGATGTTGAAGACTATGCAGTTCCAATGCCTGGTAGGACATATTGTATTTTCCGAGTCTATGTCCATGAATCAAAACATTGATGGCGACGAGGCATGCCGAAGTGTTGCATCCTGTATCGATGAACAGCACGATATGGGCGAGTCGAGCCGTGAGCCTATGACGCTGCACAAAGACAATGCCATGAGCAATATGTTTACCGGTGATACCGTCTTCGAGTTCGACAACGTTGATAAATGAGCTCATGTGTGCCTTCTTTAAAGACGTGTAAAAAAACATAATAATTTTATTGGATGTTCTATGGACCATCAGGCCAACAAAACACATCGATATGAATGTATATGTGTCTTCTCATGCTTCTGAAATCATTCTCAATTTACTTTCAGCAGTGGCTCATGTGTCTGTTTCTTCTATATTGTGTGGATTTTTTTTACACAAATATACTAATTTTTAGTGGATGTTAGATGGATCATCCTGCGAGCAAAACCCATCGACAAAACATATATGTATCTTCTCATGCATGCTTCTGAAACCATTGTACACATTTTAAATTGCTCACGGGCTAATTGCAGTGAACATATGCTTCAGACAAAGCCGACTTGTCATTAAGATGCACACTTCGATCAAAGCTTAGGTTCATAGTAATTAGAGGAGAATAACCAAATGTGCACGGAGCAGTATATGCGTTGATCAACCCAGTCTACATGGTGAAAGAATTGATCTCTGGAAGCTTTCCTACTCCCGATGGGAGGCGCGTGCGTTTATTTATGGAAGGCAGGACCAGCCCCTCTCGTGGGTTACAAGTCTACAATGATCGGTAGGACTCATCGATATATGAGGAGTCAGGATAGGAAACGGAGAAGAAGAGATAGAGAGAAGTTTAGATTACAGAAGATTTAAATGGTATTCTAACAGCCTCCCTTAATTTAAACTACTTTATATTTAATTTTTTCTTGAACTCCTCAAATGGCTTTGCTGGAAGAGCTTTAGTAAACCCATCTGCCACTTCATCCTTCGATGGAATAAAACGTATCTCCAACTTCTTCTCAGCAACCCTTTCTCATACAAAGTGAAAATCTATCTCAATATGCTTAGTTCTGGTATGGAAAACTGGATTAGGACTCAAATAAGTAGCACCCAAATTGTCACACCATAGACATGAGAAACGACGTTGCTTCACTCCCAATTCCTCAAGCAAAGATTCAAGCCAAATAATTTCAGCAGCAACATTTGCCAATGACTTGTATTCAGCTTCAGTACTTGACCTTGACACAGTTGCTTGTTTCCTGGCACTCCATGAAATAAGATTAGAACCAAAGAAAACAACAAAACCTCATGTTGATTTTCTATCATCACTGCAGCCTGTCCAACCTGCATCAGAGAAAGCACTAACAAGTGTAGAATTTGAACGTCTGACTTGTAGTCCCAATCCTACAGTGTGCTTAACATACCGTATGATTCTCTTAATAGCTGTCCAATGAACTGAGATAGGAGCATGCAGATATTGACATACTTTGTTAACAGCAAATGAAATATCTGGTCGTGTCAAGGTTAAGTATTGCAAAGCTCCAACCGCACTTCTATATCTAGTGCTTTGTTCCTCTTTAAGTGGCTCCCCTTCATGTGTGAAGTTTAGATTACAGAAGATTTAAACGGTATTCTAACACATGGCATTGTATGCTAGGCTTTCTTCGATCAAAAAGGCTGAGGTGGAGAAAAAGGGCTGAGGTGGAGAAGTAGCTAAATAGCATTGGACTTTATCTAGTCAAAAGGCTGAGGAGGAGAAGCAGCTAAGCAGTAGTTGGCTTTCCCTGGTTAAAAGGTTGAGCTGAACTAGTCTTTTCTAGTGTGTGTGCGCACACTATGCATGGCCAGCCCTACCCCGGGTCCTTCAGTTGTAATCAGGCCATTCCACTTAATACAAGGGAGCAAGCCATTTCAACTACTAGTGGTAGTACGTGAACTCCTCCTTCACATATATGTGTGCGCAGCTAGCTAAGTGTGCATCCACAGATTGCTTTGAGCTATCCCTGTTACTGTACGAGCAACAAGAGAAAAGAACTAGCTAGTAGTTTGGGCTAACAATATGTTCATCCAGATTCTTTGCTATGAGGGCTTCTTGCACCAAATGACTGGAGTGAGCGCTTGTTGCAAAGAGTGAACACTATGAATTTGTGCACAAGAGAAGTAGTAAATGAAAGCCTTCATATAGTAGTTCCGAATTTCTTTTCCCAAGTAACTCCCGTATGCACTTTATATCGAACAGGCCCTCAATCCTCATAAACTGATAATGATTGTACATGACTAGAGGATCTGTGTGGGCACTGGGCACCATGAATTCAGGTGCGCTCAGCTGTAGCAGTTGGAGCACAGCAGGGACGACACAAACATGCTGCGCACTGGACGCGTCGGGCGCGTCAGGACCGCGGGCGCGCGTACGAGCGTGCGGTTGACGTTGGGAGGAGGCGTATGTCGTCGTGGTGCTCGAGTCCGTACTCGAGTTCGGCTACATCCTTCCGGCGTTTGTCGCTGGCGCTGGCGGCTGCCATGGCGGGCGCGGAGGCGGCGAGCGGTGAGTCCATGGCGTGTGGTGTGGTCGGGCTCGTCGGGCGCGACGGGTGCGCGCGGGACGTGCGGGACACACTGGTGCGGTTGGGCTCGTCGGGCGCGTCGGGTACGCGCGGGACGTGCGGGGCGCCGAGGGACGTCAAGCGTGTGTCGCTGGTGGAGGAGGAGCTCGGCATATGTCGCCGGAGACGTGACGGAGCACGGTGGGACCGACGTCAGTGCACCAGGTCGGGTCCGCGGGCTGGGTCACGGTCGTGGCGACATCGACGACGAGAGCTACAACAACTCCGGGGACGGCAAGTCAAGATTAACAGGGAAAATGTTAGTACTAATCTTGTGCATGTAGTTGGTTAGTGGATTGACTGGCCGGGTCATGCGTGCATGCATTAGATGGATAAGTAGATGTGTGTGTGTGTGGCGTAGTGGCCACGGTAGCTAGGCTAGTTGGTGATTTGTTGGAGTGGCCGTAGTGTGCGTGTTACTTGCGTTGTGAGCACGCGCGCCATGCAGATCATGGATGCGGCAGAGTAGGAGGGTGGGCAAGGCCCTGTGCGTGAGTGCGCCAGGGATTTAAACCCCCCGTACTGTAGTCTGTTGTGGAGAGCCAAGGGTGTAGCCATGTAGCCACTGCAAGGAAGAAAAGGATTGGGGCGTTCGTGCGCCCGTGGCGGCGTTCGTGCACCGGCCGAAAAGTCTTGTGTCCATTGTTCTTCTTCTTCCACCTCTGTTCGAGTGAGAGGAGAGGTAGCTAGAGGGCTGTGGTTTCAACACTGATGACATCCAGGTAGAGCGTGAACTGGGAGCAGCTTGATGCATCTTGGCACCGCGCTCGACGAGGAGTTGGTCCGACCAACATCTTCGCGCGTAGCCAGCATGAACCCGACAGGCCAACAACGTGCCATGTGGTCACCATGGACGAGCTGTTTGTCGAGATCCTCTGGGGCGGCCGGTTATGGACTAGAAATCACGATCGGGTGCGATGGCGGCGGCGAGCTCCTCTGAGTCGACGGTGCCGACGAGCTCCTTCGGCGCGGCCATGGGCGGGTAGTCATTGGTGAGTCGTGGCGCGCGGCCGCCGTCGCCGGAGTCGTTGGGGTGGCCGCCATGGACGTGACCGAGAAAAAGAAAACCCTAAGTTACGTACCTCTTGGAGCCCACACGAAGCAAGCCTGGGATTGCAATCGGGAATAGGAAAACGGGATTAAAAATTGGTGGAAGTAGGATTAGGTGCTTTGGGATTAGAGAGGCCACGTGTCACCCATCCAACTGGGTCTAATTTGGTGGCCTGTGAGACTCGGTCTCATAGGATTTCACGTAGATCACACCGGCCACTAACGCATGACCCGGGCAACACTCCTGCCTCTCCGTGAGCACGAACCTTGCATGAGGATTCGGGGGGGACTTTCGCAGGCAACTGCTGCCCGCGGCATAAAAGTTCTCATCTCCCCAGCCGCCGCCGCCGCCACAATTACTGCCGGCGCCTCGGTCCCCCTCCTCTTTCCCGTCCGGCGGCCTCGTCGGCGGCAAGAGGAGTGGGGACCCGTCCGTCTTGTTTTATTTTTCTTAGGTTTTTGTTTCTCCGGTGGCATCGACGAGGTGGTGGCGACGATGGCGTGTTGGAATAAAGTCTCTCCGGTCTCTCCCTACCTCGACGACTTCCGATTCGGCGCCGGCGAAGGGCCTGTGAGAGTTTGTGTCCCCAGATCGGTTGGTTCCCTTCAGATCTTGGCAGTTGGTGTGTCTTTCAAGGAGTACTTTTGGCTGGCGTTTGGTGTGGCGACCTCGACATCTTCTTCTGTGTTGTTCTGTGGCTTAACCCGGTTTCTCCAACCCTCTGATCTGGTGGTGGTGGATTGCAAGCTTGTTCTGCTTGGGGTGATGCTCCAGCCGATGCTGCTTCAACGACTTTTAGATCTCGTCTCAAGGGGCGAGTGGCTATTGCGGTCTTCAAAGCCTTGTGTGGCGAGGGCATTTGCAGGTTTTGCTTTTCTTTGCTGTTGGTTCAGTGCAATTTTCAATCACCGGCGGGCAGCGTACAATCAGAGGAAGAAGAAGACTAGTATGCTTTTTATTGTAATTTTATTTTTTACTGATCGTTCTACGTCTAATTGTCTATCTTTTGTACTGGCCTTTGTTTTCCTCGATGATAATCAGATTTAAGATGCCCTTTGGGTCAGCTGGAACTGGGCGAGGGCACTGGCTTGGTCTACGTGGGCACGAAGAGAAGTGATGGTCAGGATATAACGATTTCAAGCGCGAACATGGGAATCTGAATCGTCTCGGTCCATGGATCGCAGTTTATAAAAATAGTATAGGAGTACTTTTCATGGATCATGCATTCTCCATGACCACCTTGTTTTCGTACATCCGGCGACAAAGCAAATAATATACTGTCCGCAAACAAGTTGCATTCGGTCTACCGTGTGATATGATGCAAACCTGAAACCTGAACTCCGTGAATTGAACTCAGTGAACTTGCTGCTGGTGATGATACTGCTGCATGCTAATTTTGTGGCCATGGCCGTCGTTCTCAGCTCGCTGGACAGGATGGGATCGCGCATGCCTACGTGCATCTCAGACCAATCTTTTTTCCCTGCACATGTGAGACCTCAGACTTGTCCTAGTATTTTGGAGTGCGTAGATGCAGTTCTTCCCACATGCATATATAGAGATAGATAGACTAGTGTGAAATATATATTGCGTACATGAATGAGGTCATCGATCAGCAGCACACTACGTACTGTACTTTATTTGAGGAAGACTTTCCCGGACCAGCTTTATTAATATTACTAACGAACGAGCATATTAATTTATCTATCTAAGCAAGTACGCATGCATTCATTTATGCGTGTAGCTCGATTATTGCTGATGCAGACGGGCAATCAGAATGACACGATGGGCAATTTGCTTGGCATTCATCCACATGACGCCAACACGGACTGCCCGGCTGCGTGACACAGCAGTAACAGTTTTTCCAGACGAACGGGTCCTTTGGACGATCGCAGTCCCTCCTCACACACCACTTCAACGTGATTTTGCTTTCATCCGGCGATGAATCCACGGCGGTAGCGTTTGCCGTTATGTTGGCATGAGGATGTTCTTGGTTGCCTCTTGTAGCCACAAGACGACCTATCACATCGGCAATATGTTGGAATTTGCTAGTGGGCTTTTGGCCCAAAGCCCAACTAAATTTCTGAAATTCTCTTGGCCCATTCATGGACACATGTGAGTGGAGTGAGTGAGGCTAAAGTTTAGTCCCACCTCATAAGTTGAGAGAGAGTTGCACCTCTTTATAAGGTGAGCTCTCCTACCACTTGTATGAGCATGAGAAGAGGAGACCTACACGCGCGCTCCTCCTCCTCCTCGCTCGTCGCGCCGCGCCGCTGGTTGCGGGATTGAGCCGAGCCGAGGACAGAGCTATGCACGTTGTCTATATTTTGGATCGTGACTCGGACGTGGGGTTTACTCCCACGACCTACCCGGCCTGCACTATATAGTCAGGCAGACGTCTATCCTAGCCGCCGCCGCTTCGTATGGTTTCTCACCACCGTTCCAGTCCATTGCGCCGTCGATCAAGTCTTCTCCATCCCTCCTTTCGGCGTGCACCGAGAGAAGGGACAGCAGGCCTCCGGAACCCCGCCTCTCGTGATCCTGTACGGGAGAGGGGCGATCAGGTTTTTGGGGAGCGCACTCGCGCGACTGCTGGCAGCGACGACTTCGCGAACGACGACTTCTTCCCCGACCTCGTCAACCTCATCCTCGACGACATAGGCGACAACGTCAACGACGGCGGTGCTGCTCCCGCTGCACCGTACGTGATTCTATCTTTCCTGTTCGAGATCGTGGTAGAATTCATGTTTCTAGTATGTGCCCTAGATGTGATCTGTTCATCTGCTATGCTAGTTCGCATGATTAGTTCAATCTCTGCTACTGTAGTCATGATTTATCTTCTGTTTATTCGGATTAAATCTCGTAGTAATTTGCTCATATTTTCAACAATCCAAAAACCTGATTATAGGCAATTTACTCCGAGTGGTTTTGCTGCGCATCTGAAGCCGCCTGCCTTTAAGGGGACGCAATATAAGAGGTGGCGCACGAGAGCAGTCTACTGGTTTCAGACCATGGGCTGCTATGACGCCACTAAGGGCAAGCCTGAGGGTGATCTTAATCCAGCACAGCTGGAAGCTTTTGAGAAGATCGATACTCTCTTTAAAGGCGCTCTTCTGGGTGTTCTTGATGATTCCATTGTGGATTCGTATATGTCGTTTGATAACGGCAAGGACATGTGGGCTGCGCTCGAGGCCAAGTTTGGTGCCTCGGACGCCGGTAGCGAGTTGTACGTCATGGAGCAATTCTATGACTACAAGATGACTGATGAGCGCTCTGTTGTACAGCAGGCTCATGAGATATAGTCGCTCGCAAAAGAACTTGAGCTCTTCAAGTGTGTATTGCCGGACAAATTTGTGGCCGGAGGCATTATTGCCAAGCTTCCACCTTCGTGGAACAATTTTGCTACTTCCCTGAAACACAAAAGACAGGAGTTTTCCGTTGCGGATCTCATTGGTACTCTTGATGTTGAAGAGAAGGCGAGAGCAAAGGACACACGTGCTCGAGTTGCCGAGGGAGCTTGTAGTGCCCACATGGTACAGAAGAAGAACTTCTAGCCCAATAAGTTCAAAAACAACAAGAACAAAACTCAGGGGAAAGGCAAGTTTGATACAAAGAACAAGCCATCACATTCTACCAACTTCAAGAAGAATTCTCATAAGAAGGGGAAGGGACTTTGCCATGTCTGCGGTGATCCTAATCACTGGGCTCCGAAGTGTCCTAACCGCTTTGAGGAGCGCGAACATGAGAAGGACGGCAAGTCCGCTAATGTTGTCATCGGTGATACTGATATGAAGGAATCAGGGTACGGTATTTTTCCTACCATCCTTTCAGTATTTCAATCTCCTGATTGGTTAATTGACACTGGTGCCAATGTACATGTTTGTGCTGACGCCTCCATGTTTTCTTCTTACCAAGCCACAGGGACTTCTCCCGTGCTGATGGGGAACGGGTCACATGCCATCGTTCGAGGTGTTGGTACGGTCGATCTGAAGTTTACTTCGGGGAAGACCGTGCGTTTGAAGAACGTTCATCATGTGCCGCCCATCAATAAAAATCTCGTTAGCGGTTCCCGTTTATGTCGAGATGGTTTTAAGTTGGTTTTTGAGTCCAATAAAGTTGTAATTTCCAAGTGTGGACAATTTGTTGAAAAAGGCTATGAGTGCGGAGGCTTGTTCCGCCTATCTTTGTCAGATATTTGCACTAAAGTTATTAATAATATTTGCCACAATAATGAGTCAGATATTTGGCATGCACGACTTTGTCATATTAACTTTGGTTGCATGACGCGGCTAGCCAATATGAATTTAATTCCGAAAATCTCTACTGTCAAAGGCTCTAAGTGCCAAGTATGTGTGCAAGCTAAACAACCTCGCAAGTCCCATAAGACTGCAGAGGCAAGAGACTTGGCGCCACTAGAGCTTATACATTCTGATCTTTGTGAGATGAATGGCGTGTTGACAAAAGGTGGAAAGAGATATTTCATGATGTTGATTGATGACTCCACTAGATATTGTTATGTGTATCTTCTGAAATCAAAAGATGAGGCTTTAACTTTCTTCAAAAACTATAAAGCTGAGGCAGAGAACCAACTTGATCGAAAAATTAAACGGCTTAGGTCCGATCGTGGTGGAGAGTATTTTTCTAATGAATTTGATCTGTTTTGTGCGGAACATGGTATAATCCATGAGAGGACGCCTCCCTACTCACCTCAGTCTAATGGGGTGGCCGAAAGAAAGAACCGAACTCTAACTGATTTGGTTAATGCCATGTTAGACACATCGGGTCTTTCCAAGGAATGGTGGGGGGAGGCGCTAATGACCGCGTGTCATGTCCTAAACCGAGTTTTCACAAAGCATAAGACCATGACTCCATTTGAGGAATGGGAAAGGAAAAGATTGAAACTCTCTTACCTACGTTCTTGGGGTTGTTTGGCGAAAGTCAATATACCAATTCCCAAGAAGCGCAAGCTTGGACCAAAAACCATGGATTGTGTTCTTCTGGGCTTTGCTTTTCATAGCATTGGCTATAGATTTTTGATAATAAAATCTGAGGTATCCGACATGCATGCTGGTACGATTATGGAGTCTAATGATGCAACTTTCTTTGAGGACATATTTCCTATGAAGGATATGTCAAGTTCATCAAATCAGGAGATACCTATTCCATCTAGTGAGGAACTCACTGTAATTCCTGAACCCACCATTGTGATGGAACACGTTGAGAATCCTGTTGAGGGTGACAATGAAACTCCTATAAGGAGTAAGAGACAGAGGACTGCAAAGTTCTTTGGTGATGATTTCATTGTGTACCTTGTGGATGACACACCCAGGACTATTTCAGAAGCCTATGCATCTCCTGATGCTGACTACTGGAAGGAAGCTGTTCGTAGCGAGATGGATTCCATCTTAGCTAACGGAACCTGGGAGATCATGACCGTCCTTATGGGTGCAAACCTGTAGGATGTAAGTGGGTGTTCAAGAAGAAGCTTAGACCTGATGGTACGATTGAAAAGTACAAGGCACGGCTTGTGGCTAAGGGTTATACCCAGAAAGAAGGTGAAGACTTCTTTGATACTTACTCACCCGTGGCTAGACTGACCACAATTCGGGTGCTACTATCACTGGCTGCCTCACATGGTCTTCTCGTTCATCAAATGGACGTTAAGACGGCTTTCCTCAATGGAGAGTTGAAGGAGGAAATTTACATGGATCAGCCAGATGGTTTTGTAGTACCTGGTCAAGAAGGAAAGGTGTGCAAGTTATTAAAGTCTTTATATGGCCTTAAGCAAGCTCATAAGGAGTGGCATGAGAAGTTCGAAAGAACATTAACTGCTGACGGCTTTGTAGTAAATGATGGTGACAAGTGTGTGTACTATCGCCATGGTGGGGGCGAAGGAATTATTCTTTGTCTGTATGTCGACGACATATTGATCTTTGGAACCAAACTTGATTTAATCAAGGAGGTTAAGGATTTCTTATCTCGCTGTTTTGAGATGAAGGATCTAGGAGTAGCTGATGTTATCTTAAACATCAAGCTGTTGAGAGATGAGAATGGTGGGATCACACTGCTTCAGTCTCACTATGTGGAAAAGGTTTTGAGTCGTTTTGGGTATAGCGACTGCACGCCTTCTCCAACTCCATATGATGCTAGTGTGTTGCTTCGAAAGAATCGACGGATCGCTAGAGATCAACTGAGGTACTCTCAGATTATTGGCTCGCTTATGTATTTGGCGAGTGCCACGAGGCCTGACATCTCTTTTGTTGTGAGCAAGCTGAGTCGGTTTGTGTCAAAACCGGGAGATGATCATTGGCGTGCGCTTGAGAGAGTTATGCGCTACTTGAAGGGCACTACGAGCTATGGGATTCACTACACCGGGTATCCAAGGGTACTGGAGGGTTATAGTGACTCGAACTGGATATCTGATGCTGATGAGATTAAGGCCACAAGTGGTTATGTTTTTACACTTGGTGGTGGCGCTGTTTCCTGGAAGTCTTGCAAGCAGACCATCTTAACGAGGTCAACTATGGAAGCAGAACTCACAACATTAGACACTGCCACTGTTGAAGCAGAGTGGCTTCGTGAGCTATTGATGGACTTACCTATGGTTGAAAAACCAATACCCCCTATCCTGATGAACTGTGATAATCAAACTGTGATCGTCAAAATAAACAGTTCTAAGGACAATATGAAGTCCTCAAGGCATGTGAAGAGGAGATTAAAATCTGTCAGGAAACTGAGAAACTCCGGAGTTATTACGTTGGATTATATCCAAACATCGAAAAACTTGTCAGATCCCTTCACAAAGGGTCTATCACGTAATGTGATAGATAATGCATCGATGGAGATGGGTTTGAGACCCACCGCATGAGTTGTCCATAGTGGTAACCCACTCTATGTGATCGGAGATCCCGTGAAGTAGAAGTGGGAGACAAGCTGTTGGTCAGCTGAGAGGAGAGTATCCTTATTTTAATTATCCCACTCCGTGAAGATGCAATACTCTCCTGATCTGCATGGCAGGTTGATATCTATCTTAATGTGTTCCAAGTGGCTTATTTGAGTAAGCAGAGATGTTGTCCTGCAGAGCATCTCCTGAGGAACACACCTATATGAATTTGACTGTTAACGTCGCAGTCTGTGAGAAGTGGGTGCTCTCTAATAAATTCATGAAAGGTCCTGGAGTACGACGTATACGCTCCACCCGCGGGGAAGCCTTGCGGCAGCCCAGTACCGGTCAAGAATTTGTGTGAAACTAGTCTCGCAGAAAACTTGTAGTTCAAGGCATAGTCCACTATTCAAGTTGTGATCTAGTGTAGCATAAATCTCTAAGTGGAAGTTCAACTTCACAGTCTCCACTAAGCACCGGCATATAAACAATGTTTTGGAACCAAATAGTGAAATGTGCCAATGAGACTTTGTGGGGGATTGTTGGAATTTGCTAGTGGGCTTATGGCCCAAAGCCCAACTAAATTTCTGAAATTCTCTTGGCCCATTCATGCACACATGTGAGTGGAGTGAGTGAGGCTAAAGTTTAGTCCCACCTCATAAGTTGAGAGAGAGTTGCACCTCTTTATAAGGTGAGCTCTCCTACCACTTGTATGAGCATGAGAAGAGGAGACCTACACGTGCGCTCCTCCTCCTCGCTCGCCTCGCCACGCCACGCCTCGCCACGACGCGCCGCGGGTTGCGGGATTGAGCCAAGCCGAGGACAGAGCTATGCACATTGTCTATATTTTTGCTGCTCGGGAAAAATTAATGAGTCATTAATTAATAATTAACGGACGCGTTAATTACTGAACCGTTTCCGATTCTTTTGGATCGTGACGACTCGGACGTGGGGTTTACTCCCACGACCTACCCAGCCCGCACTATATAGTCAGGCAGACGTCTACCCTAGCCGCCGCCGCTTCGTATGGTTTCTCACCACCGTTCCAGTCCATTGCGCCGCCGATCAAGTCTTCTCCATCCCTCCTTTCGGCGTGCACTGGGAGTAGGGACAGCAGGCCTCCGGAACCCCGCCTCTCATGATCCTGTACGGGAGAGGGGCGATCAGGTTTTTGGGGAGCGCACTCGCGCGACTGCTGGCAGCGACGACTTCGCGAACGACGACTTCTTCCCCGACCTCGGCAACCTCATCCTCGACGACATGGGCGACAACGTCAACGCCGGCGGTGCTGCTCCCGCTGCACCGTACGTGATTCTATCTTTCCTGTTCGAGATCGTGGTAGAATTCATGTTTCTAGTATGTGCCCTAGATGTGATCTGTTCATCTGCTATGCTAGTTCGCATGATTAGTTCAATCTCTGCTACTGTAGTCATGATTTATCTTCTGTTTATTCGAATTAAATCTCGTAGTAATTTGCTCATATTTTCAACACAATATGCATGTTAGAACACAACAACGTACGGCCTATACATATACCTCTACAACTATTGTAGATTTGGAGGCATCAATGTATCTCTACTACTTGAAAAAAAAGCGTAAGGTTTTCATTTCACCTTTCTTCCCACCACCCCTTCGTCCAACCATTCATCTATACCATAACCAATCATTTTAATTACTTATCTTCTGAACCAATTCCACTTTAATTTATTTATCAAACTTCTAATCAAAATATAAGGTAATTCACGGGCAGAATTTGTTGAACATTTATTTACACAATCGCATTATTATTCACAGGTAAATCACAAGCTAACGTACTATAATATTTATATCCCGTTGCAACACACGAGCATTGTTCTAGTGTATGTAAAATAATGATAAGACGGTGTTATGCTTACATTGTCCGACCGCAGCAAGGCACCCGACGAACAAGACAGTAGCCACGCACACCAGACCGCTCCCTCTCATGTTTGATCTTCAACTTTTGGAATTCGATTGAAGTATGAGAATTGAGAGGCAATGGCCATGGATCCCTCTAGACGCGGTTTTATATAGAGGGTATGATTTTAATCTTCTCTACTCCTAAAATCTCTACTCCTAAAAAGGGAGTTTGTACGTCGTTGGTACCCATCCTTTAATGCAATAATAATAATAATAATAATAACAACAACAACAACAACAACAACAAGCACCGAATAAATATAGAAATCAAGTAATTATGTGTGCACTTAATTAAGTCTACTTAAGTTGTGACTTATCCACGCCGAATCAATTATAAAATCGAGGTATTAATGCAAAAATAATAAGGAAACCAAGCACCAAATCACAAATCAATTTGAAAATCAACCCATTAATGCAATTAATAGCGAGACAATTAATTAACATGCAATTAATTAAATCTACTTACGTAGTAAAAAAATCTCACATCAAGTTAGTTTGGAAATCAACTCATTAATGCAACTAATAGGCAGACAATTAACTACGCATGCTATTAATTAAGTCTATTTAAGTAGGGATTTTTCACGCCAATTTAATTATGAAATTGATTCATTAGTTCAAAAATATATAAAAAAACCGAGCACATAATCAATTTGGAAATCGTGTCATTAATGCAACTAATTGGTAGACAATTAATTATGCGTGCACTTAATTAAGTCTATTTAAGTAGGGAGTTTTCATGCCAAATCAATTATGAAATTGAGCTATTAATGCAATTAATTAATTAGTCAGGCACTTAATTAGTGATACAGATAATTAGTAGTAAGTTTTTTTAACAATATGTCTACTATTAAACGGGGTTGTGGATTGTACATGGTACGTCCAACTCCCCTCCCCTCGATCCCCTCTACGAAAGAACCCATCCGCTCCCACCTCCCAACACGCAAAAAAAGCCTACCCCCCTTGCCTCACGCAAAAAAAAATGATCATGCCCCTCCCGATCTCCCCACCACCACGATATGTTGCCTGCCGCACCGCTGGGCTAACATCATCTGAAATAACGACATACCTAATTGTTGATTCGGTCTCTGTCGTGCATCATCACAAGGGTGCCCAAGGAGCGCGGTTCTGGGTCGATTTGGTCGCCACCATGCATCATCCTTACGAATCCAGTGCAGAACGAGAGGGGTGCCAGGACATGAGCATTGGGCTGCCGGCGCAACTTTGGGGATGCGGTGACTGGGAAGGAGGTCACCGCCCTCAGGCAACGCATCTTGGGGTAGGGATAGGCTGCTATCGGGGCTGTGATGTGCTCACCTCCTCGAATTCCATTGTCATGGTCGGAGCCATGTCGGGAAGAGTAACCCACGGTCTATCCAGAGCAATGTGGGTGGAGCAGCCAAGCGGGATCCCACCCCACTGCCTCTAATGATTGACACTAGCAGGTGGAAGAGGGAAGATGAGGACGGCGGCGCTGGTAGGGGGATGAGACACGGTGAGGTAGGTCATGCCGGTGTCCGTGGAGTGGTAGTTGTGGGAAGAGTCCTCACACATGTGACCCTCTTCACCTGATTGATCTCCCTCGTACCATCATCTTTCTATCCATGCATTATTTTCATCATGGGGCGAGTGCTGCAGCGGATGACCGGACGATGATAGATCGACCAACCCAGCAGCCACCACCCTGAGAGCACAAAGCGAGCTGTGGGGAATCTGCACATGCCGGTGTGGCACCACCACATGAGGTCATTTGTCGACGCTCGGAAGGAGGCCGCCATGGACGTCCACTTCAACGACCTCCCTCAACAGGTACCATAACACACATCTCCTAGCAGACTTCGGCCTCCATCTACCTAACCAACCATCATTGTAACGCATCGATGCCATTGCAACATGTTCCACCAAAAGCTAAGTTCCGGTATTAGAACTATTTATTCTGTAACAGTATGATCCATTTTCTATTGATCATGTTTGGAAGAAACACCATTTCTGAGCAATGAGGCTGGTGAGGTCACAAGGTAAGGAAAAATAGATATTACTTATTCCCACTCATTTTCGGCCTGATTGTGTTGAGATGTTTACAATTACATGTAGCTTTATATAGATGTCCCAAAATTACTTCAGCCGGTATGATTAGCTAGATAAGTAACTGATTTAGAGAGCTAAGTTGAGGCAGTACGTGTTTCTTTCCTTGTAGCATATATTATATATTCAATCTTAGGATTGAAGTTCATGTACCAAATTGAAAACACACACACACACAGGAAAGCATCATAGAAAATACATAGAAGAACTGTGTTTTCATTGATAGAGGAAGGGCGTGGTCGTGGCAGTTCATTGATAGAAAACACACACAAAAGTTGAGGTTAATTTGGTGATGATACTGCTGCATGTTCCTCGGGAGCTCGTTCTCCCATGAGGTTTGGTACCACACCCTGTTGCTGCTGCGCCTGCACCGTTTCACCCCGTCTGGCGCGCAAGCACTGCATGAATGGTGGCCTACGATCTCCTCTTCAGTCTCCGGCGCGCACCGCAAGGACCTCAACACTATCATCGCCGCCACACTCCGATTCATTTGGCTAGAGCGTAACAATAGGGTCTACAAGCATATGGCCTCCTCTGCGGCTTGTGTTGTTTCTACCATTCGTGTCGAGGTCAAGCATGTCTTTCAAATACATTAGATCTTGCTTTCCAGCATGGGTTGCCATTAGATCTTGCTTTCCAGCGGGGGTTGCCGCGGCTCTCGCCTGTGAGCTTGTTGTGTTATTCCTTGACTTTACATAGGTTTAGCATTTTCGAGAAACAGTAATGCTAGACCCACGAAGGGTTACATGATTGTTTTACGTACAGGCTGACTTGTAAGATTAGGATTGGAAGTGGGGGGTGAAGGGCCCCACCCCACTGAAAATCAGGGGGACGATTAGGATTAGGATTTGGCAAGTTACGTAACCCTTCGTAGGAGTTACGTAGGTTTAGCATTTTCGGGAAACAGTAATGCTAGACCCACGAAGGGTTACGTAATTGTTTTACGTACAGGCTGACTTGTAAGATTAGGATTGGAAGTGGGGGGTGAAGGGCCCCACCCCACTGAAAATCAGGGGGATGATTAGGATTAGGATTTGGCAAATTACGTAACCCTTCATAGGAGTTTACGTAGGTTTAGCATTTTCGGGAAACAGTAATGCTAGACCCACGAAGGATTACGTAATTGTTTTACGTACAGGCTGACTTGTAAGATTAGGATTGGAAGTGGGGGGTGAAGGGCCCCACCCCACTGAAAATCAGGGGGACGATTAGGATTAGGATTTGGCAAGTTACGTAACCCTTCGTAGGAGTTACGTAGGTTTAGCATTTTTGGAAAACAGTAATGCTAGACCCACGAAGGGTTACGTAATTGTTTTACGTACATGCTGACTTGTAAGATTAGGATTGAAAATGGGGGGTGAAGGGCCCCACCCCACTGAAAATCAGGGGGACGATTAGGATAAGATTTGGCAAGTTACGTAACCCTTTGTAGGAGTTTACGTAGGTTTAGCATTTTTGTAATGGAAAAGACATGCAACACTTTTGCATGTTCTTGAAAAAGAAAACTCCGATGGCCGTCGTTCTCAGCTAGCTGGACAGGATGGTATCGCGCATGCGTACGTGCATCTGAGACCAATTTTTTTTCCGGCACGTGTGGAACCTCAGACTTGTCCTATTTTGGAGTACGTAGCTAGATACAGTTCTTCGTTGCATCTCCAGTCATATGAGCCCTTTGGTCGCACCAACTTGCACAATATTCTAGTCGTACATGCATATAGAGAGATAGATAGACTAGTGTGAATTGATATATATTGCGTACATGAATGAGGTCATGAGCAGCACACTACGTACTTTATTTGAGGAAAACTTTCCTGGACTAGCTTTATAAAATTACTAACGAACGAACACACTTATCTATCTAAGCATATGCATTCCTTTATGCCTGTAGCTCCATTGCTGATGCAAACGGGCAATCAGGATTACATGATGGGCAATTTGCTTGGCATTCATGCACATGATGCCAACACGGACTGCCGGGCAGCTCGACACAGCAGTAACAACTTTTCCAGACGAACGGGTCATTCGGATGATCGCAGTCCCTCCTGACACAAAACTTCAAGGTGAGTTTGCTTTCATTCAGCGATGAATCCACAGCGATGGCGTTTGCAGTTATGTTGGCGCCAGGATGTTCTTGGTTGCTTCTTGTAGCCACAAGACGACCTGCCACGTAGGTGTTTGTTAGAGTACAGTGCATAAATTTAACTTCAAGACGACCTAATATGCAAAGTAACAGGAAACGGAGGGGGCACCTCTAGAACAACTGGACGGAGGCATCAATTTATGTGAGAGAATAATATCTATATCTATATCTATACCTACTAATAAAGCAAGGTGCATTTCTCCGATTTTTTCATCCGTTCACCGACGTAAAGTTTTTTTCTATCCGAGGTGGTACTAAATTTTTGTGCATCCATCTGCTAGAAAAGATAAAATAATTTTCGTACATGGGCCGCACGCGCTGTGGCCCGGCTAAGTAAGCCCAAATATTTATCTGCTCAGATAGCTGTGAAAGCCTATTTGCCGCGTGCAGCCTCAAATAGTTTGAGCTTCGCACAGGATGCCAAAGACTGGGCCGGCTCATTTTCTTTTTCTATGTGTTCCGTTTCTATTTTTTCCTATTCCTTTTCTCTTTTTCTTTGATGATTCTTTTTTCTACCAATTTTACATTATTTTCTCTTTTCTCGAAAATTAAAATCTTGAAAAAATCGTCCAAAATATCAATTTTTCCATATTGAGAAAAAAGTCAGAATATAAATATTTTGTTCCTATCTTGTAAAATGTTCAAAACTTTAATTAGTTTGTTCCCATTCCAAAATGTGTTCAAAAATAAAAATGTTCCCATTTTTGTAAAATGTTTGTGAATCACAATAAAAAAATTAAAATTTTCACAATAAGTTGCATCTAAAAAAATATTCTAGATTTATCAAACATTCTTGTTTTAGTAGTAAAATGTTCACAAAGTCAAGATAATGTTTGTAGTTCAAAAACATATGTTCTGAACTTTTTCTAAATGTTCAAAACATGTTCACACATTCAACAAATGTTCGTGTTTTTTCAAAAGGATCATGTTGTCAAACAATGTTTAAGAATTTTCTAAAAAAACCTACCTATTTCAAGTGATGTTCGTCTTTTTCCAAAAATGAATGAAATTTTACAAAATGGTTCGTATTTCCTAAAACTGTTTGGGGTTTCAAAAATTATTCATGTTTCCAAAAATATTCGGTAATTCATAAATATTAATTTAAAATTCGGAAAAATTCAGAAAAAAAGTTGAATCTGATGATACAACATATTCTTAAATATTAATTAGTTAGCAGGACCCATTTGTTCGAGTGACTAGCAGTCGATGGTCGAGCTTTTGAGGTCGCGAGTTCGATCTTTCAATACATCTTTTTTCTTAATTTAGAGAAAACCTATTTTCCGCATGCAGCGCCAAATAGTTGGAAGTTCACACAACATCCCCAAAACTGGGCCGGCCCATTTTCTTTTTCTCTGTGTTCCTTTTTTTCGTATTTTCCTGTTTTTTTCTCTTTTTCTTTCATGATTCTTTTTTCCTACACATTTTAGATTATTTTCCCTTTTCTCATAAATTAAAATATCGGAAAAATCGTTCAATGTTTCGATTTTCTTCCATATTTAAGAGAAAAAAATCAGAATTTAACTATTTTGTTCCTCTCTTGTAAAATGTTCATAATTAAAAAAACCAGTTCCAAAATGTGTTCAACATTTAAAAAATGTTTCCACTATTTGATAAAATGTCTGTGTATTACAAATTAAGATTTTCAGAATTTGTTGCTTTAAAAATATTATAGATTTTAAAAATTGTTTTCGTGAAATATTTGCAAATTCAAAATAACGTTCGTGATTAAAGAACACATTTTCTGAACTTGTTGAAAATGTTCGAAACATGTTCACACATTCAACAAATGTTTGTGTTTTTTTCAAAAGGTTCATGTTGTCAATTTTTTTTAAGAATTTTAAAGAAAAATCTGTTTCAAATGATGTTCATATTTTTCCAAAAATGAACGACATTTTTAAACATGGTTCGCATTTTTGAATTGTTGGGGGTTACAAAAATTGTTCATGTTTTCTAAAATATTTGGCATCCATAAATATTAATTTATTTTCAAAAAGAAAAGAAAAAAATAAAACTTTTTGAATCTGATGCTGCAACATATTGTTAAATACTCCCTCTGTAAACTAATATAAGAGCGTTTAGATCACTACTTTAGTGTTCTAAATGCTCTTATATTAGTTTACGGAGGGAGTATTAATTGGTGGGTTAGCAGCCCGTGTATGACTGTTTAGGTGGCGAGTTCGATCCTTCAACATGTCATTTTTTAAATTTATATTATGCCTTACAAACATAGGTCGTTTTGGTGCCTGTCAATGGGTCGGCCCAGATGTGAACTGTTGGGCGTCCCACACGCTATTTGACGATAAAAGAGAATATGTTTGTTTGCTATAATTGAAATATATTGTGGGTACGTGTCAATGAAAGAGAATATGTTGGTTTGGCTCTAATTTTGAAGAACTGTGGGCACGTGAGCATTGAAAAAGAGAATAAACCCTGATAAAGAAGGTATTGTCTGGTTATGCATGGATTATGCTAATAAAACTGGATTTATGTGTAACCCATCCGGTTACCTTATCGTCGGAAAGACTGTTGAAGCTACCGTGCCCCGAGGGTCGCCGCGCAGCTACCAAATGAGGAGACAGCCACTGCCCTAACACGGAGGTGAACCTAAAGGAAAAAAAACATAAGTTGACTGGTCGCCGCCATGCCGACTAATGTCACCACTATCAAGATCTTACGGGACAAACATGACTCGCGAAAAGACCACAGCTCCTCGCTCTGTCGCCCCACCATTGTGGATACCGTTGATATCGTTTTTGGTGAACACATAATTATCTCGTTGCTTCTCGAAAAAATATTTCTCCCGTTGCAACACACGGACATATGTGCTAGTTATTATATATATATAATATAAGATGTTGTTATGCTTATATTGTCCGACCGCGACAAGGCACCCGACGAACAAGAGAGTAGCCACGCACACCAGACTGCTCCCTCTCATGTTTGATCTTCAGCTTCTGGAATTCGAATGAAGTATGAGAATTGAGAGGCAATGGCCATGGACCCCTCTGGCCGCAGTATATGTAGAGGGTATGATTTTAATAAAAGGGATATGTTGCCACATTCCATGCATGCATGACGTACGATTTGGAGATCGCACATTATAGCTGGCGATCACTCAATTGCATGCATTGTATGTGTGAGATACCCCTGATTATGAGTGTGTGATTTGTCACCATGCATTTCTTCCGCAAAGAGAAATTGTGATTTGTTACAATGCATACATCCGGTTACTATCAGCAGGACTTTTATGTATCTGGTGATTAGCAAATCTAGGTATTAGCCCAAAAAATAAAAGTTTGATGGAATAATTTAGTCTCCTCTGTTGAGTGGTATGCTTGTCCTTTGAGCTTTTAGAGAAAAGGCATAAAGCCTGACTTCAAATTAATAAAACCAGCAACGGCGGCTAGGATACAACAGTACCGATTCAAAGGCCGAAGCTTGAAGAGAAACCGAAAAATAATAGGAGGCACTCGCTCACAATCCAGAACTACAAAAGCAGAGCAATGGTGAGTAGGGCACCACCACAGCGAAACCAAGAGCCGCCGGAGAGCTCAACACAAACTAGAACAGCAGTGCACCTGCAACCAAAAGATTGCAAAAGTGAGGCCGAGAGGAACCGGGCTGCGTGGGGAAAAAGCGCCGGCTCAAATGCTTGCCGCTCCGAACCAATACCGGAGGGGAGATCCAACTGCCCCTACGTCCGAGCCGTGCCACAACACGCAGACGCTGTACACCGGCCGGCTGCCCAGAGCCGAACATGACACAAAGCCGCTGAAGGATTGGAGGGAAACCGCCTCGCCACCACCATAGCCGTAATGTCGGAGAGCAGACCACCACCGCCGCCACCAAACACCTTGCCACGAGACCACAACCTCAACCTTCCCTTGAACGACACCTCCAAGAAGGACCGAGACGCCACAATGCCATCGTCGTTCGGACAGTAAGGCCAAGGCTTTCACTCGGGGGCGTGGAAGAGGAGGAGGGAGGGTGATGAGGAAGACCGACATGTCCTCGGGAGGGAGATCGACACCGGAGCACCGCTGTCGTTGGGGTCGTTGGTAGGTTGACCAGGGGCTTTCCCCATTCCAGAACGTCCACCACACCACTCTCATGTGCCAGATTTGGGAGCCTGAAGGAGCAGCGACCAGATTGGAGAGGGAGGACCATGGCAAAGAAGAGGAGACCAGGAAGAAGAGCAGCCGAAGCCAACAGCGCAACCCACAGCTGTGACGAGCCCCCACCGTCCCACCGCCGCCCACGTGGCCAGTAGGGATAGCCAGCACAGGTGGCGCCATCTGCGCCGGACGAGTTCAACGCCATCCTCGCCAATCAGGGCCGATGCCCTAAGATCCAAAGCCCCCTTGCAGCGCAGACCAGCGGAGATCCTCACTGCCGCCTTCACTGGTAGACGCGCAGCAGCGCCGACGAGCGCCTCGGTTGGCGGCGGGGAGGGAGAGGTGGCGTCGAGGATAGCGTTTGGTCGCGGATGACACGAGTGCTGGGGTAGCCTTCCTCGTTTTGTCCTTTGAGCTTGTTGTTATAAAAGTTTGTTAGAGCATATACAACCCGGACTCCTCAAGCGTTCCTGCACATCTAGCGGATGGCCCGATCATTAACTGGTCACAAAATTTTGACACAGCTGCACCTCTTACATTGGCCCTATACGTCTGGGATGACCAACACCTCTCATATCCAACCCATATCTTGGCACCCGTTATTATCCAACTGTCTGGTGAGGACGCCTCTCCGGCTAAATCCGGCTATTTAAGACGGAGGACGACCCCCAACCCTAGTCGCATCCCATTTTCTTCTCCTCCGTGCCGCCGACCCCACGTTTGCTCGTAGCTCGGAGCTCGCCGTCCACCTGCCATGGCCTGAAAGCGGATGACCACCTATGCTATGCTCTCTCCAAAGCGCTCGCTGCAGCTCATAGAGGAGATCCAGATGCGGCGCACCGCTCGAATTGCAGCCGGCCAGCCTCCAGACTTTCCAGAGCATTAGGAGGAGGACGAACGCATCTTGCTGTCGAAATTGGCATGGGTAGGTGAGCGACACCCAAGCGAAGGAGGCGGCGGAGTAGCAGGGCACCTCGGCTCAATCCAATCGAAGGCGGAGGTGGAGGCCAACCACCGCTACGTCCATGAGGCACAGGTGGAGGTCAACCAACTCTTCGCCAACATGGAGTCCAACGAGGAGCCGGACTTGGCGGAGGCGGCCAATGACCATGAGGCGGGTCTGTCCGGCAGTCTATATCTCCGACTATGAGCTGTACATAGCTTCCGTGTTACATAGTATAGTATGAATTTGAGGTATACGGTTGCACCTGACTAAAAATGAGGGGCGGTATTTGTCATAATGCTCTTATGGAGTCTGTATGCCAGTCATGTTGTGTTGGCGTGGCGTGCAGATGGATAGCTTTTTGAGCTTGTTGTTTGCTCAAAAAGGAGGTAAATACACCAGGAGTCATATAACTTGCACGTAACGGTCAGTTTGATGCATAAACTTGCAAAATACATGTTTCTGGTCATCAAAGTTGCGCAGACGTGCAAGTACGGTGCTTTCTACCATATCCGGCCGTATCCCGTGCATGAGGGGCATGCCAACGTGGCAAGGGCCCGCTGTTGGCTGAGGAGGTGGGTAATACGCGTGCATCTTTTTCCAAAAAGCACTGTTGCATTTCATTTTTTTACGCAGAAAATCCTAAAATGAAATGAAAAAGGCTGGAGCAGTGAGGGTTGGGATTCGACAACATTACGTGCTGCAATTCGCATGCATATGCTAGCTAATCGGCAAAACCGACTTTTGACGTTTAACATGCACAATTAGCTTTATATAAAAGGACTGTAAGAAATCAAATAGAAATCAAAACAGGAATATGGTTCGCAAAAAAGCAGAAGCCCTGGTTCGAGCCATCCAGTCACAATGACACATAAAGATATAAACACAATTATAATATGTATTTTTCTTTCTTTCTTTTCTATTTAAGAAAACAACTTATATTCTAGATAGTTTTCGGACAGATCGACTAGATTTTGTTTAATTTTCAATAATTTAAAATTAAAATATCTAGATAAAATAAAATATAATGCAGAATGAATGCACGTTTTTTTATGGACAAATCAACCAAATTTCCGTTTGAATGTGAATTTTTGAATTAGTAAATCTAGATAAAACAAAATATAATGTACACTGAATGTAATCAACTAATTTTTTTTCGAATTTGAATAATTTTAAATTTAAAAATCTATATAAATTAAAATGTACTGCAGAATGAACGTACATAAATTCTTTTGGATAGATCACTGAACTTTTTGTCTGAATTAGAATAATTTTAAATTTGAAAATCTGGATAAAAGAAAATATAAGTTAGAATGAATGTACATAATTTTTTGGACAAATCACTATTTAAAAAAATGAGTAATCTATATAAAAGATAATATAGTTCATAATGAATGTACATAAATTTCTTTTGAACAAATCAACTGAATTTTGTTTGAATTCGAAAATTTTAAATTTGAAAAACTAGATAAAAGAATCTATTGGCCAGAATGAATGTACGTAAATTTTCCATAGAAATCAACTAAATTTTTGCATGAATTCTAACAATTTAAAATTATAAAATCTAGAAAAAGAACATATAGTGCAGAATGAATGTGCGTAATTTTGTTTCAGACAAATCTGCGAAAATTTGGTTTGAATCTGAACAATTTAAATTTGATAATGGTGAGAAAAGGAAAATATCGTTTTAAATATGTATGTACCTTTAGCCTAAAGGATAAATAAAAGAACAAGCAAGATCAGGTGGTGTGATTGGAACGCTAGCGCTATTACAGCTAGTGGCCGGTTCGAACTCCCTCGGATCCAGTTTCCCAGCACAATTAATTTACAACGCACTATGATGGATGGGACCCACCAGGAGACTGTTTCAACATTGCCTCTGCCGGAGGGCTTTTGTACAAAGTTAAAAAAACTTGAGGGTGTTTCTGTAAAGAAAATCGCGTGCACAGAGCTTCGGCCGCTGACAATGGGCCCTAGCCACCTGGCATGCCATGTAGTCAATGAATACACTCGTGTACGGGAAATGTGACCGTATTTGCACGTCCGCGCAAGTTCGATGACCAGAAACACGTATTTTGCAAGTTTATGCACAAAACTGACCGTCACGTGTAGGTTCTATGACTCCCGGTGTATTTACCTCCTCAAAAAGAAATATCTCTCTAGCATGCTCTCCTTTTTCTTTGCGTTTTCAGTTTTGAACCTTATGTACAACTGTGTGTTGGTGGTTTCTTTAATGAATTTTGACGACGAGGCTTGTTGTTTAAATAAAACGTCTAAAAAATGCAAGAGAAAAATATGTGCATTCGACAGGACGATGGAAAAACATATAATTAACTCGTAGAGGGTAAATTTCTCGTTTGTGATAAGGTTTTCTCCCATTTTATAAATCAGTTAAGCCTGACGTGATAAAGTTTCCCTCTGTGGAGCTTGAACATTCTAATATTGAACTGGACTAGCAATGTCATTTCAAATGTTTATGATCATTTGGCTAGTTCACTTCGTTAAATACATGATGTATCACTATTATAATGGGAGTTAATTGCAAAAAACCACCACATTTGGGGCTTCTTCTGCAGAAAACAACCTGGTCTCTAATCATTTGCAAAAAACACCGCGCATTCGGTAAACTTTTTGCAAAAAGCACTGATCGCTTGATTTGCAGCCTCTGAGGGCGTTTCCGACAGGTGGGACCCAAAATAGGTGACGTGGCGTAGGCGAGGCGGACGACGCCGTTACTCACTACCTGGTCAAACGGACGCGGTCGGCTCGCCCGACCGCACCAGCTCTCTCGCAAATCTCGCCCGCACTCTCTCTCCCGCACTCTCTCGCTCCCTTGTGCTCCTCTTCCTCTCCGGCAGCCGCCGGCCGCCATGGTGTCCTGGAGCGAGAGCGAAAGCACTGATGGCTCCGCCGCGCAGTACAACCTCACTTCCGACTCCCCTCTGAAGGTCAGTTGTTCCTCTGGTTCTCTGTTTGTTTTGGCCGCCGCTCATTTGTGTTCTAGGGAGTTCGTGTTCTAGGGTTATACTAGGCCTGCTCGATTTGAACAAGTTTGTGTTGGATTGCCTAGATCCCAGCTACGATTGATGACCCGTTGTTCGAGGGTGCTGCTGACGATTTGATGGTGATGTGCGAGCATGGGAATCCAGGGAGGAAATGTGTTGCATTCGAGGGGATAAGCACTGTGAGGAGGTTCATTGCCTGTGCCACTGAAGTAAGTATTTAGTCCTAGCTTTGCAGCAGTCCAGTTCATCATCTAGGGTTCATATTTACTGTTCATGTTCTAGGGTTCGTAGGTATTGTTCATGTTCTGTTCTAGGGTTCGTATTAACTGTTCTATGGTTGATAGTAACTCTTTATTAACTGAATCTGGTAGATAAACTTAACTGAATATGGTAGATTGACTTAACTGAATATGGTAGATTAACTTAACTGAATCTGATCAGTTAACTTAACTGAATCTGATCAATTAACTTAATTGAATCTGATCATTTAACTTAACTGAATCTGATCAATTAACTTAATTGAATCTTGTACTTTAACCTAACTGAATGTGGTACATTAACTTAACTGGTTTTTTCTGTAACTAATTTAATCTGTAACTTCTTTGCAGGGTGCTAATAATTGTGGATTAGTGCAGTGGGTAGATGAGGAGTGGCCAGATCATCTACAGAATGCTCTTCACAAGTTGTGGCTTATGTATGAGCGTAGCCAGCATGACAATAGGATGGCATGCCTGGAGCATTCATCTACTATACACATACTCACACAGCAAAAAAGAGAGCTGCAGGAGACATATGAGAAGCTTGTTGAAGATGTTAACAACCTCCTAAATTCACAGGATAACCTGCATGAGGTAAATCAGATGAATGATGATGCTGAGAACATTACAATCAGTGTCGAAAGCAGCTTTGCAAAGGATGAGGAGATCAAAAAATGGAAGGCTGCTCATGACCAGTTAAAGTTAATTCATGTAGCTCAAGCCACTGTCATTAGGAATTTGAAGTTCAAGCATCTCAAAGAGAAGGAGAAGATGAGCTCTGATAAGAGAACTTTGGAGATTTGCTATGCTGACCTGAAGAAAGAGAAGGATAACCTGAATAAAGAGAAGGATCAGGTGGATAGTTGCATTGTTGAGCTGATGAAAGAGAAGGAGAAGTTGACCATGGAGAAGAGTACTCTTGCTTCCTGCATTGTTGAGCTCAAGACAGCAGGTGATAGTAACAAGAGGAAGCTTCTCACCAGATTAAGGCTATTTGTGATGAAGACTAAGTTGAGTTGTAGTCTGACCATGTGGGTCATTGTGTTTTGTAATAGCTTTGTACTAAAGCTTGTAATGTGTTAACTTTGGCTGTGTTGAACTCTATTAAGTCTGTAGTTGGGTTATTTGTGATGAAGACTAAGTTATGTCCTTGAACTATGAATCTTAAGTACTAAGTTGGGTCATTTGATGTGTTCTTTCATTTTATGTTATGGTTTGTGATTAATGTTGTGCGAGGAAAGTTTTGGCCGAATTAAGGCGAGACCTAAGTTGTGTTTTGGCCCAAACTTACTCATTTGGTGTTTTTTCTACGTCGATCCACCCCAAATGACCTAGCTTAGCTGATTTGGGGTTTTGTCGCCTTTGATCCACCCCAAATGACCTAACTCACTCATTTGGTATTTTGTCGATGTCGATCCACCCCAAATGACATAGCTTACTGATTTGGGGTTGTGTCGCCTTCGATCCACCCCAAATGACCTAACTCACTCATTTGGGGTTTTGTCGACGTCGATCCACCGCAAATGACCTAGCTTACTGATTTGGGGTTTTGTCGCCTTCGATCCACCCTAAATGACCTAACTCACTCATTTGGGGTTTTGTCGATGTCGATCCACCCCAAATGACCTAGCTTACTAAATTGTGGTTATGTCGCCTTCGATCCACCCCAAATGACCTAGCTTACCGATTTGAGGTTTTGTCGCCTTCGATCCACCCCAAATGACCTAACTCACTCATTTGGTGTTTTGTCGACCCCGATCCACCCCAAATGACCTAGCTTACTGATGTGGGGTTTTGTCGCCTTTGATCCACCCCAAATGACCTAACTCACTCATTTGGGGTTTTGTCGACGTCGATCCACCCCAAATGACCAAGCTTACTGATTTGGGGTTGTGTCGCCTTCGATCCACCCCAAATGATCTAACTCACTCATTTGGGGTTTTGTCGACGTCGATCCACCGCAAATGACCTAGCTTACTGATTTGGGGTTTTGTTGCCTTCGATCCACCCCAAATGACCTAACTCACTCATTTGGGATTTTGTCGACGTCGATCCACCCCAAATGACCTAGCTTACTGAATTGTGGTTATGTCGCCTTCGATCCACCCCAAATGACCTAGCTTACTGATTTGGGGTTTTGTCGCCTTCGATCCACCCCAAATGACCTAACTCACTCATTTGGTGTTTTGTCGACCCCGATCCACCCCAAATCACCTAGCTTACTGATTTGGGGTTTTGTCGCCTTTGATCCACCCCAAATGACCTAACTCACTCATTTGGTGTTTTGTCGACGTCGATCCACCCCAAATGACCAGCTTACTGATTTGGGGTTTTGTCGCCTTCGATCCACCCCAAATGACCTAACTCACTCATTTGGTGTTTTGTCGGCATCGATCCACCCCAAATGACCTAGCTTACTGATTTGGGGTTTCGTCGCCTCCGATCCACCCCAAATGACCTAACTCACTCATTTGGTGTTTTGTCGACGTCGATCCACCCCAAATGGCCAAACTTACTGATTTGGGGTTTTGTCGCCTTCGATCCACCCCAAATGACCTAACTCACTCATTTGGTGTTTTGTCGACGTCGATCCACCCCAAATGGCTAAACTTACTCATTTGTGGCAACAACAGAGAAGCAAATCATCATAACAACAACAAGCATCATAAGAGCCATCATCGACAACAACAAGCACTCATGCATCATAGTCTTCAACATAACTATAAACAGTACTCATGCAAAAAATCTTGAACATAACTAGCATCATAAGAACAATCATGAACAACAACAGAGAAGCAATGATCATAACAACAAGCACTCATGCATCATAGTCTTCAACACAACCATATTCTTCAACACAACCATAAATAGTTCAACACAACCATACATAGTTCAACACAACCATAAATAGTTCAACACAACCATACATAGTTCAAGCATCACCAGTTCCAGAGTTCAACACAACCATAAATAGTACTGTGCCAACATAGGCAACATGCTTCATAATGTTTTTACCATCAGCAGGACACCACCTGCTTCCCTTAGAACAATTGAACCACTCAGCCATCTTAAAAGATGGTTTTCTGACTCTTCCAGTACCTGCTGGTCTTGGAGGGATGAAGTTTTTCTTTTGCCTAGCAGCAGCAGTAGTAGAGGTACTTGGCCCAGCAGCTATAGAGGAACTGGGCCCAACAGAAGATGCACTAGTAGTAGCTGCCCTTGGAGCTCTCCTGGATGCAGCTAGAGCTGATGGAGCTTTGTTTGCAACTGATGTAGCTCTTGTGGGTGCCCTTGGAGCAGGAGGAGCCGATGGAGCTGCCCTTGGTACTGCTGGTGTAGCTCTTGTGGGTGCCCTTGGAGCAGGAGGAGCTGATGGAGCTTTGCTTGCTGTTGTTGTGGCTCTTGTTGGTGCCCTGGAATTACAACATAGACAGATTATATAGGATAGGAAACTTGCATAAACATAGACAGATTACAAGATAGTCACAAAGTTACCTCATGCTGGTTCCTTCTCATTGCCAGAGCTGGCTTAAGAGTCTTGTGGCAGCTAGTGTACATATGCCCAGCCAGGTTACAATTGCTACAAGTGATTGTACCCATCCTAGAAGTATCCTTGGGAGCTGGCTTCTCACACCTACTCTTCCTCCTCTTAGTTTGTTTCTTTCCTGGCTTCTCTTTGAAAACTGGTGGCTCTATGTCAGGGGTACCAGTCTTTGGCCATAGATCAGGACCAGGCATAGGGTAAACTATTGCACTGTAGGCTGCTTGGTACATGGGTTTCTTGAAGAAATCATTGACAAAATCTTCTGGGTGTAATTTTGCCTTGTTGATTGCAGAAACTGAATGATTGCAAGGAACCCCTGTCATGTCCCATTTCCTACAACCACATGTGTATGCTTGCAAATTAACTGCATATGCACTTTCTCCACTTGTAACTTGGTATAGATCAGGTCCAGCTTTGATAGATTGACAATATCTTGCATGATGTTTTGCTTCTTCCAGCTTTTCAGCATATGTTGGGCATATCTGCCACTTGGCTGTCTCAGTCTTAGTTCTATTTGTGTTGAACTTAACTAGCAACTTAGTTCTGATTCCATCAACCATAGTTTTAATTGGCTTGCCTCTGATATCAAGTATCATCTTGTTGAACACTTCACTAATATTGTTGACAACCAAGTCAGTTTTACAATTATTGTCCATGGCATGTCTAGCCCATGTATGTTTGGGAATCTTACTAAGCCATTTCCAAGCTGCCTCACACTCTCTTTTCATGTCATCCATTGCTACATCATATCCATGCTCACTATATGAATAGCTAGCCTGATCCATGTATTTCTTTAACTCTTCGCCTCTAAAGCCAGCAGTTTGAAAGTTCTGATAAATATGTCTAAGGCAGAATCTTTGTGGGCAGTTTGGAAAGACATTATTTATGGCTTTAAGAAGACCCTGTTTGAAACAACTAAAGTGTAACTAACAAGGCACTTGTTGACATATGATAGTGTATCAGATATGATAGTGTAGAGGAGCAGATTTTGGTTTTACCTTTTGTCTATCAGATATGATAGTGTAGTAGCCATACTTCCCAGACTCACCACCAATGGCATACTTGAGTTGTGTTAAAAACCAGGACGAGCTTGCAGTGTCTTCTTTGTCAACTATTGCAAATGCAATAGGAAAAATGTTGTTATTACCATCTCTTCCTGTTGCAGCCAAGATTTGCTGCCCTGTGGTAAGCTTTATAAAACACCCATCAACACCTACAACAACACAGAGCACATTAGAAACAAAGTAGTGCACATGAACAAGCAATTAGCACAATAAGTACCTATGAACAAGCAATTAGCACAATAAGTACCTATGAAAGGTCTCCAGCCATTTAAGAAACCCTCTTTGCATGCATTTAGGCACATGAACAAGCCATGGAATCTAGGATTCTTGCTAGGATGTGCCCTCAAATGCTTTGTTGTAACAATGCATCTACTTCCTGGATTGGTATCCAATACAGCTTGGAGGTAATCCCTTGTCCTTGTATATTGTGCCCTTTGATCTCCTTGCACCACACTCTTAGCAACTTTCCTTGCTCTATAGACCATGTGAATGGACACTTCTATGCCATGCTTCTGCTTCAAATTCTCAATTATGGATTGGACTGGTGTGTTAATGTTTGTCCTCAACTATTGCCCACACTCATGTGCCAACCATTTGGCAGTTACTTTGGTGCTCTCTCCTACTGCAGCACAATTGTGGTACAAGTTCATTTTCTTTATGCAAAATGTCTTCTCATGTGCTATTTGAGAGGCTGCAATGAAAAAAGGGCATTCTGCACTACTGCAAACTGCAATAACCCTATCAAAACAATTCCTATGAAAGGAATAGTTTCTGTTCTGTGAGATGTGGAATGTTTGAAGTGCCCTCCTGAATTGGCTCACATCTAGGAAACATAGTTTCTTCAAAAATTGCTCCTGTGGGTTCTCTCTCTTCTCATCATACCAAACCCTTGGTTTCTTCTTCTTGGCCCTACTCTTCCTACCAGATGGAATCTTAAAAGCTGGTGGCTGAGCCCATCATTGTCTTCCTGGCTTAAGTCACCTGGGTTGCTCTCCTCATCAGAGGAAGAGTACCAGTCCTGTTCTATAATTTGATCTATACTTGCATGAGATCTGGTTGTTGGCCCCTTTCTCTGATTGCCTCCTGTGCTGCTTCCTCCTATGCTGCTATTCACTACTGCCTCCTGCTCTGCTGCCTCATCCTCATGAACTCCCTCCTCCTCATCTGGTTCATATAGCTCTTCAACATTAGTGTCCCCTTCAAAGTGGTTGAGTGGATCATATCTATGTTTCTTCATTGCCTGTAGCCTAACAATTATGTCCTCATCTGCTAGAATCTCACTATCAGTATCACTGTCAGTGCAATCTTCAGCAAGCAACTGTGGAAGTTTCCTTTTAGCTGCTCTGTATTTCTCTTTTTTTCTCATTGCTCCTGAACTTCTCAATCTCTTAATTCCTATTCTCCTCCATTTGTTGCTCTATATGCTCTTGCTCCTGATCAATGTCCATGAAATACTCATGCCTCTCCTCACCATTGTGGACTACAAATTCTGGTTCAATGCTATCATGTGTGTGCATGACCTGGACTGGCTCTGGTTGTGGCTTCACTGGACTAGGGAAAAGTACTCCAGATGTATCTATCTGATACACAAGTGGCTCACCTATTTCAGACAAAGGAACCTGGTCTTCATACACAGTGCCTCTGTTCAAATCAGCTGGTGTTGGAGCATCACTTCTCATTACTGTAATATTAACCACAGTTTCTCCTTTACTAGCTAGCTCATCTAGCATCTCCTCCACCTTGTCATCATCTGTTAACTCTACCATTCCTGACACCCCAACACCTGGATCTCTGACATAATACATATAATCTCTACAAGAATAGCCTTCTACTCTACAAGTGCAACTAGATTCCAGAAAGTTATGTCTGACAGGCTTATATTTCTTTCCAAGTTATCTCCGTCAAAGAAATGAAATCCGACTTCCCGGACTTCATCATCCAAACTACAAACAAAATTATAGTAAAATATTCAGTACAAAGCTACTTTAAATGTTATATTCAAAGTTCAGTTAAAAGATTATTCAGTTAAGAGATAAGTTAACACCTCAGTAAAATTACAGCAAAATGTTCAGTTACAAGTTCAGTTAAATGCCAAAAAATTAACACTTCAGACAAATGTTAAGTTAACAGATAAGTTAACACTTCAGTAAAATGTTCAATTAACAAATGTTTAATTACTAATTCAACTAAAACAGTAAATGTAACACTTCAATTAACTAAATATTCAGACAAATGAGTACACTTAACACTTCAGTTTTCTGAATATTCAGACAAATGTTCAATTAACATATAATTTAACACTTCAGTAAAATGTTCAATTAACTAGTATTCAATTACTAATTCAACTAAAATAGTAAATTTAACACTTCAATACCCTAAATATTCAGACAAATGTTCATTCAAATATTCAGACAAAATTTCAGTTAACCCTACAACCCTAACGCAGGAACAGCAGCCCTAGAACACTAACCCTAGAACCCAACTGGACGAACCCTAACCCTAGAACCCTAACCATACAACCCTAAACCTAGAAGCCTAACCCTAGAAACCTAAACTACAAACCCAATCGAGGAAAAAGGGAGAACGCGGATGCATTACTTACCAGACGCCGCCAAACGAGGATGCCCAGTTTTGGTTGCCCATCGGATCTTCCTTCACAGCTCGGGCGAACGCGGCCGCCGCCGCACATTCAACTGATGGGTTTGCCGCCGGCAGTTGGGGAGGAAGCGACGGCTGAGATGGATTTGAGCTACCACATAACTCCGGCGGATCTCCATCAGCGCCGCACCTAGCATCAGCAGCGCCTCCGTCGCGGGATTTCGTCGTCGCCATGACTGGGAGCACGAAGGAGGGAGAGAGAGTGCGGGCGAGATTTGTGAGAGAGCCGGTGCGGTCGGGCGAGCCGAACGCGTCGGTTTGACCAGGTAATGAGTAACGGCGCCGTCCGCCTCGCCGTTATGCCACGTCATCTATTTTGGGTCCCACCTGTCGGAAACGCCCTCAGAGGCTGCAAATCAAGCGATCAGTGCTTTTTGCAAAAAGTTTACCGAATGCGTGGTGTTTTTTGCAAATGATTAGAGACCGGGTTGTTTTCTGCAGAAGAAGCCCCAAATGTGGTGGTTTTTTGCAATTAACTCATTATAATGGCCACTTCATTTCGTAAGATTTGAACATTCGACTAGCTGACCACTTGCATACGTACTAGTAGTAGCTTGAACATCAGGACATAGCCCCACTTACCTGTAGTAAACAACCATTATTGGACTTGACCTGAGCACTCCATATACTCCCTATGTTCCATAATATAATGCATATAGATTTTTCAGGAAAGCCAAATCTTACAATCTTTGACGTTGACCAACTTTATAGACAAAACTATTTATATCTATGATACAATATGTACCTAATATGAAAACATGTCTTATCATGTACTACCTCCATTCGGGTTTATTAGTCTCCTTCGTATTTTGTGCCTAACTTTAACCGTAGATTTGATTAACAAATTATAAGTTGTATGTCACAAAACTTATATTGTTGGATTCACATTGCAAGGGTTTTCTAATGATACTATTTTTAGGGTACATAGCTTATTTTTTGATAGTTAAATCAAAGGTCAAAGTTTGACCCAAACTATAAGAAGAACTAATAAGACACGACGGAGGTAGTACCTAATAATATGTATTTGGTATTTTAGACATATATGGTTTTCTCTATAAAACTTGGTCAAAGTTTGTAATGTTTGACTTCTCAAAAAATCTAATAATATGAGTATTGCACTACTTATCAGTATAACTATGTTTACAACACATTCTTAACGTACTACCTTTGTCCTGGTTTATTGGCCCCCTTCGTATTTAGTGGAAAAAATTGACAAAATTTAATTAACAAAATGTAATGGATGTCACAATAAATTCTAACATTAGACACTATGTTCAAATACGAATCCAAAATATTTCTTTTTGTGACATGCATTATCATTTTGTTAGTTAAATTCATGGTCAAATCTTGACACAAATTACAAAGGAGGCCAATAAACCAGAACAGAGGTAGTAAGTCTTAAAAACGTGTCTGATCAAAGTGACCGCACAACCAAGCTCCCCCATGCTCACAAACATTTTGGCAGCGACGCATCGATCTGCTCACTTGGATTTCTCCCTACCTTCACCGGCTCCGGCGAACTCACTTCAATCTCCGGCGCGAGAAGTGTGGTGCTAGCTAGCGTATTCTGATCGAACGACACCGTGTCGATCACGTGTAGCCGATGTCCCTGCTGCCCAACTCCAGGATGTCGTAGGCGAGGGGTCCTGAGGGTACAAGGGGACTCCTCGTCTTGGCCGCTGGTCGGTGGCGCCGCTGATGAGGCCATCTACGAGGATACAGTCATTAGGCACCTCACTAGACCCTCAAACAATTTGTTAGGCGCGCTCGCCTTGTCTGCATCTGCGACCCTTTTCCGGTTGACCTGAGTTGCAACACAAGACGAAAGCAGCTAGAGTGACACAGAGAAGAATAATTTTTGAGGAGCTGCAATAAGTGTAATGTAATTTGCTAGTTTTATCCTGTGTTTCTCACGTGCCGTTGATGCCGGTAGCCTGCACTTAGATTTCGAAGAGACATTGTCCTCGTAGGGTGGAGCTTCCGTTGGAGAGAGCTCTGGAGTTAGGCGGCGCACTCCCTCCAGCCGCATCACCATTGGAGAGAGCTCTGGAGTTAGGCGGCGCTCTGGAGTTAGGGTAGAAATTGGAATGCTCATACAGCCTCATCCAGTGACGAAAGGTTCATGGGGCCAAAGGGGACCAATGCCCCCCCCCCCCCAAAGAAAATTCTTAAGTGTACCATTGATTATTACGCTTCAATGTCAAAGATTTCCCTGAGTTCATGGATATCTTATCTTCTTTGTCCCCTCAACTCTGATTAGCCCCCTTTGTCTGAAGTGCTCCTCAACAAACATTAAGATATAATTGACCTACGTTCCGCTGGACCGCTAGCTTCCGCTCCCGTGTGGACTCCATTTTGTTCGCGTTCGCCATGCCTTTGGTCAAGGGAGGCGTCGGAAGAGTGGCAGCCACCGGTGGGGGCTGGTGGAGGGGCACAGGGGCTGGGGTCGCCCATCACAAGTAACACCTCACATAAATACTCTGTCCGTCCAAAAAAGCTTGTCGATGGCTTAGTTCCTCCTTCCCTCGTTACATGTGGTAGGAACCAGCCCCAGACACCGTCAGTAGCCGTCGTAGGGAAAAGCGCGCGACAAAGGCCAAGCTGCGCCGCCGCCCACCCGCGGCTTCTTCTTCTCCACGGTGACCACCTCGACATGCGGCTCCTCCATGGCTGACGGGCACCTCCCACTTGTCGCCCTGATCGTGTCCCCGGCCGCTTCCTCGCGCCCTCCCTAATGGTAATAATAAAGTTATTATTTATTTTCTTATTTCATGATAACTGTTTATTATTCATGTTAGAATTGTATTAACCGGAAACATAATACATGTGTGAATACATAGACAATAAAGTGTCACTAGTATGCCTCTACTTGACTAGCTCGTTGATAAAAGATGGTTAAGGTTTCCTAACCATAGACATGAGTTATCATTTGATAAATGGGATCACATCATTAGGAGAATGATGTGATTGACTTGACCCATTCTGTTAGCTTAGCACTTGATCGTTTTAGTTTATTGCTATTGCTTTCTTCTTGACTTATACATGTTCCTATGACTATGAGATTATGCAACTCCCGATTACCGGAGGAACACTTTGTGTGCTACCAAACGTCACAACGTAACTGGGTGATTATAAAGGTGCTCTACAGGTGTTTCCGATGGTACTTGTTGATCCATCATCATTCGTGTGGCAGGTGTGTGTGTGTTTGTGTCGATCAGATGAGCAGTTCAGATTAGTTATTCCTTTTCCAAGTAATATTTTCAGACTAGTCAGTATGTCCTCGTGTTGGATTTTTCATAGCCTTTTCGTGAAGTCTGAATAGCCAGCTAGCTAGCTTTGTTGTCCTTTTGATCGGGTTTTTTTTCCTTCAGATTTTTAAGCAATGCCCCAGGGAATTGCTCGTACATACTCGACGAGCGGCACTGTTAATCTGACAGTTTATTTGTTTCTACTGAGCCAACTGCTGAAACTATGATGCAGAATGGTAAAAATACATCCATGCTTTTTTAACTTTTACGGTGGTGGTGGTAGTAGTATAACTTTTATAGTTTGCTTCACATGATTTGCCCGCCCTGTAACATTTTCATATCTCACTTTTTTCTGTTTTTCATTACAAATTTTAAGCCACTCGAGTACTCTGATTAAACAAATAGGACAATTTTCATACTCAGCTCTTTTTCAGTTATATTATGGGCTCGAAGGATCTAAGATAGTACTAACCATCTATTGCATTTAGCTTCTTTGTGGCAATCCTTATATATGTGTGTTTTACCAGTGTAACTCAGCATCTGCAGATATCGTAATACTGTTGATGTAACTAAAAGGGCAACCTGGTGCATGTAGCTCCCGCTTGCGCAGGGTTCAGGGAAGGGTCCGACCACTTTGGGTCTATAGTACGCAGCCTTTCCCTACATTAAATGAATCGGAGGGAGTACATGTTTTCAAGGTTCAGTGTATAGTTTTCAGTTTCTTCATGGTTCAGTCTATAGTGTATAGTCTTGCATGGTTAGGTCAGTGGCATTAGTCTCTCATCAGTCCCCAGTTTTCAGTTTTGTGGTCATCATTTTAGTCTCTCCATGTTTTCAGGTTTGTATCAGTCATCAGTCTTGTTTCTTTAAGCAGGGAGTGGACACGATATCTATACGTTTTCAGTCCTGTTCCTCATAGGTCTTTGTCATTTATTATTTTCATTACTTCTTTTGTGTATCTTAATTTGCTACCAGTTTTTAGTTTTCAGTCGTGTAGCTATGGTCAATAGCATCAGTCTTCCAAGTTATAGTTTTGTTCCTCATTTAATTTAATTTTATCATTTCATTATTTATTCAGTACCCCAGTTAATCTGTTTATCTTATTTCTTCATTTTTTTCCCTTAGTCTATTATTTTCTTCAGTCTTGGTTTAGTTCTTATTAGCAATCATTAGTTTTCAATCAATTAGTTTGTAGTGTTTTAATTTGTTTTCTCTTTTTTTTTCTCGTTTCTTGTATCAGCCATTAGTATCCAGCTATGGGTTTCCAATCTCCATGTTTTATTATTTAGGATTGTTTTAGTTTGTTCTCTGTCTTGGTTTAGTTCTTAGTATCAGTCTTCAGTCTTCATGATTTATTTTTTAGGAGTGTTTTATTTGTTCTCTCGTTCTTGGTTGAATTTTTAGTATTAGTTATCAACCATCAGTCTCAATGTATTTCTACTCATTTTTTCCTAGTAAGTCTCTACTCATTTTCTTCGTTTTCCAGCATAATTCTTGAAGGTAAGTCATTAGATTTTCCTTATTTGTGTGTCTTCTACAATTTTTGTCTTCAGAATGTAGGCTCCGTTATGTGGTTTTGGTTCAAGTTTCAGTCATTTTCTCCAAGGAATGGGCATCATTTGCATCACTTTTCATAGTTTGAATTTTCCAAATTTTTAGTTTGGTTTAGACTAAAATAAACCTTTTTTTTGACAATGCACGCAACAGGAAATGGCATATCAAATCTGCATGTCTTGACTGCGCAAGCGACAATTCAGCAGGCTTATCATTCGGGGTTTGGTTGTCACTGTCAGGGGGCTTCGAAAGATCAGTGGTAACAATCTTTTTGGAGTGAAGTAGATCATAGGTCCTCGAACTATTTCAGAGGTGTCACATAGGTCCTCGAACTATGAAAGTCGTCATCTAGGTCCTCAAGGTGCAATATGTGTGCCATTCTGGTCCTCAAACTATTTCGAAGGTGTCACGTAGGTCCTTGAACTATTTCAGAGGTGTCACATATATACACACTTATTACACTTCAAGGATTTCTAAGGACCTATATGGCACTTTTCATAGTTTAAGGACCTATGTGACACCTTAAAAATAGTTCAAGGACCTAGGATGCACTTCACTCATCTTTTTGTGCAAACAGTTGTATACTACATTTTGTCGTTCTCCCCTTTGTCAAAACTTTCACCATTGTGTTTTTTGTGCTTATCCTTTTTTTCCCCGCGTTTTATTTTGGTTCAAAAGTTGTCCCATGCAACACAAGGGTTGCATTCAACGATGCGGATGGCGACAGTATGCTATATGAGCCCTATGTGGGGCACACATTTGTTGCTGACCTGAAGGGTGGTAAAGGACATGCATACACGACGACGATAGCTATAGTTGGCCACTATGTTTTCAGCCTCTCCGTGTTTATTTAGTTGTTGCTATTTGACACTTCATTCAGACTTCTTGTTAAGTGAACCATATTTTTGTTGTGCACGCGCGTGTGGCTTGGAGCCACTAGAACCTCTTTTCAGAATAGTATCAGCTATGAGTATGAGTGGTCAGTTATCAGTGTTTATTTTTTTGTTGTGCTTTATCTACAAACTCTAGCACCCTTTATCAGTTATCAGTGTTTCTTTTTTCAGAATAGTATGAGGAGCAGCAGGTGCCGGAGCCGATGGCAGAGGCCGATCCGGAGGAGCACAGGGCGGAGCTGCCGGAGCAAGGCTTCAACATGGTGAAGTTCGCCGTCGCCCAAGTCGTCGAGATGGTGGAGCAGCAGGTTATCCTGAAGTCCATCCAAGATGATTCTTACGTGGAGGCCAACCGGCAGCAGGCGGTGTTCAACGCCCTCGAACTAGACGCGGAGATAAATGAGGAGGAGGAGGCCCAGTTGCTTTGTATGGATCTGAAAATCTAATATGAGATATCTGGATGCAGTTGGAGCCCGTGGACAGATTTGTAGATGCTCTAAGCCCAACGTGACAAGTATTTCCCCTATAGAGCTTGATGATTCTAACATTGAAGTGGACGAGTGTCATTTCAGATTTACACGAACATTTGTCTAGTTCACTCGGCTAAAAATACGATGTATCCTACTATATAGCGGACCCGAGCTCAAATGAGTTCGGGATGAACAAATCGAAAAACATTAAAAATCACAAAAATCTAAATTTTTTGTGTGAAGTACTTTGAAAAATGTTCTTATCGAGTATTTAACAAAAAACTATCACATTTCATGAAACCGTGCCTATAAACTATCATTTTACAAATTTGTGCCGAAAACTACCACTTTTTCACTATTCTTTGATTAAAAACTACCATGCCGGGAAAATGGTCGATTCACTTCTTCTAAACGCATTTCTGATAGGATGGACCCACCTGTCAGCATCAATCTTCTTCCTCCTCCTCCTCCCTCTCTGTGGGGCATTTCCTCAAACACCTCATGTGCACTCCGCGCTCTTCTCAATGGCTACGCCCCGGCGAAGCACGCAATGGCGGCCAGCAGATGAAAGCCCAGCGTCCTGGACGACGAGGTCGCTGAGCCTCACCACTTGGCTGCTCCCAGTCACCAAAGCCTTCCTCTCCTCCATCTCCTCCTCCGGTGCCAGCGCGCGCGCGCACACAGGCAGCCGCAACCGGCGCCGGTTTCCACGCACGCGGCGAAGCAGTCCAGCACCCTGCCCCCATGCGCCATAGCCGCAGCCTCGCCTCTAGCCTCTCTCAGACTCGCCGCGGCCTCGCCATTAAGTGCTTTTGACGGATTAATGGCAGGAGCTAGTCATGGCCGCCGCCGTGCCCGGGCTCGAGCTCAGCCATGGTCCCGCTCGGCCGTGCTTGCTGCTCCTGCTACTCCTTGTGGCCCGCGCCGGCTGCTCCCTGCTGCTCCTTGTCGCTCGCGCCTGCTATTCCTTGACGGCCGCCATTGCTGCTGCTCCTTGCCTTGCCGGCCGGCGCCGAGGGGTGCACCGCCGTCGTGCTCCGGGGTGCATCGCCGCGCTCTGGCCAGAGGAGCGCTGCCGCGTGCAATGGAGGGGCGCACCGCCGCCCTGCTGGAGGTCGTGCTCCGGACAAAGGGGAAGAAGGATGAGGAGGGTCGGCCGGGGGTTGGATAGGCCAGTCACCGAGCTGCGCGTGCTCTCGCTCGCCGGCAACTACCTCGCCGGCGAGCTCCCAGCCGTGGGGTACGAAGACAAGGTGTTTGTGAGCAAGAAGATAGACACTGACGTGTGGGGCCAACTAGTCAGAAACGTGTTTAAAAGAGCCGAATCGTGCTCTTTTCAGACTTGGTAGTTTTTAGTCAAGGATTAGTAAGAAAATGATAGTTTTCGGCACAAATTTGTAAAGTGGTAGTTTGTAGGCATTTTTCATGAATTGTGGTAGTATTTTGTATCAGAATGTCGGTCTTTACTTCACGACTTCTAAATATGTGATTTCATGATAAAACTTTTGCAATGATGAAACTTTGCAAGCTCATATTTATATGTGATTTCATGATAAAACTTTGCATTGATGAAACTTTGCAAGCTCATATTTGTCAAAGTTGGCCTAAAAATTTCAGTTTTTTTTAATTCGATTTTACAATGGATGAGCTCGGGTGCAAAAACTTCACATCCACTAGATAGCCATTTCATTTCATAAGATATGAGATTCGACTAGCTGAGCCCTTCCAAACGTCTAGTAGCAAGCTTAAACATCTGGGACATAGTCCTCTTACCTATAAACGACCATTATTCGGCTCACCTGAGCACTCCATATAGTGCACTACTTATTATTACAACTATATACAGCACCCTTTTAAACGTGTCTGATCAAAGTGACTGCACAACCAACATTCTCTCAACATTTTTGCTGCGACGTACGTGTGGATCTGCTCACTCGGATTTCACCCTGCCCTCGCCGGCTCCGGCGACCTTCCCGGCCTCCCCCTCGACCGGGATGAGCTCCTCTTCGCCGGCGACGATGCCCTTGGTGTGCTGCGCTAGCCCGGTCACGGTCGCGCCCACCGCCTCCACGGTCGCGCCCACCACCTCCAGCACGTCTTCCACGATCTTGGTGTCTTCGGTGCCTTCACCCTGCATGCACACGTCACAGCTGAGCCATCAACTATGGATACATCACACTTACAGAGACACCGTAGGATCGGACGCTTGCGGCAGGACACGATGGCGCACGTACCTTCGCCTTGGTCGTGCCGCCGCCGGTGGCGCTTTTGCCGGTCTCCACCGCCCTGTTCGTCGCCTCCCCTGCCTTCTGCGCGACCTGCGACGTGGCGTCCCGGGTCTTGTCCACGGCGCCTCCCGCCGCGCCCGTCACCGAGTCCTTGATGTACGCGGCCGTGTCGCCGGCCTTCTGCACCATGGCTCCTGTCGCGTCCTTCACCTGGGCGGCCATGCTCCCGGTCCTGTTCCCCGTGTCTCCGGTGGCGTCCTTGGCCCTGCCCATTGTTTGCTCGGTGGTGTCGCGGGCCTTGTCCGCCGTGCCTCCTGCTGCGCCCGTTACCGAGTCCTTGATGTACGCGGCCGTATCAGTGGCCTTCTGCGCCATGGCTCCGGTCGTGTCCTTCACCTGCGCAGCCATGCTTCCGGTCCTGTTCCCCGTGTCTCCAGTTACGTCCTTGGCCTTGTCCATGGTTTGCTCGGCCGTGTCGCGGGTCTTGTCCGCCGCCCCTGCGGCTGTGCTCTTGGCTTTGTCCGTGGCCTGTGTGTCCGTGTCGAAGCTCGGCTCCTCCGCCTTGTCGGCGGCGCGGGCTGCGGCCTCCTTCGCCTTCTCCTCGGCCTGGGCGGCCGTGGCGTTCCCTTGCTCCGCCATCTCCTTCGTGTACTCCGCCACCTTCTGCGCCGTGACCGCGGTCACCTCCTTGGCCTTCTGCGCCGCTTGCGCGGCTGTCGACAGCGTCACGTCCTTGGTTTTCACCGCCGCCTGCTGAGTGTAATCTGCCGTCGTCTTGCCGGCCGCCAGCGCGGTATCCTTGGCCTTCTCGGCGGCCGTCTTGGCGTACTCCGCGGCCGTCCCGCCGGTGGAGACTGTGACGTCCTTGCCCTTCACCGCCGCCTGTTGCGTGTACTCGGCCGTCGTCTTGCCGGCCGCCAGCGCCGCCTCTCTCGCCTTCTCGGCGGCCGTCTTGGCGTACTCCGCGGCCGTCCCGCCGGTGCTCACCGTGACGTCCCTGGCCTTCACGGCGGCCTGCTTCGCGTACTCCGCCGTCATCTCGCCCGTGGTGAGCGTGACCTCCTTCGCCTTTGCTGCCGCCTGTTTGGCGTACTCTGCGGCGGTAGCCGTGGCCTCCTCCGTCCCTTCCGCGGTGGCCTGCGCGCCATGCGCGCCGGCGTCCTTGGCTTGGGCTCCCTTGGCCGCAGCGTAGTCTCCAGTGGAGCCGAGCGTGCGCGCGGCTGAGTCTGAGCTCTTCTGCTCCTTGTGGCCCGTACGATGCCCACGGGCCTGCGCGCCATGCGCGCCGGCGTCCTTCGTTCCGGCGCCCTTGGCCACAGTTTGTTCTCCCGTGATGCCGAGCGCGTGCATGGCCGCGTCCTTGGCGCCGCGCGCAGAGGCGGCTGCCGAGTCGCCCTCCTTGCCCCTGTCCTCAGTGGCGTGGGTGACCGCTGCCGAACCCTTCTGCTCCCTGTGGCCCGTGCCATGCCCACGGCCCTCCTCCTGCTTCGTGTGGTGCTGCTTCTCAGCACCCCGAGATGAGGCCACCGTGGCGCCTGCCGGCGCGTTGGTGCCGCGCGCGGCGCTCTCTTTGCCCTGCTTGTCGTGGCCGCCCTCGGCGGCACGGGTGACCGCCGCCGAGCCCTTCTGCTCCTTGTGGGCCGTGCCATGCCCACGGCCCTCCTCCTGCTTCGCGGCGTGCTGTTTCTCGGTGCCCCGAGACGACGCCGTCGTGCCCCCTGCCGGCGCGTTGGCGCCCTGACCGTGCGCCGCGCGGCCCTGCTGGGCGCCCTCGGGAAGGGCCTTGTGCTCCTGGTAGGAGATGACCGTGGCGCCAGGCGCCTGGGTGACGGTGACCGCCCCCCTGGCGCCGCCGCCGGCGCCGTGCTGCAGGTTCTGGTTGTACCGCTCCTGCGCGGCGCGGATGGCGTCCGCCGAGTTCTGCTGCGCCTCGGCGCGGAACTTGCCGATCTCCTCCAGGCTGACGCCGCCCTGGCCGCCTTCCTCCCGCTTCGACGCGGCGTCCTTCCTGCTCTGCTGCTGCGACGCCATTGTCAGTGGCTCAGCGAGGCAGACGCGATCGAGTGCGTGCTAGCTCGGAAGCTGGTGTGTGGAGCTGGACGTGGTGACTGGTGAGTGAGTGAGTGGCTTTGCCTGTTCTTTCCTGATGATCGGCGGACGAGCGCGGCGAGGTCCGCTTAAAATGGTCCCGCTGAGCGGCGGCAGCGGCGGCTTGTCTCGAGTCGGTCGAGGTCGACGCAGCGTACGGAGCATGACACGGCGACACGTGCGATGCAGAGAGGATGTAGAGAACTGCGAAGAGCGGCGGGGTTTCCTCGGGCGCGAAGGCACTGAGCGGCGAGAAGACACGAGGGCGGCTCACGTGAGATCGTGTCCACGTGCCAAGCCGCCATGGCTAAGGCACCCGAGCGCTCTGCCACGCATCAGGGTACGTGGCCGAACCCAAGGACAACCTAGGTCGGTGGCCATGCGGATATGGCAACACCAACAGTGCGTCTACTCTTGTAGCGAAATGGTTCTCCAAATTTCGACCTCAAATGCTCAATACGTATTAAACTCGGTAAAATAAAAATAAATGTAAAAACTCAGAATATTTCACAACAATTGTTGCTTAGTTTTTGTCAGCTAAATAATTTTAGTGAAGAGGTTTGGGCAAAACTAACAAAATAAACACTTCAAAACGCTTTAATAAATTACCATTAAAATGCTTTTCAGAAAATCTTTTTGGAGCATCTATATGTTATTCTTCATGAAAATTTAGGCATATTTGTAAAAAGTACAGTTTTTTTAAGAAAATTGACTATTTTAAATTTTACTACCCACAAGGGTGCATTTAAACACGTGAGAAGAAACTTGAAGGAGTACTAAGAGCATCTCCAGTCCTTGGCCCCCCAGGGGCTCGAAAAATCGCCGACTGCGGGGCGATCCGGCGAAAAAACGGCTTGGGGCTGATTGGGTTCCCAGCTGCCCGCCCATGGTCACCCCAGAAGATTTTTTTTTAATTTTTTTTTAACATACGTTCGGCTATAATTCCGCAAACGGTCATAAACTTCGGGGACTTAAACAATTTTTACATAGCAAACTTAAAAATAAAGGCCTAGATTACAGGAAGAACGCACTGGACGCGGCGAAATCCTCGTCGTCGTCGCCGCCATTGTCGTGGTCCTCGTCGTCGTCCTTCTCATCCTTGACACGGCCGCCCCTGCTGGTCCCCTGCCCGGGGTCACCCTGGCGGACCGATGGCAGCGCGTCATCGTCGGTGTCGTCGTCGAGAATGACGACGCCTCCCTCATCACGGCCACGGCGCCGAGCGGAGTACTGTTCTAGGGTGCGACACTGGCGCTCTAGCTCCGACCGCGCCCACTTCTAGGCCGCCTCGTCGGAGAGGCCCGGCTCCGTCTTCACCGCGGTGAGCCCGGGCTCCGTCTTCGGCCTGACGAAGTGGGGAGGAGCCGAGCAGGAGGCGCGCCCGCCATCGTTGATGACGATGCTGGCGCTGCGTGTTCGCCGGCAGAGCGGCGTCTCGGCGGGCTTGACCTTGACGTTGAGCAGCACCGGTGAGGGAGTCCTGGATTAGGGGGTATCCGGACAGCCGGACTGTATACATCGTCCGGACTATTGAAGCGTGAAGATACAAGACTCAAGACTTCGGCCCGTGTCCGGATGGGACTCTCCTTTGCGTGGAAGGCAAGCTTGGCGATCCGGATATTGTGTTTCGTTCCTTGTAACCGACTCCATGTAAACCCTAGCCCTCTCCGGCGTCTATATAAACCGAAGAGGTTGGTCCTTAGAAGAACGAGCACAATTACAATCATACCATCATAGGCTAGCTCTTAGGGTTTAGCCTCTACGATCTCGTGGTAGATCTACTCTTGTACTACTCATATCTTCAATATTAATCAAGCAGGAAGTAGGATTTTACCTCCATCGAGAGGGCCCAAACCTGGGTAAACATTGTGTCCCTTGCTTCCTGTTACCATCAGCCTAAGACGCACAGATCGGGACCCCCTACCCGAGATCCGTCGGTTTTGACACCGACATTGGTGCTTTCATTGAGAGTTCCTCTGTGTCGTCGCTGCAGGGTCTGATGGCGCCTTCAATCGTCAACAACACGGTCCAGGGGGAGACTTTTCTCCCCGGACAGATCTTCGTGTTTGGCGGCTTTGCACTGCGGGCCAATTCGCTTGGCCATCTGGAGCAGATCGATAGCTACGCCCCTGGCCACCAGGTCAGGTTTGGAAACTTGAACTACACAACGGATATTCGCGGAGACTTGTTCTTCGGCGGATTTGGGCCTGCACCAGGAGCACCGAACAGTCACGATGAGCATGGTTTAGACCTGCTGTCGGACGAAGCTCGAGATATCACCCCCGCAGTAGCCTCGGATCTAAATCCGGAGCAGGTTGCGTTGCCTAACGACGGAGGGGTGGACCCCGCCACGCAGGCCGCACACTCATGGACAGAGGAGCCGAACACATGTCCCACCTCTGTGGAGGCCTGTAACCTCGGGCCTCCGGACTCGTATCCGGTTGTTGGTTCCGGTCCGCACACCCTCGAGCGAGCCGAGCCAGGTTGGGCTCCGGTAATGGAGTTTACCGCTGCGAACATCTTCCAGCACTCGCCCTTTGGCGACATGCTGAACTCATTAAAGTCTCTCTCTTTGTCAGGAGGCTCTGGGCCGAACTATGTCTGGCTTGAGTGGGAAGCAGGCGACGAAGCAATTTGCTGCCCACCCACCACCCACTTCATTGCCACGGTCGACGATTTAACCGGCGTTCTTGACTTCGACTCCGAAGACATCGACGATATGGACGACGATGCAGGAGAAGTACAGGAGCCACCGCTCACAGGGCGGTGGACGGCCACCTCCTCATACGATATATACATGGTGGACACTCCGAAGGAAACCAATGGCGACGAGGCAACGGAGGATAACCCCTCAGGGAGAAAAGCAATGCATGGGCGTCGTCGGCGCCGCTCCAAGCCCCGCCACAGCAATACCGGCCCCGGAGATGAAAGCAATCCGGATGGTGCCGAAGAGGAATACAACCCTGACCAGCCCACCTTTGAGTGTGCCAAACAAGAAGATGAGCAGGTTAGCCCAGACGAACAGGCGTCTGACGGATATCTGGAGGAGGACAACTATATGCCCCCTCCGAAGACGAGAATAGCCTCGGCGATGACGAGTTCGGCGTGCCCGAGGATCCTGTGGAGCAGGAGCGCTTCAAGCGTCGGCTTATTGCCACTGCGAGGAGCCTGACAAAGAAGCAGCAACAACTCCAGGCTGATCAAGACCTGCTCACAGATAGATGGACTGAAGTCCTGGCAGCCGAGGAATACGGACTCGAGCACCAAACGGCTGACCGGCCACCCCGTGGCCGGGATAAAACAGGATATCAGCCCGAATACCAGCCCGCACCCCCACGCCAATACACTACGGCCTGGGGCAACATGCAAGCCTGCAAGATGTACTGGAAAACAAAGCAGGACAGCCAAGATCGATCTACGGATCACGGGGGCGCGCCCCAGCGCGCGACGATGACTGTCACACCGGATACACTATCAACAAGTCCGGTCGGGCCGAACACAGCAACCCAGACCAATTCGAACTGCATAGCCACATAGCCCGGCAAAGAGGCGCCGCACACCCCCTCTGCTTCACTGACGAAGTAATGGATCATGAATTCCCAGAAGAGTTCAAACCCGTAAACATCGAATCATACGATGGCACAACAGACCCCGCAGTGTGGATCGAAGATTTCCTTCTCCACATTCACATGGCCCGCGGAGACGATCTACACGCCATCAAGTATCTTCCCCTTAAGCTCAAAGGACCAGCCCGACACTGGCTAAACAGTCTGCCAGCAAATTCCATTGGCAGTTGGGAAAACCTGGAAGACACATTCCTCGACAACTTCCAGGGCACATATGTGCGACCACCGGACGCTGATGACTTGAGCCACATTACTCAACAGCCCGGAGAGTCAGCCAGAAAATTCCGGACCCGGTTCCTAACTAAAAAGAACCAAATAGTCGACTGTCCGGATGCCGAAGCCCTGACGGCTTTTAAGCATAATATCCGTGACGAGTGGCTCGCTCGACACCTCGGCCAGGAAAAACCCAAGTCCATGGCAGCCCTCACAACATTAATGACCCGCTTTTGCGCGGGCGAGGACAGCTAGTTGGCTTGCAGCGGCACCACGCCACATTCCGGCACTTCGGATGTCCGCAACAATAACGGCAAGCCACGACGCAACAGACATAAGCGACGGAGCAACGGCGACAACACCGAAGACACGACAGTAAACGCCGGATTCAGCGGATCCAAGTCCGGTCAGCGGAAGAAGCCATTCAAAAGAAACAATCAGGGACCGTCCAGTCTGGACCGTATATTGGAGCACTTGTGCCAAATTCATGGCACCCCGGACAAGCCAGCTAACCACACCAACAGAGACTACTGGGTATTCAAACAGGCCGGCAAAATAAATGCTGAAAACAAGGACAAGGGGCTGCATAGCAACGATGATGAGGAGCCCCGGCGTCCGAACACGGGAGGACAGAAGAAATTCCCCCCAGGTGAAAACGGTCAACATGATCTACGCCACTCACATCCCCAAGCGGGAACGGAAGCGAGCACTACGGGACGTCTACGCGATGGAGCCAGTCGCCCCCAAGTTCAACCCATGGTCAGCTTGTCCGATCACCTTTGATCGTAGGGATCATCCTGCTAGCATCCTTCACGGCGGCTCAGCCGCATTGGTCTTATACCCAATCATCGACGGATTCCACCTCATGCGAGTCCTTATGGACGGCGGCAACAGCCTGAACCTACTTTATCAGGACACAGTGTGCAAAATGGGCATCGACCCCTCAAGGATCAAGCCCACCAAAACAACCTTTAAAGGTGTAATTCCTGGAGTAGAGGCCCGCTGTATGGGCTCTATAACATTGGAAGTGGTCTTCAGATCTCTGGAAAACTTCCGAAGCGAAGAGTTAATCTTCGATATCGCCCCTTTACGTAGTGGTTACCACGCACTGCTCGGACGAACCGCATTCGCTAGATTCAATGCGGTACCACACTATGCATACCTCAAGCTCAAGATGCCAGGCCCGCGCGGGGTCATAATAGTCAACAGAAACATAGACCGCTCTCTCCATATAGAAGACCATACTACAGCCCTCGCGGCAGAGGTACAATGCGGCCTCCTCCGGCAAACTACCAATCCGGTGACGACAACCTCAAGCACCGTCAAGCGAGTCCGGAGCACCCCGCAACAGGATCATCAGGCACGCCAAGAGCTCGATTGCAGTCCGGCCTCCGCTCACACCCCATTAAAGCAGCATTCGTGCCATGCATACATAATTACGCACTCAAAATACCATGGGCACAGGCGGTGGTGCAGCAGTGACTCAGTCAATAGTGCGGTATCGCCGCAACATACCTTCATAATCTTTCCCTTTTACTTTCAGGACATTGCTTTAGTGCAGCCTCTTCAGAAGAGCCGGATTGCCAGACTTACATAGGAGAGAACCAAGGACGCAACAGGCTTTGCGCACAGAAGGAAACACCCAGGTGGAATCTATTTACGATCGTTATACCTGTTTTATCTATCTGTACGTGACCTTCCCCTGGATAGGACATGTCAAATAGTCCTATTTATCTCTGCTTAATGCATTCATTGTAAACATATGCTTAAACGTATTATTCATCAATGGGAGATCACATATAGCGTCAGCTTATCAGTCTTATTTGAGCATTTTTTTCTCGCAAAATGTTTATTCGATATTGCATCCGTACACCTTGGTACGTTCAGTTTGCCAGGGGCTTCTGATGGCGCCCCATAATATGGCAAGTCAAGTTCGAACACTTTCAACAGTGCGGCACCCCAAACTTATAGCACTATATGCATCAGCTCTGAATCATGTCTTGGGTCTACAGTTGGGATAGCCCGACTCCCTTGTTTTGGTACCTTACGTTCCGTTATATCGGCTAAGGTAGCGCAGGGAGAACTACTGCAATTGTGTCCCGGTTCTTCCAGACGAGCACCTCAGTAGAGAAAGCCGAAAATTGACCGACATGATATGCGAGAGCTAGTCGTTGTTCGAGAGGTCTTAAAATCCTTAAAGATTTTTCCGCTTTAGGCGATAAATCGGCTTCGTCTGATCTAGGCGTATATAGCGCCCCAATTCGGCCTTCCGGGTTCTAGGGGCTTTGCCGAAATTTAAAATTGTAGACTTCTATGGCTAAGTGAAAGTTATAAAGCCGCATAGTCCGATTGCCTTGTTCGCTGTGCCGGACACCTCCTTAAGGGACCAAACATTTGGATAAAGAGTGTCCGGCTTTCCACGAACACCCCAGTACTAGTTACGTGGGGCGGAAGCCGACGACTGGCCTACTTTCAGAATTTTATAAACAACCGCACAGAAGGTAATATTTTAAATAACAAAAGCGCTACATAGCACAAGTAACTTCGTCCTTAAAATTACAAACATGACAGAAGTGAATTCATTCTAAAATTGTGTCCTTGGTACATTCATCGGCCACGAGACGAGCGCCCTTCATAACGCCAACGTAATACTTCTCCGGATAGCGATGCGCCTTGCCCTCCGGCGGCCCGTCCTTCACCAGCTTCTCCGCATCCAGCTTGCCCCAATGCACCTTCGCGCAGGCAAAGGCCCGGCGGGCACCCTCAATGCAAATGGATCGCTTGATGACTTCGAGCCACGGACAGGCATTCACCATCCGCTTGATCAGGCCTAAGTAGCTAGCCGGCAGGGGCTCACCAGGCCACATCCGGACTATGAAATCTTTCATAGCCGTTTTGGCCGCCCTGTGGAGTTCGACCAACTGCTTCAGTTGGTCACTCAGAGGCGTTGGATGTTCGGCCCCAGCATACTGAGACCAGAGCAGCTTCTCCGTTGAGCTCCCCTCCTGGGCACGGTAGAACTCCGCGGCATCTGATACGCTGCGTGGCAGATCTGCGAATGCCCCTGGAGAGCTCCGAACTCGGGTAAGTAAATGAAATGCCTCCTCCACATGTTTGATTTGCATAAAGAATTTCTTACCCGCCGCTATTTTTTGGCCTCCTGGACTTCCTGTTGTGCCTTCTCGGCTTCGGCCTTAGCGTCTTTTATACTAGCAAGGGCCTTCGCAAGCTCGGCCTCTTTCACCTTAAGCTCATGCTCCACAGACTCGAACTTTTTTCCGAGCTCCTGGAGCTCATGTTGTACGTCGCCCACTCTGGCATCTTGCTTCTCACGCTCTGTGTGTTCCAAGACCGCCTTGTCTTTGGCCTCAGATATCACTCTCTTCAGAGAGGCCACTTCGGTGGTGGCCCTTGCTACAAAATCACGACGCTTCGTTGTTAGAATAACTAATTTTATATACCCTTCATTATGTGAGAGCGGGGAATTACTCACCTTTGCTCTCTTCGAGCTGCCTCTTTGTGAGGTCGAGCTCTCCCTGCGCCTGCTCCAGATCCCGTTTTTGTCCGGCGATCTCGGCTGTGCGGACAGCAGCGGCAAGCAGCATAGCCTGCTTATTCACATTCACACTTATTATTAGACTCCTGCGGATTATAATTGACCCTCCGTTTGGTTTTTCTTTCCAAACACCAAACAGAGTATCAGGGGCTACTACCTATCGGGTGGTAATTTCACTTATTTTTTACTTACCTCAAAGCCTGTCAGGAGGCTGGTGCAAGCTTCGGTTAGCCCGCTCTTGGCGGACGAAATCTTCTGAATCACCGCACTCATAAGAGTACGGTGCTCCTCATCCATGGAAGCGCCGCGAAGCGCTTCCAGCAGACAATCCGGCACCTCGAGCGCAACGGAAGTCCTCGACACATACGGCTCGCCCTCCCTAACGAGGGGCTGCCCGCCTGAGTCCGGAACCACTAAAGGCTCTGGAACAGTGTTCGGCTAAGAGCCCGGCCTACTGTGGCTCTCACCAACATGATCCGCGGGGATCTTGAACCCCGCGTGTCCGACATCTGGAATTCCGCCTTGGGGTGTCTCCAGAATCACCTCCCCCCGCTTTGGGAGCCTTCGGGACAACACCTCCGTGTCATCCGCGGGTTGAGGAGTGGTGGCCGTCGGGAGCGAGTTCATCTCAGAATCGCTCAGGGATCCATCCGAAGAACATACCTCGGGACGAACCCTGGCCGGACTGCATATACGCTCGGTGTTATAAAAAGACTATGAAGTAAAGTCATTACAGGGTGCGGATACTTACGATCGTGCTAGGGGCTTCCTCCTGGGCAGCCACCCCTCCTTGCTATGGGCGGCCGTGGCAGAGTAGTCCGGAAGGGACACCTTTCCCTTCTTGGACGACCCAGCCTCCCCCTCCGGGGCGGCTTTCCTCTTTTTCTCCTCCCCAGTGCGGGGAGGTAGAGTTTTTTCTTGCTTCCCCCCGTCTGTCTCGTCGTCATCAGACGATGTGGGTATGACGGCCTTGCGTTGAGCACCTTTTCCGGCCCCCTGGTCCGCCTTCTCGGGCCCCTCACCCTCTCCGGGTGGGGCGGTCCCTTCTTCTTCTTCCTCCCCTTGGGGGGAGGAGTGTGCCTCCTCATCTTCGGACGAGGCTTCTGGCACAACCTTACGTCAGAGACCCTTTCGGGTCCCCGGGGCCTTCTTATCGGCCTTCTTCTCCAGCACCTTGTAGGGCGACGGGACCAGCATCTCCGTCAGGAGAGCATTAGCTCGGCTTTCTGGCAGCGGAGCCAGACAGTCAATCTGCTCCGCTATCTCCACATAATCCTGAACAAATATGCACAATTACTTAAGGCTCCCCCATGAATATATTGGGAAGAACCGAATCCAGTGGTAGCCTGGGAACTCACCTGACTAGGAGGCCGCGCGGCGTGGAGCCCACGGTCCTCGGATGTGGGAGGAGGTACTTCGGAGGCCTTGAACAACGCCTTCCACGCGTTTTTGTGCTTCATGCCGTAGAGCCTCTGAAGCGTCTGGTGTTCGGCCGGGACGAACTCCCACAGATTGAATGCCCGCCTTTGGCACGACAGAATCTGCCGAACGAGCATGACCTGGTTCACGTTGACAAGCTTGATGTTCTTGTCCTTCATGCTCTTGATGCAGTTTTGGAGTCCGGTCAGCTCTGTAGGTTCGCCCTAGGACAGGCCCCTCTTTTCCCAGGAGGTGAGCCGCATGGGAGTTCCGGATCGGAACTCGGGGGCCGCCACCCAGTTGGCGTCGCGTGGCTCAGTGATGTAGAACCACCCTGATTACCACCCCTTCATAGTTTCTGCAAAGGAGCCATCAAGCCAGGTGACGTTAGGCATCTTGGCCACCATGGCTCCTCCGCACTCCGCTTGCTGGCCGCTCACAATCTTCGGCTTCACGTAGAAGATTTGCAGCCACAAGCCAAAATGAGGCTTGATGCGGAGGAAGGCCTCGCATACGACGATGAACACCGAGATATTGAGGATGAAGTTCGGGGCTAGATCATGGAAATCTAGCCCGTAGTAGAACATGAGCCCGCGGACGAAGGGGTGAAGTGGAAACCCCAGTCCACGGATAAAGTGGGCGAGAAACACGACCCTCTCATGGGGTCCTGGGGTTGGAATGACCTGCCCGTCGTCTGGTAGCCGGTGCGCTATGTCTGCAGCCAAGTATCCGGCCGCCCGAAGATTCATGATATTCTTCTCCTTCACGGTGGAAGCCACCCACTTGCCTCCTGCTCCGGACATGTTTAGCTGTGCGGAGAAGACTTGGACCAGGGCGCTGGAGCTCGAGGGGGTAAGAGTGGGCAAAGGAGGAAGAAGGCGTGAGTAAAAATGGGGAACTCTTATCCCTTTATAGAGGCGACGGAAGCGGTGCGCCTCCCCACTTGCCCGTTGGGAATCGCTCACCTCCCAAGCACCACGATTGATGGCATGGTGGGATTACCCATACCCGTATTGATGAGAATCCCGTGATAAGGGGACATGATCTTTGCTTCGACAAGACATGCCAAGGAAACCGCCTAGCAATATACGCTGAGGCTGGATGTGGGAAAACGGTTTGGATAATAACCCGACCTTGATGACATGTCACGCTGTCTAGAAAGTTGCTAGCAGATTGCATTTGTGAAATATCATTCTCTCTACGGCGATATGTGAGGATCATTTTGCGGATCCAGACACGGTTGAAGTGTTCGATAATTTCCTTGGAGTATTCGGAGAAGGAACCCGCCTTGCAATGCTGAAGACAAGACTGCGCGCCGGACTCATCGTCATTGAAGCCTGGTTCAGGGGCTACTGAGGGAGTCCTGGATTAGCGGGTATCCGGACAGCCGGACTGTATACATCGTCCGGACTATTGAAGCGTGAAGATACAAGACCCAAGACTTCGGCCCGTGTCCGGATGGGACTCTCCTTTGCGTGGAAGGCAAGCTTGGCGATCCGGATATTGTGTTTCCTTCCTTGTAACCGACTCCATGTAAACCCTAGCCCTCTCCGGTGTCTATATAAACCAGAGAGGTTGGTCCTTAGAAGAACGATCACAATTACAATCATACCATCATAGGCTAGCTCTTAGGGTTTAGCCTCTACGATCTCGTGGTATATCTACTCTTGTACTACTCATATCTTCAATATTAATCAAGCAGGAAGTAGGGTTTTACCTCCATCAAGAGGGCCCGAACCTAGGTAAACATTGTGTCCCTTGCTTCCTGTTACCATCAGCCTAAGACGCACAGATCGGGACCCCCTACCCGAGATCCACCGGTTTTGACACCGACAACCGGCGACCCGGGGAAGGAGGAGCGGGAGGAGGAGGAAGAAGAGGACGCCATCCTCCTCGGCATTCACTGGCCACCGTTCTAGGTCGGGGCAGGAGGGTACATCAAGGGCAGGTCGTTGCCGCCCTCAAGGTGCCAGAGGACGGCGTGAAGCAAGCGGCCGGGGGATCCCCACCACACACGACGTGTCGGGTGGTAGGTGCGACATATGTCAAAGGATGGCTAATCATAGTGGGAACCAGTAAGACATCGCCGGTGCCTGGAAGCGGGATAAGGCGAAGACTTGCACGCCGGCGGATCTTACCCAGGTTTGGGGCTCTCCTAGGAGATAATACCCTTAGTCCTGCTCTGCGGGGTCTCCGCATGATCACTAAATCAGCAAGTAGCTACAAAAGGCTCCTTGAGCTATTTGCTAGAGGAAGAAGAAGAGCAAGGCTAGCTTCCCTCTTCTCTCTATATGTGTGTGTGTAACCCTAGGAGCTCAATGCTTTGCATGGGTGCCCTGGGGGGTTTACATAGGCCTACCCCTCAAGGGTACAATGGTAATCCGGCTAGACGTGGGTCCAAGCCGTCAGTGTCTGTTGGCGTCGGCTTCTCCACCGGCTGCTGGGGCCCGCCGGCTGGTGGGTCCCGCCGGCTGCCGGCTTCCTGGTCGACAGGTCGGGCCCACTGAGGGAGTCCTGGATAAGGGGGTATCCGGACAGCCGAACTATATACTTTGGCCGGACTGTTGGACTATGAAGATACAAGATAGAGACTTCGTCCCGTGTCCGGATGGGACTATCCTTAGCGTGGAAGGCAAGCTTGACGATTCGGATGTAGATCTCCTTCTCTGTAAACCGACTCTGTGTAACCCTAGCCCCCTCCGGTGTCTATATAAACCGGAGGGTTTAGTCCGTAAGACACAACAACAATCATACCATAGGCTAGCTTCTAGGGTTTAGCCTCTCTGATCTCGTGGTAGATCAACTCTTGTAATACTCATATCATCAAGATCAATCAAGTAGGAAGTTGGGTATTACCTCCATCGAGAGGGCCCGAACCTGGGTAAACATCGTGTCCCCAGCCTCCTATTACCATTAGCCTTAGAAGCACAATTCGGGACCCCCTACCCGAGATCCGCCGGTTTTGACACCGACATTGGTGCTTTCATTGATAGTTCCTCTGTGTCGTTGCTATAAGGCTCGATGGCTTCTCCAACCTTCAACAACGCCGTCCTGGGTGAGACTTTTCTCCCTGGACAAATCTTCGTGTTCGGCGGCTTCGCACTGCGGGCCAACTCGCTTGGCCATCTGGAGCAGATAAATAGCTACGCCTCTGGCCATCAGGTCAGGTTTGGAAACCTAAACTACACTGCCGACATCCGCGAAGACTTGATCTTCGACGGATTCGTGCCCGTGTCAGGAGCGCCAAACAATCACGACGTGCATGACCTAGATCTGCAGTCGGACAGTATTCGGAACATCGCATCTGCTACAGCTCCGGACTTCGTTCTAGAGGAGGTCGTGCCTTCCGAGGACGGGTGGATGGACCCCGCTCGAAGGCCGCACACTCATCGGCGTTGGAGCCGAACACAGACTCCTCTCCTCAGGAAATCTGTACCTCCGGACCCCCGGATTCATCTCCGGTAGTGTGTTCCGGATCGCGCGCACCCGTGCCCATCGAATCTAACTGGGCTCCAGTCATGGAATTCGCCGCCACGGATATCTTTCAGCACTCACCCTTCGGAGACGTGCTAAATTCATTAAGGTCTCTCTGTTTGTCAGGAGACTCCTGGCCGAACTATGTCCGGCTCGAGTGGGAAGCTGGCGACGAAGAAACTCGTTACCCACCCACCACCCACTTAATAGCCACGGTCGATGACTTGACCGACGTGCTTAACTTCGACTTCGAAGACATCAATGGTATAGACGACGATGCGGGAGAAGAACAGGAACCACCGCCCATAGGGCGCTGGACTGCCACCTCTTCATATGATATATATACTCCCAAAGAAACCAATGGCGATGGGGCAATGGGAGATAACCCCTCGGGGAAGAAAGCAAAACATGGGCGTCATCGGCGCCGCTCCAAGCCTCGCCACAACAATACCAGCATTGGAGAAGAAAATCTAGATGGTGCCGAAGAGGAATACGATCCTGATCAACCCACCATTCGAGCAAGCCGAATAGGAACATGGCCAGGCCAGCCCAGACGAACAGGAGACGGATGGATACTTGGAGGACAATAACTATATGCCTCCCTCCGAAGACGAGGTGAGCCCCGGCGACGACGAGTTCAGCATACCAGAGGATCCCATAGAGCAGGAGCGCTTCAAGCGCAGGCTTATAGCCACTGCAAGAAGCCTGAAAAAGAAGCAGCAGGAGCTCCAAGCTGACCAAGATTTGCTCGCAGACAGATGGACCGAAGTCATGGCGGCCGAGGAATACGGACTCGAACCCCCGAGCAGGGGATACCCAAAACACATACCGCTAGAAGAAGAGGCCGAGGAGCCTAAACTTCTAGCATAAGATGAGGCTGACCGGCCACCACGTGGCCGAGATAAAACGGCATATCAGGCCGGGCACCAGCCCGCACCACCACGCCGGTTCACTACGGCCCGGGGCAATACCCAGGACCTGCGAGACATATTGGAAAACAACGCAGGACAACCAACGAGGGCGCGCCACAACTCATGACACCGATCGTCACGCCGGATACAATACTGATAAATCCGGTCGGGCTGGACATTACCGACCAGACCTAATTGGACTACGCCGCAACATAGCCTGGCACAGAGGCGCCGCACACCCCCTCTGCTTCACTGATGAAGTAATGGAACATGAATTCCCAGAAGGGTTTAAACCCGTCAACATCGAGTCATACGATGGCACAACAGACCCCGCGGTGTGGATCGAGGATTTTCTTCTCCACATTCACATGGCCCGGGGTGATGAACTACATGCCATCAAGTATCTCCCACTCAAACTTAAAGGGCCAGCCAGACACTGGCTGAATAGACTGCCAGCAAACTCCATTGGCAGTTGGGAAATCTTGAGGATGCATTCCTCGATAACTTCCAGGGCACCTACGTGCGACCACCAGATGCTGACGACCTAAGTCACATTACCTAACAGCCCGGAGAGTCAGCCAGGAAATTCTGGACTCGGTTCCTAACTAAAAAGAACCAAATTGTCGACTGTCCGTACGCCGAGGCCCTAGCGGCCTTTAAGCTTAATATCCGTGACGAGTGGCTTGCCCGACACCTCGGCCAAGAAAAACCGAAGACTATGGCTGCACTCACGACACTAATGACCCGCTTTTGCACGGACGAGGACAGTTGGCTGGCTCGCAGCAACACCGCGCCAGGAAACCCTGGCACTTCAAATATCCATGACAGTAACGGAAAGCCACGGCGCAATAGACACAAACGTCAGAACAATGGCGACAATGCTGAGGATACGGTAGTTAATGCCAGATTCAGCAACTCCAAATCCGGTCAGCGGAAGAAGCCGTTCAAAAGAAACAATTCGAGATCGTCCAGTATGGACCACATACTCGTCCGCTCGTGCCAGATTCACGGCACCCCCGATAAACCAGCCAATCACACTAACAAAGATTGCTGGGTGTTCAAACATGCCGGCAAGATAAATGCCGAGAACAAGGACAAGGGGCTGCACAGCGGTGATGACGAGGAGCCACGACGTCCGAACACTTGAGGACAGAAGAAATTTCCCCCCAGGTAAAAACGGTGAACATGATCTATGCCACTCACATTCCCAAATGGGAGCGAAAGCGTGCACTTAGGGACTTCTATGCGATGGAGCCCGTCGCCCTGAAATTCAACCCATGGTCATTGAGGGAGTCCTGGATTAGGGGGTGTCCGGATGGCCGGACTATGTCCTTTGGCCGGACTCCCGGACTATGAAGATACAAGATTGAAGACTTCGTCCCGTGTCTGGATGGGACTTTCCTTGGCGCGGAGGGCAAGCTTGGCGATACGATATGAAGATCCCCCCATTGTAACTAACTCTGTGTAACCCTAGCCCTCTCTGGTGTCTATATAAACCGGAGAGTTTTAGTCCATAGGACGAACGACAATCATACCATAGGCTAGCTTCTAGGGTTTAGCCTCTCCGATCTCGTGGTAGATCAACTCTTGTACTACCCATATCATCAATATTAATCAAGCAGGAGTAGGGTTTTACCTCCATCGAGAGGGCCCGAACCTGGGTAAAAACATCGTGTCCCTTGTCTCCTGTTACCATCCGCCTAGACGCACAGTTCGGGACCCCCTACCCGAGATCCGCCGGTTTTGACACCGACATTGGTGCTTCATTGAGAGTTCCTCTGTGTCGTTATCGACAGGAAGGATGCCACATCCCGTCTTTAAAGACGACACTGTTGCTAAAGGAGCTTTGGTTGTCAGCCAAACTCTCCGGCTAGGCAGTTTTTTGATGACCGCCTGTTCGGCCGCCGCGCCGGTGATGACCTCTCGGGTCATCGAAAGCAATCTCCAGATCAGCTCAGAACTCACCGAGCAGTTAGATCCGATGGAGCTCTCTTCCCTAAACGAGCTCTTGGATCGCATCGCCGCCCTGGGAGTCGCTACAGATTACGGCCAGATTGGGCTTAAACCCGATCAGAGAGATAACGGCTCTCCCCAGGTCACCCACCACGTTGAAGTGGTGGAAGAACAATGCGGAGAATCCCCACCCATCCTAAGGACCAGATGTGTCCGGATTCCCGACCCCTCCAAGCGGGACATCCGTGGAGGGGAGGACGTTGCCCAAGCCCTGAACCTAAAGTCAGGCAGCATGCCGGATTCATTGAACAACGTCCAAGAAAACAAGATTCCGAATTCGAATTCTCTTGGCCCCTGAGTCTTAGATCAGGCGAGGTTCCGGATTTAAATCCACCCGCCCACCCAAATATAAGGGACTTATCCCAAATACAGCAAGAGCCCGGGGAGACATTACATAACTACTGGGCCAGATTTGTTATGAACAGGATAAAGGATTGTCGTGAGAAGGACGCAATTTCGATCTTTTGTAACAACTGCACGGACATCGGAATCCTCAACGCCATAAGTCGCCGCGAAATTACACGCTTTGCCGACTTGACATCCATAGTATGAAAGTAGTGTGCGACAGAAAGCGTTCGGAAAACCGAAACGAAATTCTGGGACAATCCGACCCCGAATACAATCCCAGTCCGAAACAAAAGGGCGCATTATCGCCAGGCACCTGAGCCAAACAGCAAAAAACAAAAACCCTCTATAGGGTATGGGACCGTACTGGAGGGATGGCTCAATGGACCATGTAAAATTCGTAGTTCAGGGGAAGTCGCACCAACTCACAGCCTTAGAGCATGTTGGATACTCCGGCTGGTGGCCAGGAGTGGCGAGGAGCTTCTAACTCCAGAATCCGCAGAGCACCACCCCAGAAACGCTAGTACGGTGTCAACAGTCTTCGAGACTTTCGCAGCAAACAATGCGAGGAAGCGAATGCTCCGCAGCCTTGCCGAAGTCTACCAAGTAGCAACAATAAATCCATGGAGCAACATGGCTATTACTTTTAATGCCAGTGACAAACCTAAATTCCGGCTAGCCCGAGCACCAGCTGCATTGGTCCTCAGTCCGATAGTGGACGGCTTCCAGCTTACAAAGGTACTCATGGACGGTGGCAGCGGATTGAACCTCATCTATGTGGAAACACTGCGAAAAATGGAAATAGACTAGAGCCGCATTGAGCGAAGCAACACAACCATTAGAGGAATAATCCCCAGCCGGGAAGCATGCTGTTCAGGGAAAATCACACTGGACGTGGTGTTCGGCACGCCGGATAATTACCGATCCGAGGAGGTCACATTTCAAGTGGCCCCGTTCAGCAGCGGATACCACGCTCTGTTAGGGCGAGAAGCATTTACAATTTTTCAAGCTATACGCCATTACGGGTACATGAAGCTCAAAATGCCCGGACCCAACGGAATTATCACTCTTGCTAGTGATCCGGACACAGCGCTCCGTGTGGAAAACAAGACAGCCGCACTGGCCCTCGAGGCATTATCCGAAGCCCTGGCAGCTGAGGAACTAACTGTGTTGCGCTCCACGGTGGACAGGGACGACGTGATACTCGATAAGAGATCCAAGTCCACCTCCTTCAAGCCGGCAGACGAAATAGTCAAGTTCCAAGTCCATCCAACGGACACCACAAAAATGGCCTCCATCGGGGCACAGTTAAAACCTGATGTAGATGCCGCACTCAGAGAATTCCTATGAGAAAATTGGGACATTTTCGCCTGGCACCCTTCAGACATGCCAGGAATCCAACGCAGACTGGCCGAGCACAGCCTAAACATCCTAAAAGGGTTCAAACCCGTTAAGCAGACTCTTCGGTGTTTCTCCGAACCCAAGAGACAAGCCATGGGAGAGGAGCTAGCAAAACTACTGGAAGCCGGATTCATCAGAGATATAAAACATCCGGACTGGCTAGCAAACCTGGTGATGGTACCAAAGAAGGACAAATCCTGGCGCCTATGCGTCGATTTCAAAGACCTAAATAAGGCCTGCCCAAAGGATCCCTTCCCCCTCCCCCGAATTGATCAAATCATCGACGCCACTGTAGGACATGATTCATTGTGTTTCCTCGTTGCATACTCTGGCTACCACCAAATCAAGATGGCAGAGTCAGACCAAGCCACAACGGCATTCATCACCCTATACGGCCCATTCTGCTTCAACACGATGCCCTTCGGGCTCAAAAACGCCGGCGCAACATATCAGCGCATGATTCAGACATGTCTGGCCAACCAGATCGGCAAAACAGTTGAAGCGTACATAGATGACGTTGTCATCAAATCCAAGCATGTCGAAACTCTAGTAGACGACTTGAGGCTCACGTTCGACAATCTCCGAGCATATGACATTAAGCTCAACCCCAGAAAAATGCGTTTTCGGCGTACCAGCCGGAAAGCTCTTGGGCTTCATTGTATCCGGTAGAGGAATTGAGGCAAACCCAGCCAAGATCCGAGCTCTGTCACAATTGGATATCACAAAAGACCTCAAGCAAATACAAAAATTGACTGGATGCATGGAGGATCTAAGCCGCTTTATCTCCCGCTTAGGAGAAAAGGCATTACCCCTTTATCGCCTCATGCGGCGCACCGAACACTTTGAGTGGACGGATGCCGCCACGGCCAGACTCGAAGAAATCAAAGCCATACTGACAACAAATCCGGTCCTGGCCATGCCCAACATGGGTGAACCAATGCTATTATACATCACAGCAACCCATCAAGTTGTAAGCGCGGTGCTCGTTGTCGAACGAGAAACGGACGGACACAAGTTCCCTCTCCAAAAACCAGTTTACTACGTGTCCACTGTCCTAACTCCATGCAAGTCACGGTACCCGCATTATCAAAAGAGAGCATACGCGGTGTTCATGGCATCCCGGAAGCTGCGACACTATTTCCAAGAGTGTTCAATAACAGTGGCATCCGAAGTACCTCTTAATGATATTATAAACAACCGCGACGCAACGGGCCAGATTGCCAAATGGGCCATTGAGCTCCTCCTGTTCGATATAACTTACAAGCCATGGCGAGCTATCAAATCGCAGGTTTTGCTGACTTCATCGCCGAATGGACCGAAGCCGAGCTCCCTAAAGAGTACGATGCATATTCCAACTGGATCATGCACTTCGATGGCTCCAAAATGCTGGCTGGCCTTGGGGCTGGCGTCGTTCTGACGTCCCCTACAGGAGATACAGTCCAATACGTACTTCAGATAATGTACATGGACTCCAACAACGCGGCCGAATACGAGGCCCTTCTACATGGTCTCCGGATGGCAGTCTCCATGGGTATTCAGCGCCTAGAGGTCCGCGGGGATTCAAACCTCGCGGTATCCCAAATAAATGGAGACTTTGACGCCAAGGATCCGAAAATGGCAGCTTATCACAAGGCCGTCTTAAAGATGTCAGCTCGGTTTGAGGGGCTCAAATTTCACCATATAGCCCGGGAGAACAACCAGGCAACAGACGTGTTGGCACGCATCGGCACAAAGCGTGATGCCGTCCCTCCCAACATCTTCCTAGAGAGGCTTTTCAAGCCATCCGTATCATGGGAGGGGGATTCCGGAAACAACAGCCCGTACATAACCACACTACCCCTCACCAAACATTCTGACATAGTTGGTGGCTCTGCCAACGAAACAACACCGTCGGCCCACACAATAATGGCAGTCATTGCCCCGTGGACAGAACCATTCCTAGCCTACCTAAGTAGGCAGGAACTTCCCGAGGACCAAAACGAGGCCCGCTGCATAGTGCGGCGATCTAAAGCCTACAAAGTCCACGAGGGAGAGCTTTATAAGAAGAGCACAACCGAAGTCCTTCAAAGGTGTATCTCCGAAGAAGAAGGGCGAAATCTTCTGGCTGAAATTCATGCCGGACTCGGCGGGCACCACCGCGGCCCGGGCCCTTGTAAGCAAGGCCTTCCGTACCGGATTTTATTGGCCGACGGCCCGGGCAAACGCTCAGGACTTAGTGCAGCGATGTGTCGGTTGCCAATTATTCGCTAATCAAAGCCACATGCCGCCTACCGCCCTACAAACTATACCCATTACCTGGCCTTTTGCAGTCTGGGGGCTTGACATGGTAGGACCCCTCAAAGGAGGAACCGACAAGAAAAAATATCTACTGGTCATGGTGGACAAATTCACCAAATGGATAGAGGCCAAGCCTGTAAAGACGTCCGAATCCGGACCGGTGATAGACTTCATATCCGGGGTTGTACATCGTTACAGCGTCACCCATAACATCATAACTGACAACGACACAAACTTTACGGCCGACGAAGTTAAACTCTGGTGCAAAAACATGGGCATCAAGCTCGACTACGCTTCAGTCTATCACCCACAAACTAACGGTCAAGTTAAACGAGCAAACGGTCTTATCATGAGCGGCATCAAACCCAGACTAGTGCGATCCCTCAAGGAATCCAACAATCACTAGGTAGAGGAGCTTGACTCCGTACTCTCGGGGCTGCGGACCACGCCGAATCGCACTACCGGATTCACACCATTTTTTATGGTATACGGCGCAGAGGCAGTTCTGCCCTGCGACATAATTCATGACTCACCTCGAGTGCGCATGTACGAAGAAAGAGAAGCCGAGCTCGATCGGCATGATAGCTTGGACGCATTGGAGGAGGAGCGCGACGTGGCAAAAGCCCATTCCGCATTCTATCAACAGCAGGCTCGAAGATATCAAAGCAGAGAAGTACGGGCCAAAACTTATAACGTTGGCGAACTAGTTCTACGCCTGCCGGACAAGAAAAAGGACAAACTAAAGCCCAAATGGGAGGGTCCCTTCATAATCGACCAAGTACTGACTGGTGGAGCGTACCGTCTGTGAAACGCATCGGACAACCGACTCGAGCCGAACCAATGGAACGCAGCACGCCTACGAAGATTCTACGCCTAGCGTCGGACTCTGTGTTCGTCTCCTTCCTCTGTCCCATTTTTTTTATTTTTTCACATTAGCTGTCTGGCATTTCTCACCTTCTCTCTACCTTTTTTCTCCCAAGCCCTTAGGGGCTTGCCTGCGCATTGTTCGCACATACTTGACGCGCCACCCGTGCTCATCATACCTGGGGGCTTCTTTATCAGAAGTTTATATAAACGGGCCTCATGCCCAAAGCATGTGTGACACTTCCACATGAACCTTTTATACACCATTATATGCATCGATATGACTTAAGTTTTGGCCAAGCTGGGTTGCCTGGCTCCTGTGCTTACCCCTACGTTCCCATTCGTTCGGCTAGGTGGTAAAGGGAGCACCTCTACGATTGTTACCGCCGGGTCAGCCGGATGTGTACCTCAGACTGGGTGAAGCCGAAAGCTAGCGTTCTTAAGGGAGTATTCGGTCGGTGAACTAAAAGATGATTTTTTCTTGTTTATCTATCTGCCCCCAGATGCTTTTCTGCTCTTTTTAGCAGTTCGGACATGCACTTTAGGGCATGCCTCCCAGGGAAAGGAACCCCTAACGGAACTATTCTCCCTGGAAGATGTTTCTTACTAACCATGTAATATAACCTAACTAGTTGGGCACTTGTCTGCTAAAGCAATTATGACCCCTACGCCTTGTCTCCATGCATGCCCCGGTTCTTACATTATCGAGAGGGTATTCGGACACACTCCGGACTATAGGGTCCAGATGTTGAAGCGAAAAGGTCCGCAATGACAAACGATCTACAATCCGGCTAGAAGGCATTTTTCCTGTCATTTTAAATTACAGAGTCAATCCGACTCGGTATATTCTTCTTCAATACCATCCAACAGGCGGTCTAATTTACAGTCATGTTGAGAATACTTTGTAGCCAGCTCTACCTGGCCATATACTAAGCTGACAGGGATCTCCTTTCCATCACGACCCATAGGTCCGACCTCGGCCATGTGGTTCGGGTCAGCCTTCGTGTACCGAGTCTTCACCATGGCCCAGGCCTCCCTGGCACCTTGACGGCAGGCCGATATCTTCCACAACCGGAAGCGCTGCCGCACTCCCTCCAGCTTCTTTGCAAGCTCCCCAAGGCCTTCGGGCATGGAGAGGGATGGCCACATAGCCTGGACGACACCTTGCATTGCCTGCCGAACTCGTTCGTGCAGTTGCAACAGCTCGGGAAGAAGGTCCCCTGTTGAGCCGGGCATTTCCTCCGCAGGACGACCTATTAGCAGACCTACAGACATAGCTCTGTCAATCGACTTCCTCACCGAATTCTTTTTTCGAAGATTCGTTCAAGCACTTACTAAAAATGCCACGTCGAAGTCGCTGATTCTCCTTTACGGAAGCAGATAGCTGAATACGAACATCCTTTAGTTCCTCGCCCAGCTGGGTATTGGCGTCTTGAAGTTTGTTCTTCTCTTGCCTCACCCTCGTTAGCACGCTCTCGCCAGCCTTTAGTTGGCGTAGGAGTTGTTGCTTGTCCGGATTTATTCCGGCCCCATCTGCACTATTATCGTCAGAGTTGCACACATGCTGCACTTCACAACGGAATTGTCTTTCGAAGCATATATTACCTGAGGGGGTCCCCTTGGCATTATTTGAAGCGGCCAGTGTGGCCTCGAGTTGGGCCTTGCACTCTTCCAGCTCCTGGGACAGTTGCGTGTTCTTCTTTGTAAGACCCTGCATAACATATGATCCTTAAAACAATTATTTTAACTGTTTCAAGTCTCGGGGGCTACTGACATATATAACCTTCAATTTTACTCACCCGTATGTCTTTTACATACTGCTATGTGGCTCTGGCTAGACCATTTTGAGCGGCACGAAGGTACACATCTCCCATATTAAATGCGTCCAACGCCTCTGGGGAAAAACATGCGTCACGAAGAACAGTCCGGCGACGCCTGTGGTTCATGGCACTCTCCACCTCTGAATTGGTGGCAGATAGCCCGTCTGCGTCCTCTGTCGGAGGAACGCCTGAGGCGCGCCCCGTGTCCGCCTCCGCTTCCGGACCTGGCTTTGAAGCCTAGCCGGTGGATATAGTCCGGCGGGCTCTCTTATTCCTAAGAAGAGCATGAGCGTTAGTATGACTTGAGGGCATAAACCGTAGGCGTTAAATTCGCACAGCGTACCGTTGCGCCGGAATCTCGATCTGGTCCGCACTCCTTTTTGGCCCGCCTGGCTTCAGCGACCCTTGTTGGCTGCCCACCGCGGGCTCGGCCTTCCGCCTCGAGGATTTCCCCTGCAAAACGAAACACTATTAGTTTACGACATTCAAAATAAGGCATGGATGGATCTCCTTGAAAGTATTGGGACTTTGGTCCCAGTTACCTTTGAGGATGGAAGTAGTCTGGGATAGTCGGCCGTAATGGCCACTAAGGTGTTGTCCTTACTCAATTGATGAAACACCCCATCAATTAACTCCACACATAAGTCCGGGTCCTCTTGGGAATCCGGATCGAGGGACCGTTCGGGGTCCTCGGGTTGCGTAGGAGGGCTATTTATCTCCTTCACAGTCTGGCGCAGCTCCTGCGTTAACATCGCCAGACTAAGTACTCAATTATGGGAATTTCGAAAGCGGGTAGTTAAGTGAAAATATTCGCTCACCCAGCTTGGAGGACTATACATAGAGAATCCGCCCCATGGGTTGACACGGAGGAATTCCTCTTCTTCTCCCTTGTACAAAGCGGATAAGATCTTCGTTAAAGTGGCAGCCGAATCCGGCCCCTTGCGACCGCACTGGGTGGCGTCGTCCTCCCCGTTGAAATCCCACATGGGGTGGCCTCTGTACTGAAGCGGCTGCACCCCCTACACAATGCATGTGGCCATGACCTCGATCATGGTCAATCCGGAATGATCCAACAATCTTATCCGGCTCATCAGGTAAAGGACGTCCCTATCAGTTTCCCTCTGAGGGTTTTGTGGGCACCAGCTCAGGCGTTTCTTCAACGGAGCGTTATTAAACTCAGGAAGGCCGACCCGTATAGGGTCCGGCAAGGGTACTTCATCCATATAAAACCATTCCGAAGGCCAGTCCTCGGACGCCTTCTTTGGGGTACCGGATAGATATCCGGTCCCGGCGATGTGCCATAGTTCGGCTCCGCCCACTTGATAAATTGACCCCTCCTGAGAGCGGGGCACAAGGCAGAACAACCTCTTCCACAGCGCGAAATGGGCCTCGATGCCCAAAAACAGCTCGCAGAGGGCCATGAAGCCCGCAACATGCAGAATGGAGGCAGGCGTGAGGTTGTGTAGCTGGAGGCCGTAGAACTCCAGCAGCCCTCGGAGAAACGGATGAATTGGAAATCTGAGTCCTCTTATTAAATAAGGGACTAGGCATACCCTCTCTCCTTGAGAGGGATTGGGGACGCTCTCTGTCTGCTCTCCGCCGCTATAGGTGGCAATCCCGGCTCGAACTGGGACCATATATGCTGGGGGGAGGAGCCCCTTGGACTGAAGCACTACTAGCTTGCTATGCGGGACGGAACACCGCTCCCAATCTCTAGGCCGAGGGCTGGAGAGGCAAGAGGAAGAGCTGCTCCGACCGGCCATGGTGGAATGGATCTCTGTCGAAAGCGCTCTGATGGATAGTCGCGGAGGAATGGTGGTGTGAATTGGATCTAAATCCCCGTCTCTTTTATGGGCGGCTCATTAACGTGACTGGGGGGGGGGTAAATGAAAAAAAACTAGCTTTTCACATTCGTTTGACACGTGGAAGATGGTCATTATTGGGCACAGAAGCCGAGGAGAGCAGCACGCACTAGAAGCCGGACACTATTTGACAGGTACATGGAATTTGGAGAAGAACCCGCCTTGCAATGTCGAAGACAAACTTGCGCGCCGGACTTATCGTCATTGAAGCCTGGTTCGGGGGCTACCGAGGGAGTCCTGGATTAGGGGGTGTCCGGATGGCCAGACTATGTCCTTTGGCCGGACTCCGGGACTATGAAGATACAAGATTGAAGACTTCGTCCCGTGTCCGGATGGGACTTTCCTTGGCGTGGAGGGCAAGCTTGGCGATACGATATGAAGATCTCCCCCCATTGTAACCGACTATGTGTAACCCTAGCCCTCTCCTGTGTCTATATAAACCGGAGAGTTTTAGTCCTTAGGACGAACGACAATCATACCATAGGCTAGCTTCTAGGGTTTAGCCTCTCCGATCTCGTGGTAGATCAACTCTTGTACTACCCATATCATCAATATTAATCAAGCAGGAGTAGGGTTTTACCTCCATCGAGAGGGCTCGAACCTAGGTAAAAACATCGTGTCCCTTGTCTCCTATTACCATCTGCCTAGCCGCACAGTTCGGGACCCCCTACCCGAGATCCACCGGTTTTGACAGTGACAGTCATCCTGCCCGATCACCTTTGATCTTAGGGACCATCCCACCAGCATCCATCACGGCGGCTCAGCCGCATTGGTCCTTGACCCAATCATCAACGGATTCCACCTCACGCGAGTCCTCATGGACGGTGGCAGTAGCCCGAACCTGCTTTATCAGGACACAGTGTGCAAAATGGGCATCGATCCTTCACGGATCAAACCCACCAAAACCACCTTCAAAGGTGTAATTCCAGGGGTAGAGGCCCGCTGCACGGGCTCAATAACACTGGAAGTGGTCTTCGGATCTCCGGATAACTTCCAGAGCGAGGAGTTAATCTTCGATATCGTCCCTTTACATAGTGGCCACCACGCACTACTTGGACGAACCGCATTTGCTCGATTCAATGCGGTACCACACTATGCATACCTCAAGCTCAAGATGCCAGGACCTCGTGGGGTCATAACAGTCAATGGAAATACAAACCACTCCCTCCGTACGGAAGAGCATACTTCGGCCCTCGCGGCAGAAGTACAAAGCAGCCTCCTCCGACAAACGCCAACTCGGTAACGACATCACCAAACACCGTCAAGCGAGTCCAGAGTACCCCACAACAGGACCGTCAGGCACGCTAGGAGCTCGATTAGCAACACGGCCTCCACCCCGGCCCCATTCAAGCGGCGATCGTGCCACGCGTACACAACTACGTGCTCAAAATACCGTGGGCATAGGTGGAGGCGAGACGACAATGCGGCCAGAGTGCGGTTCAGCCGCCATGAGGCCCGCATACTATTTTTTCTTTTTTCAGGACCCCACTTTCGGGCAGCCCCTTCAGAAGAGATCAGATAACCGGACTCATTATGGAGGGGACACCAAGGACACCAAGGAGACAAGGGAATACTCAGGTGGTCTTCTTCAATGATCGTTATACCTGTCCTTACATACCCGCATGTAGCCTGCCCTTGGATAGGACATGTCAAATAGTCCTATTTCTTTCTGCTTAATACATTAATTGTACACCTACGCCTTGTCGTATTGTCCAAATAAATTGGAAGTAGTACACAACGTCACCTTCTTATTACTATCTTCATATTTTTTGTTGCATATTTATTCAACATTGCATCTGTACATCTTGGTATGCTAAGTTTGCCAGGGGCTCCCTATCGAGCCCCACAAAATGGCAAGAAAAGTCCGAACACTTTCAACAGTGCAGCACCCCAAACTTATAGCATTACATGCATCAGCTCCGAATCATGTCTTGGGTCAATAGTTGGGTTAGCCCGGCTCCCTTGTTTTGGTACCTTACGTTCCGTTATATCGGCTAAGGTAGCACATGGAGAACTACTGCGATTGTGTCCCGGTTCTTCTGGACGAGCACCTCAGTAGAGAAAGCCGAAAACTGACCGTCATGATGCGATGAGAGCTGGTCGCTGTTCCCGAGGTACTAAAATCCCTAAAGATTTTTTTCACTTAAGGCGAGGAATCGGCCATGCCCGATTTAGGTGTGTATAACGCCCCAGTTCGGCCTTCCGAATACTAGGGGCTTCACCGAAATGTAAAATTATAGACTTCTATGGCCAAGTGAGAGTTATAAAACCGAATAGTCTGATTGCCTCGTTCGCTGTGCTAAACACCTCCTTAAAGGACCAAAACTTTGGATAAAGAGTGTTTAGGTTTCCAAGAACACCCCAGTACTAGCTACAAGGGGGCGGAAGCCGACGACTGGCCTACTTTCAGATTTTGATAAACGACCGCAGAGAAGGTAATATTTTAAATCAAACAAAGTGTTATATAGCACAAACAAACCCGTTCTCATATTACATGGATGACATGAGTACATTCACTCAAAAATTATGTTCTTAGGACATTCATTCGCCACAAGCCGAGCACCTTTCATAACGCCATCATAATATTTTTCGGGGTAGCGATGCTCCTTGCCCTCCGGGTGTCCATCCATCATGAGCTTCTCAGCATCCAGCTTGGCACAATGCATCTTCGCGCGGGCAAAGGCCCGTCGGGCACCCTCAATACATACGGACTGCTTGATCACTTCTAGCCGTGGACATGCATGCACCATCCGCTTCACCAGGCCAAAATAGCTGCGGGCAGGGGCTCGCCAGGCCACATCTGGACTATGAGATCCTTCATGGCCTATTTGGCCGCATTGTGGAGTTCGACCAGCTGCTTCAGCTGGTGACTCAGAGGCATCGGGTGTTCGGTCTCAGTATATTGGGACCAGAACAGCTTCTCCGTGGAGGTCCCCTCTTCAGCGCAGTAGAACTCCGCGACATCCGAAATGCTGTGTGGCAGATCTGCGAATGCCCCTGGAGAGCTCTAGATTCGTGTAAGTAAAAGAAATGACCCTGATATCTACTACACAACCTTCTTCTTGTAGACTTTGTTGGGCCTGCAAGTGCATAGGTTTGTAGGACAGTAGCAAATTTCCCTCAAGTGGATGACCTAAGGTTTATCAATCCGTAGGAGGCGTAGAATGAAGATGGTCTCGCTCAAGCAACCCTGCAACCAAATAACAAAGAGTCTCTTGTGTCCCAAACACACCCAATACAATGGTAAATTGTATAGGTGCACTAGTTCGGCGAAGAGATGAAGATACAAGTGCAAAATAGAGAGTAGATATAGGTTTTTGTAATCTGAAATAATAAAAACAGCAAGGTAACAAGCGATAAAAGTGAGCGTAAACGGTATTGCAATGATAGGAAACAAGGCCTAGGGTTCATACTTTCACTAGTGCAAGTTCTCTCAACAATAATAACATAGATAGATCATATAACAAGCCCTCAACATGCAACAAAGAGTCACTCCAAAGCCACTAATAGCGGAGAACAAACGTAGAGATTATGGTAGGGTACGAAACCACCTCAAAGTTATTCTTTCGGATCAATCTATAAAAGAGTTCGTACTAGAATAACACCTTAAGACACAAATCAACCAAAACCCTAATGTCACCTAGATACTCCATTGTCACCTCAAGTATCCGTGGGCATGATTATATGATATGCATCACACAATCTCAGATTCATCCAACCAACATAAAAGTACTTCAAAGAGTGCCCCAAAGCTACTACCGGAGAGTCAAGAACGTGTGCCAACCCCTATGCATAGGTTCATGGGTGGAATCCGCAAGTTGGTCACAAAACATACATCAAGTGGCACATGATATCCCATTATCACCACAAATAAGCACAGCAAGACATACATCAAGTGTTCTCATAAAGACTCAATCCGATAAGATAACTTCAAAGGGGAAACTCAATTCATCACAAGAGAGTAGAGGGGGAGAAACATCATAAGATCCAACTACAATAGCAAAGCTCGGGATACATCAAGATCGTGCCATAGAGGGAACACGAGAGAGAGAGAGAGAGATCAAACACATAGCTACTGGTACATACCCTCAGCCCCGAGGGTGAACTACTCCCTCCTCATCATGGATAGAGCCGGGATGATGAAGATGGCCTCCGGTGATGGGATCCCCCTCCGGCAGGGTGCCGGAACAGGGTCCCGATTGGTTTTTGGTGGCTACAGAGGCTTGCGACGGCGGAACTCCCGATCTATCTTATCTTATGGAAGTTTTAGGGTACGTAGGTATATATGGGTACAGGGGGTACGTCGGTGGACCTCCGGGATGCTCACGAGGTAGGGGGGCGCGCCCAGGAGGGGTGGGCGCGCCCCCACCCTCGTGGGCAGCCCGTATCTCCCCTGACGTGCACTCCAAGTTCCCTGGGTTGCTTTCCTTCCAAAAATAACTTCTCCAGTTGATTTCGTTCCGTTTTGACTCCATCTAATATTCCTTTTCCTCGAAACACTAAAATAGGCATAAAACAGCAAATCTGGGCTGGGCCTCCGGTTAATAGGTTAGTCCCAAAAATAATATAAAAGTGGATAATAAAGCCCAATATTGCCTAAAACAGTAGATAAAGTAGCATGGAGCAATAAAAAATTATAGATACATTGGAGACGTATCAAGCATCCCCAAGGTTAATTCCTGCTCGTCCTCGAGCAGGTAAATGATAAAAAAGAATTTTTGATGCGGAATGATACTTTGGCATAATTTCAATGTAAATCTTCTTGATTGTGATATGAATATTCAGATCCAAAAGATTGAAGACAAAAGTTCATATTGACACATAAATAATAATACTTCAAGCATACTAATCAAAGCAATCATGTCTTCTCAAAATAACATGGCAAAATAAAGTTCATCCCTACAAATCATATAGTTAGGCTATGCTTCATTTTGGTCACATAAAGATGTTCCCAACTTCTATACCCCCGATGACAAGCCAAGCAATTGTTTCATACTTAAATAATCTCAAACTTTTTCAACCTTCACGCAATACATGAGCGTGAGCCATGGATATAGCACTATGGGTGGAATAGAATATGATGATGGGGATTGTGTGGAGAAGACAAAAGAGGAGAAAGTCTCACATTGACGAGTGTAAGGGCATATTTATTCCCTATATGTTTTGGTGATTGATGACAATGCTTGTGCGGACTAATCGTGTGCGTTTAGTTCTTTCAGAGATTCATCCATTGGCACGAGACGATTTCCTCCCCTTGGTGTTGTAATTCAAGACGGTGTAGCTCCTTTGTTTCGTTGTTGGTGGACTAGTTTCGTAGGAGTCACCGTACTATCAAGAGGGGATATGTTTTGGTAAGACTTGGGTGGAATCACACGTACACATCCTTATCACACCCGTCGTCTTTCCTTTCGCATCTCTGGAGCTGCCGTTTTCCCCTTACTATGCTCTGCTCTGCCCTAGCGGTAGTACCGCGTCCACAGCGGTAGTACCGCCGAAACTCCACAGCGGTAGTACCGCTCTCAGAGCAGTAGTACCGCTCCGAGTGGTAGTACCACTCTCAGAGCGGTAGTACCGCTTGGGTTTTTCGGCCGTAGTACCGCTGTGCGTCTGGGCTACTTCCGCCTTGATTCTCGAACGAATTTTTCGTCTCGGGTTTTGCGGCACTAAGGGAGGTAGTAGGGGCGGTAGTACCGCTCTAAGCGGTAGTACCGCCCTTCCCTAGCGGTAGTACCACCCTGGTGTCAGGGCCGTGGGTAGAGCGGCAGTACCGCTGGGTCGAAGCGGTAGTACCGCCCGGAGCGGTAGTACCGCTCTTCCCTGGTGGTAGTACCGCCCTGGGGTCAGGGTCCCAGGCAGCGCGGCAGTACCGCTGGGTCGAGCGGTAGTACCGCCCGGAGCGGTAGTACCGCCCTTCCCTAGCGGTAGTACCGCTCTGTGCGGGGCTGGTGAGTGGGATAACGGTTGGATTGTTCTTCCCACTATATAAAGGGGTCTTCTTCCCCAAAGTTGACCTACCTCTTTCCCCCAAAGCTCCATTGTTGCTCCAAGCTCCATTTTTGCCCGATCTCTCTCCCTAGCCAATCAAACTTGGTGATTAGCTCGGGATTGGTTGAGAAGGCCCAGATCTACACTTCCACCAAGAGAAATTTGATTCCCCCCACTTATCCCTAGCGGATCTTGTTACTCTTGGGTGTTGAGCACCCTAGACGGTTGAGGTCACCTCGAAGCCATACTCCATTGTGGTGAAGCTTCATGGTGTTGTTGGGAGCCTCCAAGTGTTGTGGAGATTGCCCCAATCTTGTTTGTAAAGGTCCGGTTGCCGCCTTCAAGGGCTCCAATAGTGGAATCACGGCATCTCGCATTGTGTGAGGGCGTGAGGAGATTACGGTGGCCCTAGTGGCTTCTTGGGGAGCATTGTGCCTCCACACCGCTCTAACGGAGACGTACTTCCCCTTAAAAGGAAGGAACTTAGGTAAGACATCCTCGTCTCCACCGGCTCCACTCTTGGTTATCTTGTCCCTTTACTTTTGCAACCTTACTTGAGTTATATCCATTGCTTGCTTGTGTGCTTATTGTCTTTGCATCATATAGGTTGTCCACGTAGTTGCACATCTAGACAACCTATTTCATTGCAAGTTTTAATTTGTTAAAGAAAAGTTTAAAAAATGTTAGTTGCCTATTCACCCCCCCTCTAGTCAACCATATCGATCCTTTCAATTGGTATCAGAGCCTCGTCTCTTTATTAAGGACTTTGCCGTCCGAAGAGTATGGTTGACGTCAATGACGGTGCGGAGGAACACTTCGGTGTGAATCCCATCTCATCTTCGGCCGAAGGGGGAACCTCGGTCTCACGTGAGGAATTCAATGTGGCTTTAGACACATTGAAAACCTCCATGATGTCCGAGGTTAAAAGCATGTTTACTGAATTTCTAGAGGGACTTAAACTATCTACCTCACCAACGAAAGTGGGTGATCCCACTAACAAGGTGATGGATGCTAACTCCGATAAGGGGGAAGCTAACAATGAAAAGAGTCCATCTACTAGTGGTAGAAATGGCACCGGCATCTTTGCCCATGTGGAACCCCAGGTGTATAGAGGACCGACCCCTCTACTCATTTGAATCATGCTGGTCCTCCTCCTAAATATGTGAAAAATGAAGATTTTGATGCTTGGCTCTATCGCTTCAAGCGTCACTTAAAACATGTGAACACTAACCTTTGGAGAATTATTGAAGAAGGTTTCTATCCTCATGATCCAAGCAACTTCACCCCTCGAGAAGAAGTGGACAATCAATTCAATGAAAGTGCTCTCTTCATCATCCAAGATGCAATCCTTCTCGAAGATCTCCCTCATCTTCGACCTCACGCCATGGCTAAAGAAGCATGGAAATGTGTCGAGCGTCTCTATCGAGGAAGTGCTAGCATTAAACGCTCCAACTATGAAGTGGTGCAAGATGAAGCCGATGAGTTTGCAATGAAGGAGGATGAAGAACCTCGTGAGCTCTTTCGAAGAGTGACTAAACTCGCGGTCGCACTCCGAGATCATGGAAGCAAGGACACGGATGACAACTGGATCAAGCGCAAGTTCCTCAAGGCCATGATGCCCTACAACAAGGCCATGTCCTCCGTCATTCGCCAAAGACCGGACTTCCACTCCATGACCTCTAGTGAAGTGTTGGATGAGTTTGTTGCAATGAGCATCTTGGACAAGACCGCCGACAATGCGGTGCTCCGTTCCCAAAGGGAAAAGAAGCCCAATCTTGCCTTGAAGGCCAAGTCTAGTATGGAAGAAGAAGAAGAAGAAGATGAGGAGAGCAACCCCGAGGACACGAAGTATGATTATCATGAGCACATGGCTCTTGCCTCAAGACAGTTTTGGAGTAAGAAGAATACAAGACCCAACTTCAACAAGAACAACTCAAGTGGCCTCAAAGGGAAGCAACGCGTTAGAACCTGTTTCAACTGTGGCAATGTTAGCCATTTCATTGCGGATTGTCCCTACGAGAAGCGGGAAGACAATGGTGGCAAGTTCATCGGAAAAGACAAAGACAAGTCCTTCCCAAACAAGAACAACTTCACCAAGAAGACTCCGTCTCGCGGGTTGGTGGTTCAAGAAGAATACCGTGAGGATGACGATGATGATGAAGATGATGAAACAATGGCCATGGCATCCGTTGCCATTGTCACAACTCCCCGGGTGTCTCTCTTCGATGCACCTAACGAGAACATCACCGCTAAGTGCCTCATGGCTAAGGCCACCAACAAGGTAACCTCCAACATCAAAACCACCATTATTCCTAACCCTCCTTCAACGGATGATTTTGATAATGGTAAGGGGTCTAATGAGGAGATCAATTAATTTGAGTTCTTCATGAGTAAGCTCAAGGGAAAAACCAAGAAGCACTTTGTTGCTCTCTTGGAACAACTTGGTGAAGCCAATGATATGATCGAGGCTCATGAAGAAACCATCTCTAAGATGGAAAGTCATAGTCGTGACTATGCCGATGAGATATCGGATCTCTCTAATGCTCTTGAGGAAGAGCGTGAGCATCGTTTGGCTCTTGAGGAGTCACACAACGATGGTCATGCTAAACTAAAGAAAGATCTTGAGCATGCTCTTGTTGTGTCTCGTGTTCTAGCTTCCGAGAAGGCTAAGCTTGGGGTTGATCATGTTAGACTCACGGAGGAGTTTGATGTACTTGACAAGGCCCACAAGGTCTTGAAAGGTGCTCATGCTACCCTCAAGGAGTCTCATGCTCAACTCCAAGTTAAGCTAACCAAGGAAAAGGCCACATTTCCTCACATAGTCTTAATTGATAATGCAAATGCTACTAACCCTTGTTGTGAGAATGTGCATCTTGTGGAGGAGAATGCCAAGTTGAAGGAACAACTCGAGAAAGTTCTTGTGTCATGCATACAAGGCGAGAAGAACCTAAATGACCTTTTGAGCAATCAAAAGGAAGTTGTGGGCAAGGAGGGAGTTGGGTTCTCACCCAAATCCAAGAACAAGAAGAAGAACAAGGAGAAGAAGAGCAAGACCGATCGACCTCCTTCGCTCACGCAAACCTTTATGAGGGAGGGAGAAGGTGCTCCTAAGGAGAAGAAGAACAATGGGAAGAGTGGTGATGCCAAAGAGCGCAAAGCCATATCTCCCAACAAAGCCGGCGACTTTAACCCGTCTTATGTGTTGTGCCGTGCTAGTGATGGCCATGTTTATGCTAAATTTGTTGGTTCTCCTTATGAGTACATTGAATGGTCTATTTGGGTTCCTAAGACCCTTGTTACTAACATCAAAGGACCCATTACTCAATGGGTACCTAAAACCAAGCATTGATCTCTTGTAGGTGTTTGCTTCCGGTGGGGGATCATGGTTGCTCGATAGTGGAGCAACAAATCATATGACCGGGAGCAAGGACTTGGTGGTGGACGTGCACAAGATCCCATCTATGCCCACCAATGTCGAATGGGGTGATGCCTCACATTCTAAGGTATTGGGTCTTGGCAAGGTTGTCATTTCTCATGATCTAACGATCGAGAAAGTCATGCTTGTTGAGTCCCTTGCGTTCAATTTACTTTCCGTTCATCAACTCGCACTCATGGGTTTTGCCACCTTCTTTGATATTGATACCGTGGCCCTCTTGTGGAGCAAGACTCTTAAAGTAGCCTTTGTTGGGCATGTCGAGAATGGTCTCTATGTGGTTAACTTCTCGGAGCAACCCACTAAGACCGCGACATGCCTAATGGCTAAAGTTGATGTGGGATGGCTTTGGCATCACCGTTTAGCCCACGTCAATATGAGATCTTTGTAAAGTCTTCTCAAGGGGGACCATGTTCATGGACTAACGAATGTTAGTTTTGCCAAAGATCGTGTTTACAGTGCTTGTATCGAAGGAAAGCTTCATGAGACGGCTCACCCTCCCACGACTATCATCTACTCAAAGAGACCCTTGGAGCTCCTCCACATGGACCTCTTTGGGCCCCCATCCTTTGATAGTCTTGGGGGTAGAAAGTATTGCTTGGTGATAGTGGATGATTATTCAAGATACACTTGGGTATACTTCTTCAAGAGGAAGAGTGAGACTCAACAAACTGTCATCGACTTTGCAAATGAAGCTCAACGTCAACACAATGCAAAGATCTTGACAATAAGAAGTGACAACGGCACCGAGTTCAAGAACTACACCTTGGATGAGTTTCTTAGTGATGAAGGGATCAAGCATCAATATTCTGCACCATATACCCCTCAACAAAATGGTGTTGTGGAGAGGAAGAACCGGACGTCGATGGATGCAGCAAGGACCATGATGGCGGAGCTCAAGTCTCCATACAACTTCTAGGCCAAAGCCATCAACACAGCTTGTCATGCATCCAATCGGCTCTATCTCCGCAAAGGCTTGAACAAGACTCCGTATGAGATACTCACCGGGAACAAGCCCAATCTCAAGTACTTCCGGGTGTTCGGGTGTAAGTGTTTCATTCTCAAGAAAGGTGTTCGGTTGTCTAAATTTGAAGCTAGAGCTCATGAGGGCATATTTGTTGGTTATGCTACAAACTCTCATGCTTACCGTGTTCTCAACAAGTCCAACGGACTCATTGAGGAGACGTGTAACGTAGAGTTTGATGAAAATAACGGCTCCCAAGTGGAGCGAAGTGGTACTTGTGATGTAGATGATGAAATTCCTCCCCAAGCCATAAGAAGAATGGGTATTGGTCATATCCTACCCATTGAGGAACCCCTTGTGGCCGAAGGAGAAGGACAATGCTCCACTCAAGTGGAGCCATCACCTCCCCAAGACCCACACGCTTCCGAAGAACAAAGTGAAGGCCCCCACCTTCTTGAACAAGACAAAGGGCAAGATCAACCTCAAGATGGAGGTGAACCTCTAAATGATGCCCAAGGTCAAGTTCTCCCCCTCGAGCAAGTTCAAGATCATGAGCAAGCTCAAGACGGCGCTCAAGATGATCAAGTTAACCTTCCTCCTTCCACACCCGAGGAAGAATTAGAGCGTCGTGCCGCGAAGATTGCTTCCAAACTCACCACCCAAGGCCATCCCATGGAAAACGTGGTTGGAAGTCTAAGAAAGGGGGTAAGCACTCGTAGAAAATTAGCCAACTATTGTGAACATCATGCGTTTGTCTCTTGTGTTGAACCCCATAAGGTCTATGAGGCGCTCGAAGACTCGGATTGGCTCAATGCCTTGCATGAAGAACTCAACAACTTTGAGTACAACAAGGTGTGGAGATTGGTGCCAAGGCCTTCCGGGAACCATAACATCATTGGAACCAAGTGGATCTTCAAGAACAAGCAAGATGCTCATGGGAACATCATTCGCAACAAGGCAAGATTGGTAGCACAAGGCTACTCCCAAGTCGAGGGTATCGACTACGGTGAAACCTTTGCTCCCGTTGCTCGTCTTGAATCCATTCATTTGTTGATTGCTTATGCTTCCCATCACAACTTTAAGTTGCAACAAATGGATGTTAAAAGTGCTTTTCTTAATGGTCCTATTAATGAGTTGGTCTATGTCAAGCAACCCCCCGGTTTCGAGGATCCCTTCTTCCCGGATCATGTGTATCAACTCGATAAGGCGCTCTATGGCCTTAAACAAGCCCCACGTGCATGGTATGACCACCTTACCGAGTTGTTACAAGATCGTGGATTTGAAGTGGGGCTAATCGATCCCACTCTTTTTACTAAGAAGGTCAAAGGGGAGTTGTTTGTATGCCAACTATATGTTGATGACATTATCTTTGGTTCCCCTAACAAAGCTTTCAATGAAGAATTTGCCGCTCTCATGACCTCTAAGTTCAAGATGTCTTCGATGGGAGAGTTGAAGTTCTTCCTTGGTTTTGATATCAAACAAAGAAGAGAAGGTACCTTCATCAACCAAGCCAAATACACTCAAGACATTCTCAAGAGATTCAAGTTAAGTGATGTCAAGCCGGCTTCTACTCCAATGCCCACCAAGTGCCAACTTGACATTGATCCCAATGGTAAAGCGGTGGATCAAAAGGTATATCGCTCCATGATTGGCTCCTTGATTTACCTTTGTGCATCTAGACCAGATATCATGTTGAGTGTGGGGATGTGTGCACGGTTTCAAGCTGCACCGAAGGAAAGTCACTATGTGGCGGTCAAGCGAATCTTTTGATATTTGGCTCATACCCCAAACTTTGGCTTATGATACCCAAGAGGGGCAAACTTCAAGCTTGAAGGGTTTACGGATTCCGATTGGGCGGGAGACAAAGTGGATAGGAAGTCCACTTCCAGAGGGTGCCAGTTTCTTGGGTGCTCTTTGGTGAGTTGGTCTTCCAAAAAGCAAAGTTGTGTGTCTCTCTCGTCCACCGAAGCAGAATATGTGGCGGCCGGTAGTTGTTGTGCACAACTCTTATGGATGAGGCAAACTTTAAAGGAATACGGTGCCATTTGTGACAAAGTGCCTCTTTGGTGTGACAACGAAAGTGCCATCAAGATTTCTCTCAACCCGGTGCAACACTTCAAGACGAAGCACATTGAGATTCGGTATCACTTCATCCGGGATCACATTAGGCGAGGAGAAATCGAGCTCAAGTATGTCAACACTCATGATAACCTTGCAGATATTTTCACGAAGCCCTTGGATGAAGCAAGATTTCGTGAGTTAAGGCATGAGCTAAATATCATTGATTCGAGCAATGTGACTTGAACCCTTGCACACCCCACCCCACTCAACTTGGTATCTAGCTTAGATGTAGGCATGGACATAGGGGGAGTGTTGTTCTCTCAATGAACTTTCCCTCCCCCCATTATGCATAAAACGATCAACTCTTTCACAATAGCCATTTTTGATGGTACTTGTGCTTCAAAGACGAGTTTTGGTCATGGGCCCAAGGATAATTCTTCGCGGTGCCATACCATTTGACTCAAACATAGGTGGCTCCGGCCACTGCCCTCTCCTGAGAGAGGCCAGAGCTTGCTCTGTTTCGTGTGGTTGTTTGTGTTTGAGTTGTTTCTGGTCTGTTGTGTGTGTGTGTTGCCGCGTCGGTCCTCTCGTTCTTTTGGCTTTGCTTTCCGTTTCTTTTTGAGCGTTAGCCATTGGTCTAGAAGCAGCGTGGTTGCTGAAGCGGTACTACCGCTGGTGGTGAGCGGTACTACCGCTCTTAGCGGTACTACCGCCCTCCAGAGCGGTACTACCGCTCCCAGCGGTACTACCGCCCTCCAGAGCGGTACTACCGCTGTGAGGCGCGAGCTGGGGGTTATATCGGGGTCAGGGGGAGTTTCTTCTCCCCCATACCCATTCGCTCACCCCTTCGCCCTGTTCGTCTCTCTCTTCAGCAACCGGCGCCGCGGGAGGGCTCCGGCGGATCTCCCTCTCCGGGGCGCTCCTCTCCGTTTCCTTTGGTGGAATTGATCCCCACCTTGTCCTCTTGCCATGGATGCCAGTATTGCCCCCGTTCCCTGTTTCCTTTTGTCTAGATTTCCAATCTAGCGTTCTAGGGGCAATAGCAGTTGCATCTCTAGATTTTTGTCCAGATCTAGGCTTGAGTAGGATGGAGAATGCTTCTAGACTGTTTGGATTAGTGTTTGATTGGAGTATTTTTGAATTTGGTAGGACGGTAGTACCGGATCTGACCATGGTAGTTGGAAACTGCTGTTTCCCCACCTCGAGCGGTACTACCGCTCTCCCAGCGCGGTACTACCGCTCTCTCCAAAGCGGTACTACCGCTTGGAGCGGTACTACCGCTCAAGGGTCATGGTACTACCGCCTTCTACCCAGTTCCATCATCCTCCTACCTCTGAGTGATCTTTTTTGTTCGTGTTTGTGGCTTACACTCGTTCTTTCTGGTTGTTTGCGTGTTTGTGTGTGTGGTTCCAGGTGATGAGGTTCCTGAGCATTAGGCTCGTCGTGTCAACCCCGGTCGTGCCTCGTCCAAGCGCTACCGCACCACTGAGCCCACTGAGCCTGCCGGAGGATCTTCTAGTGCTCCACCTCCTCCCCAACTGCAGAAGAAGCCTGGGGTCAAGCCAAAGCCAAGCAAAACCGTGCCAGAAATGCCGCCCAAGGAGTTCTGGGCAAGGCGCCGCCGCAACCCGTATGATGTCGACCAAGATCCCACTTTGGTCAACCGTCCGTTCTGGAACAGGTTCCAGTTTGCCATCTATTTTGATGTTCTCAAAGCCAAGAAGAATCTCTATGTCAATGTGCACTCCATCGACACCGAGCATATGGAGAATGATCCTGACTACTTTGGTGAAGCTCTTCAGATGTGCACTCAGCTAAACATTCTCGGGATCATGCAATTCAACAAGGACTATGATGCTGATATTGTGGCCCAATTCTATGCCACGGTTCACCTTGGGACCGATGAGGACAGGACTCTGACTTGGATGACAAATGGCAAGTTGCTGTCAGTCAAGTGGAAAGCTTTCATGCAGTTGATTGGGGTGGAAGATCTTGGACTTGAGTCTTCTGTCGGCTTTCGCCCCCACCGTCGCGCCAATGCCACTCACAAGCAAGCTCTGTGGCCCTACTGCAGTCTGAGGATCAACCATGAGATGAAGAAGGAGATCTATGAGCTGCCTGCCTATCTGGACATTCTCCACCGTATCTTCAGAGAGACTCTTTTCCTCGCATCGGGAATCTGGACCAGGTTCACTCTTATCTCGTGGACATGCTTCTCTTCTGTCAGCGGGAGAAGGGTCAGAGCACCGGAGAGTCCTTGGATATCTCTCATGTTATGTGGTCAGAGCTGGTTTCTGCTATCTCCGAGCGCAAGTGCCCGATTTATGGTCCGTTCATTATGCTGCTCATTGAGAAGGCCTGGGATCGTGTCTATCCCAAGGTGGTGTTGGAGATTGGAGAGTTGGTGTCTCACGATGTCAAGCGTCTGAGGAAGAAGGATAACTAGGGCACTCAGGCCCCTAGGACTGGAGTTCCTTCATCTGTTGCTGCCATGGAGACTGAGGAGGAGTTTGGGGCTGAGGCTGAGGATGAAGATGATGACTACGTGCCTTCTGAGGCAGAGCCCTCTTGGGCCAAGAAGCTCAAGATCATGGTGAAGAAGCTGTTTTGCATGGAGTCTCACGGTCAGTACACGACTCATGTGGCTGAGAAGAAGGCCCGAGGTCGCCAAAAGGAGCTCATGCGTCAGATGGGTGCTATTGTGATTAGTGGTTCTGAGGATCAGCTTACCGAGGAGGAGGAGTGGATTCAGCAGCACTGCCCCTGGACTGATTCTGATGCTGAGCACTTCCCGGCTGACGATGGTAACGCAGATGATCCCTCTGAGATCTGATGGGTGTCCATCGTTTGCCTTCACCTGGAGCCGTAGCAACACTCCCTCTCCTTTTTGGTGTCTCGATGCCAAAGGGGGAGAGAGTTTAGGGATTTGCGTTTTGTGTCCTCCGTCTTTTGTGTTTGTGATTTCGCTTGTTGCTTTATTTGGTTTGTGTCAGTGAGACCTAAGTTCTGGCTCTGTCAGTAAGACCTAAGCTCGAGTCATATGGTGTGAGACATATGCTACCTTATCTTTCCGTATCATTATCTATGTCTATCTAGCTTATGAGTTCCATGCTTATCCTGTTATATTTATGTTGCTCTCTTATCTTGCTTAGGTAGTTGGTCTCTAAAATGTTGGGGGAGCATTCCTCCTAGCATCTGTGTCGTGCAATCCAAAGCACTTTTCTAGGTAGCACACATCCAGGGGGAGCCCTTCGACATTTTAGGACGGTTGTGCCTTTGCGCTTATCCTATATCTATCATATTGTGCAAATCCTGTATTGTCATCAATCCACCAAAAAGGGGGAGATTGTAAGGGCATATTTATTCCCTATATGTTTTGGTGATTGATGACAATTCTTGTGCGGACTAATCGTGTGCGTTTAGTTCTTTTAGAGATTCATCCATTGGCACGAGACGATTTCCTCCCCTCGGTGTTGTAATTCAAGACGGTGTAGCTCCTTCGTTTCGTTGTTGGTGGACTAGTTTCGTAGGAGTCACCGTACTATCAAGAGGGGATCCGTTTTGGTAAGAGTTGGGTGGAATCACACGTACACATCCTTATCACACCCGTCGTCTTTCCTTCCGCATCTCTGGAGCTGCCGTTTTCCCCTTACTATGCTCTGCTCTACCCTAGCGGTAGTACCGCGTCCACAGTGGTAGTACCGCCGAAACTCCACAGCGGTAGTACAGCTCTCAGAGCGGTAGTACCGCTTGGGTTTTTCGGCCGCAGTACCGCTGTGCGTCTGGGCTACTTCCGCCTCGATTCTCGAACGAATTTTTCGTGTCGGGTTTTGCAACACTAAGGGAGGTAGTAGGGGCGGTAGTACCGCTCTAAGCGGTAGTACCGCCCTTCCCTAGCGGTAGTGCCGCCCTGGTGTTAGCACCCTGGGCAGCGCAGCAGTACCGCTGGGTCGAAGCGGTAGTACCGCCCGGAGCGGTAGTACCACTCTTCCCTGGCGGTAGTACCGCCCTGGGGTCAGGGCCCCAGGTAGAGCGGCAGTACCGCTGGGTCGAGCGGTAGTACCGCCCGGAGCTGGTGAGTGGGATAACGGTTGGATTGTTCTTCCCACTATATAAAGGGGTCTTCTTCCCCAAAGTTGACCTACCTCTTTCCCCCAAAGCTCCATTGTTGCTCCAAGCTCCATTTTCGCCCGATCTCTCTCCCTAGCCAATCAAACTTGTTGATTTGCTCGGGATTGGTTGAGAAGGCCCAGATCTACACTTCCACCAAGAGAAATTTGATTCCCCCCACTTATCCCTAGCAGATCTTGTTACTCTTGGGTGTTGAGCACCCTAGACGGTTGAGGTCACCTCGAAGCCATACTCCATTGTGGTGAAGCTTCGTGGTGTTGTTGGGAGCCTCTAAGTGTTGTGGAGATTGCCCCAATCTTGTTTGTAAAGGTCCGGTTGCCGCCTTCTGGCTCCAATAGTGGAATCACGGAATCTCGCATTGTGTGAGGGCGTGAGGAGATTACGGTGGCCCTAGTGGCTTCTTGGGGAGCATTGTGCCTCCACACCGCTCTAACAGAGAAGTACTTCCCCTTAAAAGGAAGGAACTTCGGTAACACATCCTCGTCTCCACCGGCTCCACTCTTGGTTATCTTGTCCCTTTACTTTTGCAACCTTACTTGAGTTATATACATTGCTTGCTTGTGTGCTTATTGTCTTTGCATCATATAGGTTGTCCACGTAGTTGCACATCTAGACAACCTATTTCATTGCAAGTTTTAATTTGTTAAAGAAAAGTTTAAAAATCGTTAGTTGCCTATTCACCCCCCCCTCTAGTCAACCATATCGATCCTTTCAACGAGGCTAATCAACGAGCTATGGAGATGCCCATCAATTGATGTCAACATGAGGAGTAGGGATTACCATGCAACGGATGCACTAGAGCTATGAATGCTCAACAAAAGAAAACTAGTGGGTGTGCATCCAACTTGCTTGCTCACGAAGACCTAGGGCATTTGAGGAAGCCCATCATAGGAATATACAAGCCAAGTTCTATAATGAAAAATTCCCACTAGTACAAAAAGGACAACTTATGAGACTCACTACATGAAGAACAAGGTGCTACTTTGAAGCACAATATATGAGACTCACTACATGAAGAACAAGGCGTTATTTTGAAGCACAAGTGTGGAAAAAGAGATAGTAGCATTGCCCTTTTTATTTTCTTTTTTTTGGGCCTTTCTTTTTTTCTTTTTGGCCTTTCTCTTCTTTTTTTTATTTGGGAAATGCTCTAATAATGATGATCATCACACTTCTATTGATTACAACACAAGGATTACAACTCGAAACTTAGAACAAGATATGACTCTACATGAATGCCTCCGGCGGTGTACCGGGATGGTGCAATGAATCAAGAGTGACATGTATGAAAAATAATGCATGTTGGCTTTGCCACAAATACTATGTCAACTACATGATCATGCAATGGCAATATGACAAAAGTAATGTATGTCATGATGATGATGATGGAAGTTGCATGGCAATATATCTCGGAATGGCTATGGAAATGCCATAATAAGTAGGTATGGTGGCTGTTTTGAGGAAGATATAAGGGGTTTATGTGTGATAGAGCGTATCGTATCACGGGGTTTGGATGCACCGGCGAAGTTTGCACCAACTCTCAAGGTGAGAAAGGGCAATGCACGGTACCGAAGAGGCTAGCAAAGGTGGAAAGGTGAGAGTGCGTATAATCCATGGACTCAACATTAGTCAAAAGAACTCATATACTTATTGCAAAAATTTATAAGTCATCAAAAATTAAGTACTACGCGCATGCTCCTAGGGGGATAGATTGGTAGGAAAAGACCATCGCTCATCCTCGACCGCCACTCATAAGGATGCACAAGCCAGGTACACTTCATGTTTCAAATTTGTTACACAACTTTAACCATATGTGCATGCTACGGGACTTGCAAACTTCAACACAAGCATTTCTCAAATTCATAATCACCCAACTAGCATGACTTTAATATTATCACCTCCATATCTCAAAACAATTATCAAGCATCAAACTTATCGTAGTATTCAACGCACTCAAAAGAAAGTTTCACATATCTTGAATACCAAGTATATTAACATTAAGCAAATTACCATGCTATTAACAACTCTCAAAATAATCTAAGTGAAGCATGAGAGGCTAGCAATTTCTATAAAATATAACCACCATTGTGCTCTAAAAGATATAAGTGAAGCACTAGAGCAAATGACAAACTACTCTGAAAGTGAAGATCAATAAGTAGTCGAATAATTATGCAACTGTGTGAAGACTCTCCCAATTAATAATTTCAGATCTTGATACTTTATTCAAACAGCAAGCAAAGCTAAAGAAAACTACATTGCAAGGATAGCACAACTCATGTGAAGAAGCAAAAACTTAGGCTCAACTGATACTAACTGATAGTTGTTGAAGAAGAAAGGTGGGATGCCTACCGGGGCATCCCCAAGCTTAGATGCTTGAGACTTCTTGAATTATTATCTTGGGGTGCCTTGGGCATCCCCAAGCTTGAACTTTTGTGTCTCCTTAATTCCTCTCATATCATGGTTTCTCTTTTTATCAAAAGCTTCATTCACAACAAACTCAACAAGAACTCGTGAGATAGGTTAGTATAAACCAATGCAAAACCTTATCATATTCTACTGTAACAAATCACTAAAATTATTATTCAACATTGCATACTAAATGCCTCTGCACATTTAATACTCATATCGTCAAATAAAATCATTAAACAAGCAAACAGATGCAAACAATGCAACCATAACAGCAATCTGCCAAAACGGTACAGTCTATAAAGAATGCAAGAGTATCAATACTTCCCTGACTCCAAAAATTATGAACTAAAATTCCCACTGTAATAAATTTATCAGATCTCAATATTCAAGAAGATTCAACGTTAGACCATGCTCTGACTTTTCTAGAGAATTTTTGCAACAGCGGTAAACTTTCTGTTTTCAAACAGCAACATGTAAACTAGCAAAATAAGCATGGCAAAGGCTATCCTTGACTTTTGTATTGAAACTAAAGATGCAAAACATTATTCTAACTAACAGAAAGCAAAAACTAACAAAATGAAATGACGCTCCAAGCAAAACACATATCATGTGGTGAATAAAAATATAGCTCCAAGTAAAGTTACCGATGAACGAAGACGAAAGAGGGGATGCCTTCCGGGGCATCCCCAAGCTTAGTTGCTTGGTTTTCCTTGAATATTACCTTGGGGTGCCTTGGGAATCCCCAAGATTAGGCTCTTGCCACTCCTTATTCCATAGTCCCATCGAATCCTTACCCAAAACTTGAAAACTTCAACCACACAAAACTCAAAACAAAACTCGTAAGCTCCGTTAGTATAAGAAAATTAAACCACCACTTAGGTACTGTAATGAACTCATTCTAAATTCATATTGGTGTAATATCTACTGTATTCTAACTTCTCTATGGTTCATACCACTTAATACTAGCCATAGATGCATCAAAATAAGCAAACAACACATAGAAAACAGAATCTGTCAAAAACAGAACAGTCTGTAGTAATCTGTATAAAACGTGTACTTATGGAACCCCAAAAATTAGGAAATAAATTGCTGGACATGAGTAATTTGTATATTAATCATCTCCAAAAATAATCAACCTAAAATCACTCTCCAGTAAAAAATGGCATCTAATGTCGTGAGCGCTAAAGTTTCTGTTTTTCTACAGCAAGATCACATAAACTTCACCCAAGTCTTCCCAAAGGTTCTACTTGGCACTTTATTGAAACAAAAGCTATAAAACATGATTACTACAGTAGCATAATCATGTGTACACACAAAAACAGTAAGGATAAATATTGGGTTGTCTCCCAACAAGCGCTTTTCTTTAATGCCTTTCTAGCTAGGCATGATGATGACAATGATGCTCACATAAAAGATAAGAATTGAAACATAAAGTGAGCATCATGAAGAATATGACTAGCACATTTAAGTCTAACCCACTTCCTATGCATAGGGATTTTGTGAGCAAACAACTTATGGGAACAATACTCAACTAGCATAGGAAGGTAACACAAGCATAGCTTCAAGAATTTAAGCACATAGGGAGGAAACTTGATATTATTGCAATTCCTACAAGCATATATTCCTCCCTCATAATAATTTTCAGTAGCATCATGAATGAATTCAACAATATAACCAGCACCTAAAGCATTCTTTTCATGATCTACTAGCATATAAAATTTACTACTCTCCACATAAACAAAATTCTTCTCATTCAGAATAGTAGGAGTATCATAAGAGACTTGAACACTAAAAATTGTTTCCACATTAAAAGAGTAATGTTCAGAAAAAGGGTAATCATAATCATGACAAGTTATATATATATAATCATCACTACTTTTTATACCATAAGTTTCATCACAATAATCATCATAAGTAGCAACTTCGTTCTCATCATAATCGATTGAAACCTCTCCCAAGATAGTGGAATCACTAAATAAAGTTGACACTCTTCCAAATACACTTTCATATTCATCACATATAGATTCAACATCCTCCAAAATAGTGGGATCACTACTTCCTAAAGTTGACACTCTTCCAAACCCACTTTCATCAATATAATCATCATAGGTAGGAGGCATGCTATCATCATAACAACTTTGTATATCAAAACTTGGGATGCTAAAAATATCATCTTCATTAAACGTAGCATCCCCAAGCTTGGGACAAACATTAATTGCAGCAAATATATTCTCAAATATTTCATCCTCATCAAACATAGCTTCCCCAAGCTTGGGCCCTTTCATATCATAAGCATAATCACTCTCATCATTAAAAATATTGATAGCACCAATAGTATAGCAATTATCATCATCACAATGAGTAGTAGGAGCAACATCATTTGGGAGGGATACCTTTTTACCTTTGTTGCTCCTTCTTTTCTTTTTCTTCTTCACATTATGTGTAGGTTCAACCTTCCTCTTTGAGCTCCTTATTGATGAGATTGGCTGAATAGAAAGCTCCTCCTCGTTACCTGATTCATCATAAGAAATAATAGGAGGAGATTGGGAAGCCTCTTCCCTTTCATTAGTATTCTCATCATCTTCCATTTGCTTTCTTTTCTTTATGCAATTGGCAATATAAGGATTTTCAATACAATTCACCGCACAATACATATAAATCTTCTCTATATCAAAATGAAGAATTCTATCAAGGGCAAATTTTGGAATAATCTTAGTTATATGTTTAATTTCTTCATAACCGAAGAGCAAACTAAGTTCATTATGTTGTGCAAGGGAAATCAAGTCATCACAATTTTTGGACACGATACGATCATGAAACAATTTGCATTGGGTACTAAAATGATCACATTCATTGCAAAGTTCACAAGTATGTTTACAATTTGGTTTCTAAGTACTTATGCCTCTTGCAATACCTATCTTCCGTATTTGGTGTGTACTTACAAACCCAATGCACTCCACAAAAATTGACATGCTTATAGGAGGCATTTACATCATAACTGGTGCAATCATCATTAGCATCATGGATAATCGAAGAATTCGTACTAACAACATTGCAATCATGCTCATCATTCAAAGATTTAGTGCCAAACAATTTAGAGATTTCTTCTTCTAGCACTTGAGCACAATTTTCCTTTCCATCATACTCACGAAAGATATTAAAAAGGTGAAGCATATGTGACAAACTTAATTCCCTTTTTTGTAGTTTTCTTTTATAAACTAAACTAGTGCTAAAACAAGAAACAAAAAGATTCGATTGCAAGATCTAAAGATGTACCTTCAAGCACTCACCTCCCCGGCAACGGCGCCAGAAAATAGCTTGATGTCTACTACACAACCTTCTTCTTGTAGACTTTGTTGGGCCTGCAAGTGCACATGTTTGTAGGACAGTAGCAAATTTCCCTCAAGTGGATGACCTAAGGTTTATCAATTCGTAGGAGGCGTAGGATGAAGATGGTCTCTCTCAAGCAACCCTGCAACCAAATAACAAAGAGTCTCTTGTGTCCCCAACACACCCAATACAATGGTAAATTGTATAGGTGCACTAGTTCGGCGAAGAGATGAAGATACAAGTGCAAAAAAGAGAGTAGATATAGGTTTTTGTAATCTGAAATAATAAAAACAGCAAGGTAACAAGCGATAAAAGTGAGCGTAAACGGTATTGCAATGATAGGAAACAAGGCCTAGGGTTCATACTTTCACTAGTGCAACTTCTCTCAACAATAATAACATAGATAGATCATATAACAAGCCTTCAACATGCAACAAAGAGTCACTCCAAAGCCACTAATAGCGGAGAACAAACGTAGAGATTATGGTAGGGTACGAAACCACCTCAAAGTTATTCTTTCGGATCGATCTATAAAAGAGTTCATACTAGAATAACACCTTAAGACACAAATCAACCAAAACCCTAATGTCACCTAGATACTCCATTGTCACCTCAAGTATCCGTGGGCATGATTATACAATATGCGTCACACAATCTCAGATCCATCCAACCAACATAAAAGTACTTCAAAGAGTGCCCCAAAGCGACTACCGGAGAGTCAAGAACGTGTGCCAACCCCTATGCATAGGTTCATGGGTGGAACCCGCAAGTTGGTCACCAAAACATACATCAAGTGGCACATGATATCCCATTGTTACCACAGATAAGCACGGCAAGACATACATCAAGTGTTCTCATAAAGACTCAATCCGATAAGATAACTTCAAAGGGGAAACTCAATTCATCACAAGAGAGTAGAGGGGGAGAAACATCATAAGATCCAACTACAATAGCAAAGCTCAGGATACATCAAGATCATGCCATAGAGAGAACACGAGAGAGAACACGAGAGAGAGAGAGAGAGAGATCAAACACATAGCTACTGGTACATACCCTCAGCCCCGAGGGTGAACTACTCCCTCCTCGTCATAGATGGCGCTGGGATGATGAAGATGGCCTCCGGTGATGGGATCCCCCTCCGGCAGGGTGCCGGAACAGGGTCCCGATTGGTTTTTGGTGGCTACAGAGGCTTGCGACGGCGGAACTCCCAATCTATCTTCTCTTCTGGAAGTTTTAGGGTACGTAGGTATATATGGGTACAGGGGGTACGTCGGTGGACCTCCGGGATGCTCACGAGGTAGGGGGGCGCGCCCAGGAGGGGTGGGCGCGCCCCCACCCTCGTGGGCAGCCCGTATATCCCCTGGCGTGCACTCCAAGTTCCCTGGGTTGCTTTCCTTCCAAAAATAACTTCTCTAGTTGATTTCGTTCCGTTTTGACTCCATCTGATATTCCTTTTCCTCAAAACACTGAAATAGGCATAAAATAGCAAATCTGGGCTGGGCCTCCGGTTAATTGGTTAGTCCCAAAAATAATATAAAAGTGGATAATAAAGCCCAATATTGCCTAAAATAGTAGATAAAGTAGCATGGAGCAATAAAAAATTATAGATACGTTGGAGACGTATCAGACTCCTCCACATGCTTTCCCTATCAAAAACCATGATGCTTCTTGTTAGCATCATCAACTTTTTCTCCTTTATACGACATACGGACGGGGTTTCACTTACCTTTGTTCTCCTCGAGCTGCCTCTTCACGAGGCCGAGCTCTTCTTCGGCCTGCCCCAGTTCACGCTTGAGTCCGGCAACCTCAGCCGTGCACGCGGCGGCGGTCAGCAGCAGTGCCTGTTTGTTCATACAGACAAGTATTATTAGCTTCCCGCGGTTTTAAAGTTGACCCTCCGTTTGTCTTTTCTTTCCGAACATCAACCAGAGTATCAGGGGCTACTGTCTATCGGGCGATATTTCCTCACACTTTTTCATTACTTACCTCAAAGCCTGTTAGCAGGCTGGTGCATGCTTCGGTCAATCTGCTCTTGGCGAACCAAACCTTCGCAATCACCTTACTCATGAGAGTATGGTGCTTGTCGTTGATGGAAGCGCCTCGAAGTGCTTCCAACAATTTATTCGATGCCTCCGGCTGGGCGGAGGTCATCGGCACGGCCGGCTGGCTCTCCTTAGCAAGGGACTGCCTTCTGGAATCCAAAGCCTTCGGAGGCTTCGGTGCAGTAACCGGCTGGGATCCAGGCTTGCTCTGGCTCCCGTCTTCACAATCCATGGGGGTCCCACCCCCATGTGCCCGGTGCCTAGGATTTTTCCTTGGGGCGTCTCCAGAACCATCGCCTCTTGCTCCGGCATCCTCCGGGATAACACCTCGGTGTCATCCGCGGGTCGTGGGGAGGTGGCCGTCAGGAGTGAGTTCATCTCTGACTCGTCCAGAGACTCCTTCGAAGAGGGCACCCCGAGATTGGACCCGGCCGGACTGCATATACGTGTTCGACGTCATTACAAACCATAAGGTCAAAGTCACACAAAAAAGTATTATGGAATGCGGATACTTACGACCTCGCCCGGGGTTTGCCCCTGGGCAACCACTCCTCGTCGATGTAAGCGGCGGTAGTGGAGTGATCTGGAAGGGACGCCTTTGCCTTCTTTGGCGTCCCGGCCTCCCCCGACGGGGCGGCCTTCCTTTTCTTCTCCTCCTTAGAACGGGGAGGGGGCATTTCTTCATGTTTCCCCCCGTCTTCGGGGGGGGGGGATCTTCCTCGTCATATTCGGATGATGACTCTATCACGGCCTTGCGCCAGGGACCTCTTCTAGTCCCCGTGGCCGCCTTCTTGGACCCTTCGGCCCCCTCGATTGAGGTGGCCTTCCTCTTCCTCTCCTCCCCTTCGTGGGAGGAGTGCGCCTCGTCCTCTTCTTGTGAGGCGTCGGGTGCGGCCTCGCGCCGAAGACCCTTCCGTGTCCCCGTGGCCTTCTTTTCGGCCTTTTTCTCCGGCACCTTGTAAGGCGCCGGAACCAGCATCTCTGCTAGGAGTGCATCTACTGGGTCCTCAGGCAATGGAGCCGGGCAGTCAATCCGCTCCGCCGTCTCCACTCAATCCTATTTGGTCAGCAAGGTGACTTAAAAATCCTCCCTCGAATGTGCTAAGGGAACATCTCGTAAATAGTCAAAGGACTTACCGGACTGGCAAGGCGCTTTGCGCTGAGCCCACGGTCCTCGGAAAGGGGAGGAGGAACTTCGCCGGTCTTGAACAGCACCTTCCAGATTTCTTTGTGTGTTGTGTCAAAGAGCTCTACCAGCATCTGGTGTTCGGCTGGGTCGAACTCCCACATATCAAATGCCCATCTCTGACACGGGAGGATTCGGCGAATGAGCATGACCTAGACCACATTGACAAGCTTGATATTCTTATCTCTCATGCTTCTGACGCAGATCTCGAGTCCGGTCAGCTCCATGGGTTCGCCCCAGGCCAGGCCCTTCTTCTCCCAAGAAGTGAGCCGCATGAGGATTCCGGATCTGAATTTGGGGACCGCCACCCAGTTGGCGTCGCGCGTCTCGGTGATGTAGAACCATCCTGATTGCGACCCCTTTATGGTCTCCACAAAGGAGCCATTGAGCCATGTAACATTGGGCATTTTTCCCACCATGGCACCTCCGCGCACTCCGCCTGTTGGCCGCTCATGATCTTCGGCTTCACGCAGAAGATTTTCAACCACAGGTCGAAGTGAGGTTTGATGCGGAGGAAGGCCTCGCACACGATGATGAACGCCGAGATGTTGAGGACGAAATTTGGGGCCAGATCGTGAAAATCTAGCCCGTAGTAGTACATGAGCCCGCGGACAAACGAGTGGAGTGGAAATCCTAGTCCGCGGACGAAATGAGGGAGAAATACTACTCTCTCACGAGACTTCGGGGTGTGGGTAATCTGTCCCTCTGTCAGAAGCCTGTGCGCAATGCTCTCGGCCAGGTATCCGGCCTCCCGAAGCTTGGTGATGTTCTCCTCTATGACGGAGGAGGCCATCCACTTGCCTCCCGCTCAGAACATGTTGCAGTCCTACGGAGAAGGTGAGAACGTGGGCGTTGGAGCTCAAGGGTGCGAGAATGGATGTGCAAAGGAGGAGGAAGGCGTGGGTGAAAACAAGAGATCTCTGCCCCTTTATAAAGGCGATGTAGAATGTGCGCCTCCCCACTTGCCTCTCGAAATCTCTTATTTTTCCAGGAGCCTCGATTGATGGCGCTGGTTGGGTTACCCATACCCGTATTGATGGAGATCCCGCGATAAGGGGACACGACGTGCCAAAGAAACCGCCTCGCGATGTGTGCGGAAGCAGGTTGTAGAAAACGGTTCGAATAATTATCGAGCCATGGCGTGATGTCACACTACGAAGAGTTGTCAACAGATCAGATTCGTGTATTATTATTCTCTCTACGGTGGTATATGGAATTTATCTTGCAGAGCCAGACACGGTCCTTGTGTTCGGAATTTATCTTGGAGTATTCGGATATGGAACCCGCCTCGCAATGCCGAAGACAATCTACGCGCCGGACTCATCGTCATTGAAGCCTGGTTCTGGGGCTACTGAGGGAGTCCTGGATAAGGGGGTATCCGGACAGCCGGACTATATACTTTGACCGGACTGTTGGACTATGAAGATACACGATAGAAGACTTCGTCCCGTGTCCGGATGGGACTCTCCTTAGCGTGGACGGCAAGCTTGGCGATTCAGATGTAGATCTCCTTCTCTGTAAACCGACTCTGTGTAACCCTAGCCCCCTCCGGTGTCTATATAAACCGGAGGGTTTAGTCCGTAGGACACAACAACAATCATACCATAGGCTAGCTTCTAGGGTTTAGCCTCTCTGATCTCCTGGTAGATCAACTCTTGTAATACTCATATCATCAAGATCAATCAAGCAGGAAGTAGGGTATTACCTCTATCGAGAGGGCTTGAACCTGGGTAAACATCGTGTCCCAGCCTCCTGTTACCATTAGCCTTAGACGCACAGTTCGGGACCCCCTACCCGAGATCCGCCGGTTTTGACACCGACACCCACCGCTTGGGGGTCTTTTCGGTGGCTCGTTACTATTGCATCGCCCTCGATGATGATGGCTTTGTCGGGGCAAGCATGGCTACAGTATCGCCGCCTGGCTGGCACTTACTATAGCCTTACCCCGTCTCATCCGTTTGATGGTGCACAAACTCCCAGAGAAGGGTTGTCCGGCTGCTGGGAGCCGGCTTCCCCTTGGGCCAACTGGCCCGGCTTGGCCGCCTTGGGAAGGCTTGCTGGCATTGGGGGCCCGCCGCCTGCGGGCCGTACTGACAGTCTATAGTGGGTGATGTCATGGTCAACATGGCTACAGCGCCGCGTCGAGCGGGGGATGGCCGGCCGGTACGATGCACCGTAGCCATGCTCATTCCGGGATTCGGGGGTGGCAGGCTTCACTGTAGCCACACCCCGTCTTATCGCCGTTATGTGGGTGCAAACTTTGAGGCTTATATGGGATGGGCCGCCTACAAGTGGTCGGCTACTCTGGTAGCCGCCTACTGGGAGTCGGCCCTCTCTAGGCTGGTATTCTAATGTCTGCCGCGTTCCTGCAGTCGGCCAAGTCACAACCGGCCACAGGAAAGCGGCCCTTCGTCTTGGATGCTTGAGGGGCGTAGTCGGCCCAACGTTTTGAAGAGCTAAGAGAAGCCGACAAGGCTCCCCGTGGTCATTTACTCCGATAGTAGTCCCCGAAGCTGGCTAGGCCTCGTGGTCGGACGGAGAATGAGAGGCCCAAACAGCTTCCTACTCTGCGGTACTGATAGCTGGGCTCGGCCTTCACCGAACGCGTCGTCCGGTCAAATTTTGAAGCTTGAAGGTGGGAGCCAAGTGGCGCGCACGTCAGGCGCCTGGCCGGCCGGCCACCGTCCACGCGCCACGCGCCACCAGGCACCTGGGCCAGCCTACCAGCCCACGCGCGTGACGGGACGTCGCCGTAGGCCTGGGCCCGCCACTACAGTGCCTTGTCCCGCGCGCGGATCTGTTGTGGCCGAGGCGATCAGTTGGCCTTCTGGGGCATTAGATACACGCCTTAATGGGTGCGATAAATGCGGGGTCGTGGGGGAGTGGGCACAGTTAATCCCACGTCCCCGCGTCCCGCCTCCTCGGCTTCGCTGCTCCGCGGCTATAAATAGGGGGAGGAGGGGCGGCGAACGCACGTGCAACCGCTCTCTCTCCCACCATTCTCCTCTTCTCCTCGCTGCTGTTGCTCGCCGCCGCACCAAGCTCTCTGGCATTTCGCCGTGCCGCGCCTCGCCGCCGCAAGGCCGCGCACCCGCCGCTACGCACTTCCTCCACTCGAGCCCCTCGTCCTCATGGCACGCGCCGGATCGTGGGACGGCTCCAACGTCCACGAGGACCACATCGAGTTTCTCCGGCAGACGCGGCGGCTGCCCGGCAAGGACTTTGTGAAGGTTCACTTGGCGCCTTCAGGGGACATTTCGCTGGCGCCGGAGGAGGGTGAATGCGTCGTCTTCAAGTCGCACTTCTTGCGCGGCTTCGGCCTGCCGGCAAGCGGCTTTCTCCGCGCCTTCTTGGACTTCTATGGCCTCCAGCCGCACCACCTCACACCAAATACGGTGGTGCTGCTGGCCGCCTTCGTCTCCCTTTGCGAGGGCTTCCTCAGCGTCCTCCCCACCATCGAGCTCTGAGGAGAGTTCTTCCAATCAAAGCTCGTCACCGTCGCCAAGAGGGTGTCGGCTTAGTGCGGCACCTTTGTCACGGTGCGGAGGCCGGCCGCTGAGAACCCGTTCCCCTCCATCGCGCTGATTCAATCGGTGAAGATGTGGCAGCTGTCCTACTTCTATGTGAGAAGCATTCACCTGTACGGTGACTGGGTCAACCTGCCGGATTACGTAGCCGGCCCGTCTGGCAAAAGGCGTACCAACTGGAGGTACCGGCCTAACACGTTGTCGGTAGCCGGCGCCGCCACAATCGCCCGGCTTAAGGTGATGGTCGGGTCGGAAGGCCTCACTGGGCCCGACTTGCTGACCGCCTTCATGGCGCGCTGGGTACTCCCGCTCCAAGGACGACCACACATGATAAGCCAGATGAGTGGGCGCCGGGACCCAAGCCGGATGTGCACCAAGGAGATGACGCACGCGGAGGTGGCTCACTTGGTGAACTACATTTCAAACTGCAAGCTTATGGAGGAGGAGTGGCGATTCGGCAAGGAGCTGTATTCGCGCGCGGATCCGCCGCCAATGGTAAGTCTTCATGCCTTCTCTTTCTTTAACAACCGAGTTCCTCTTTGGCCGCCTTGACCAATCGGCCGTGAAACAGGGCGCTCTTCTCCAGCCGGCCACCGGCTCCGAGGGACGGATCGTCAGTTCCTCCCTGACCAGGAGGAGAGTGATACGGAAGACCCCAACTTAGGGGCGGCTGAGGGAGTCCTGGATAAGGGGGTATCCGGATAGCCGGACTATATGCTTGGGCCGGACTGTTGGACTATGAAGATACAAGATTGTAGACTTCGTCCCGGGTCCGGATGGGACTCTCTTTTGCATGGAAGACAAGCTTGGCGATTTGGATAATAGATCTCTTTCTCTGTAACCGACTCTGTGTAACCCTAGCCCCCTCCGGTGTCTATATAAACCGGAGGGTTTAGTCTGTAGGACAAGACAATCATAATCATAGGCTAGCTTCTAGGGTTTAGCCTCTACGATCTCGTGGTAGATCAACTCTTGTAATACTCATATCATCAAGATCAATCAAGCAGGAAGTAGGGTATTACCTCCATCGAGAGGGCCCGAACCTGGGTAAACATCATGTCCCCACTCTCCTGTTACCATTAGCCTTAGACGCACAGTTCGGGACCCCCTACCCAAGATCCGCCGGTTTTGACACCGACATTGGTGCTTTCATTGAGAGTTCCTCTATGTCGTTGCTGCAAGGCTTGATGGCTCCCCCAACCTTCAACAATGCCATCCAGGGTGAGACTTTTGTCCCCGGACAGATCTTCGTGTTCGGCGGCTTTGCACTGCGGGCCAACTCCCTTGGCCATCTGGAGCAGATCGACAGCTATGCCCCTGGCTATCAGGTCAGATTCGGAAACCTAAACTACACCGCCGACATCCACGGAGACTTGATCTTCGATGGATTCGGGCCCATGTCAGGAGCGTCGAACAATCACGACGTGCATGACTTAGATCTGCCGTCAGACAGTATTTGGGGTATCACGCCTGCTACAGCTCCAGACTTCGATCCAGAGAAGATCATGCCATCCGAGGACGGGTGGATGGACCCCGCCATGGAGGCCGCACACTTATCGGCGTTGGAGCCGAACACAGACTCCGCTCCTAAGGAAATATGTGTCTCCGGACCCCAGACTTGTCTTCATTCATAGGTTCCAGACTGCGTGCATCCATGCCCATCGAATATGATTGGGCTCCGCTCATGGAGTTCACCGCCACGGATATCTTTCAGCACTCGCCCCTTGGCGATGTGCTAAATTCATTAAGGTCTCCCTCTCTCTGTCAGGAGACTCCTGGCCGAACTATGTTCGGCTCGAGTGGAAAGCAGGCGACAAAGAAATTCGTTACCCACCCACCACCCACTTAATAGCCACTGTTGATGATTTGACCGATGTGCTTAACTTCGACTCCGAAGACACCGACGGTGTAGACGACGATGCTGGAGAAGAACAAGAACCACCGCCCACAGGGCGCTGGAAAGCCACCTCTTCATATGATATCTATATGGTGGACACCCCCAAACAAAACAATGGCGACGAGGCAACATAGGATAACCCCTTAGGGAAGAAACAAAAGCATGGGCATCATTAGCGCCGCTCTAAGCCCCGCCACAGCAATACCGGCGCAGGAGATGAAAACAATCCAAATGGTTCCGAAGAGGAATACAATCCTGATCAACCCACCTTCGAGCAGGCCGAATAGGAAGACGGGCAGGCTAGCCCAGACGAACAGGCGACAAACGGAGACTTGGAGGACGACAACTACATGCCTCCCTCCGAAGACAAGGTGAGCCTCGGCGACAATGAATTCGGCGTACCTGAGGATCCCATAGAGCAAGAGCACTTTAAACACCGACTTATAGCCACTGCAAGAAGCCTGAAAAAGAAGCAGCAGCAGCCTCAAGCTGATCAAGATCTGCTCGTGGACAGATGGACCGAGGTCCTGGCGGCCGAGGAATACGGACTCGAGCCCCCCACCAAAGGTTACCCAAAGCACAAGTTGCTACCTCACCTAGAGGAGGAGGCCGTAGAGCTTACACTACCAGCACAAGACGAGCTTGACCAGCCACCTCGTGGCCGGGATAAAACGGCATATCAGGCCGGATACCAGCCCGCACCCCCACACCAGTTCACTAGTGCCCGGGGCAATACGCAGGACCTGCGAGACATATTGGAAAACAACGCAGGACAACCAAGATCGATCTATGGATCACGGGGGCGCGTCACAGCACATGACGATGATCGTCACGCCGGATACAATAATAATAAATCCGGCCAGGCCGAACATAACCGACCAGACCTAGTCGGACTGCGTTGCAACATAGCCCGGCATAGAGGCATCGCACACCCCCTCTGCTTCACTGATGAAGTAATGGATCACAAATTCCCAGAAGGGTTCAAACCCGTAAACATGAAATCATACGATGGCACAACAGACCCCGCGGTATGGATCGAAGATTTCCTTCTCCACATTCACATGGCTCATGGTGATGATCTACATGCCATCAAGTATCTTCCCCTTAAGCTCAAAGGACCAGCCAGCCATTGGCTGAATAGCCTGCCGGCGAACTCCATCGGCAGTTGGGAAAATCTTGAGGGTGCTTTCCTCGACAACTTCCAAGGCACTTACATGCGACCACCGGATGCTGACGACTTAAGTCACATTACCCAACAGCCCGGAGAGTCAGCCAGGAAATTCTGGACTCGGTTCCTTACTAAAAAGAACCAAATCGTCGACTGTCCAAACGCCGAGGCCCTGCGGTCTTTAAGCATAATATTCGCGATGAGTGGCTCTCCCGACACCTCGGCCAAGAAAAACCAAAGTCCATGGTGGCCCTCACTTCACTCATGACCTGCTTTTGCGCGGGCGAGGACAGCTGGCTATCTCGTAGTAGCACAACGCCAAGAAACTCTGGCACTTCAGATGTCCGCGACAGTAATGGAAAGCCGTGGTGCAATAGACATAAGTGTCGAAACAATGGTGACAACGCCGAAGATACGGCGGTTTATGCCGGATTCAGCAACTCAAAATCCGGTCAGCGGAAAAAGGCGTTCAAAAGAAACAATCCGGGATCGTCTAGTCTGGACCGCATACTCGACCGCTCGTGCCAGATTCATGGCACCCCGACAAACCAGCCAATCACACTAACAGAGATTGCTGGGTGTTCAAACAGGTCGGCAAGTTGAATGCCGAAGACAAGGACAAGGGGCTGCACAGCGATGATGACGAGGAGCCCCGGCGTCCGAACACTGGGGGAAAGAAGAAATCCCCCCCCCTCCAGGTGAAAACGGTAAACATGATCTATGCCACCCACATTCCCAAGCGGGAATGAAAGCGCGCACTGCGGGACGTCTATGCGATGGAGCCAGTCGCCCCAAAGTTCAACCCATGGTCATCCTGCCCGATCACATTCGATCGAAGGGACCATCCTACCAGCATCTGTCATGGCGGTTCAAACGCATTGGTCCTTGACCCAATCATCGATGGATTCCACCTCACGCGAGTCCTTATGGACGGTGGCAGCAGCCTGAACCTGCTTTATCAAGAGACAGTGCACAAAATGGGCATCGATCCATCACGGATCAAACCCACCAAAACCACCTTTAAAGGTGTAATTCCAGAGGGAAAAGGCCCGCTGTACGGGCTCAATAACACTGGAAGTGGTCTTCGGATCCCCGGATAACTTCTGAAGCGAGGAGTTAATCTTCGATATCGTCCCTTTCCGTAGTGGCTATCATGCACTACTTGGACGAACCGCGTTTGCTCGATTCAACGCGGTACCTCACTATACATACCTTAAGCTCAAGATGCCAGGACCTCGCGGGGTTATAACAGTCAATGGAAACACAGACCGCTCCCTCCGTACGGAAGAGCACACTACGGCCCTCGCAGCAGAAGTACAAAGCAGTCTCCTTCGACAAACAGCCAATTCGGCAACGACAACCCCGAACACCGTCAAGCGAGTCCGGAGCACCTTGCAACAGGATCATTAGGCACGCCAGGAGCTCGATTAGCAATCCGGCCTCCACCCCAGCCCCATTCAGGCAGCATTCATGCCACGCATACACAATTACGCACTTAAAATACCATGGGCATAGGTGGAGGCGAGACAACAATGCGGCCTACAGTGCGGTTCAGCCGCCACGAGGCCCGCATACCCTTTTTCTTTCTTTCTTTCAGGACCCTACTTTCGGGCAGCCCCTTTAGAGAGCCGGACCATCGGACTCATCACAGGAGGGAACACCAAGGAGGCAAGAGGCTTTGCACACAAGGGAATACCCAGGTGGTCTCTGTTAATGATTGTTATACCTGTTTTACATACGTGCATGCAGCCTGCCCTTGGATAGGACATGTCAAATAGTCTTATTTGTTTTTGCTTAATGTATTAATTGTAAACATACGCCTTGACGTATTATCCAAATAACAATGAGAAATAGTATAACAACGTCAGCTTCTTACTACTATCTTCATATTTTCCCTTGAATATTTATTTAATATTGCATCCGTACACTTTGGTACGATCAGTTTGCCAGGGGCTTCTTATTGAGCCCCATAACATGGCAAGAAAAGTCTGAACACTTTCGATAGTGCGGCACCCCGAACCTATAGCATTATATGCATCAGCTCCGAATCATGTCTTGGGTCAATAGTTGGGTTAGCCCGGCTCCCTTGTTTTGGTACCTTGCATTCTGTTATATCGGCTAAGGTAGCGCAGGGAGAACTACTGTGATTGTGTCCCGGTTCTTCCGGACGAGCACCTCAGTAGAGAAAGCCGAAAACTGACCGTCATGATGCGGCAAGAGCTGGTCGCTGTTCGAGAGGTACTAAATCCTTAACGATTTTTTCCGCTTAAGGCGAGGAATCGGCCTTGTCCGATTTAGGCGTGCATAGCGCCCCAGTTCGGCCTTCCGAATACTAGGGGCTTCGCCGAAATTTAAAATTATAGACTTCTATGGCCAAGTGAGAGTTATAAAGCCGCATAGTCCGATTGCCGCTAAACACCTCCTTAAAGGACCAAAAATCTGGATAAAGAGTGTTTAGTTTTCAACGAACACCCCAGTACTGGTTACATGGGGGCGGAAGCCGACGACTGGCCTAGTTTCAGAATTTTATAAACGGCCGCACAGAAGGTAATATTTTAAATCAACAAAGCGGTATATAGCGCAAACCAACTCGTTTTCATATTACAAAAAAACGACATGAGTACATTCACTCAAAGATTATGTTCTTAGCACATTCATTGCCCACAAGGAGAGGGCCTTTCATAACGACATCATAACATTTTTCGGGGTAGCAATGCTCCTTACCCTCCGGGGGTCCATCCTTCACAAGCTTCTCAGCATCCAATTTGGCCCTATGCATCTTTGCGCAGGCAAAGGCCTAGCGGGCATCCTCAATGCAGACGGACTGCTTGATAACTTCAAGCCGTGGACAGGCATGCACCATCCGCTTTATAAGGCCAAAGTAACTGTCGGGCAGGGGCTCACCAGGTCACATCCGGACTATGAGGTCCTTCATGGCCAGTTCGACGGCCTTATGGAGTTGGACAAATTGCTTCAGTTGGTCGCTTAGAGGGGTGTTCGGCTCCAGTATATTGGGACCAGAACAACTTCTCCGTTGAGCTCCCCTCTTTAGCATGATAGAACTCCGTGGCATCCAAAATGCTACGTGGCAGATCTGCGAATGCCCCTGGAGAGCTCCGAATCCGTGTAAGTAAAAGAAATGTCTCGTCCACATGCTTGCTTTGCATAAAGAATGTCTTACCCTCCACTATCTTTTTGGCCGCCTGTATTTCCTGGAGGGCCTTTTGGCCTTCGGCCTTGGCGTCTGTCGCGCTCAGGAGGGCCTTCGCAAGCTCAGACTCCTGCGTCTTGAAGTCATGCTCCAAGGACTCAAACTTCTTGCCGAGCTCCTGGAGCTCTTGCTGCACCTCTCCCACCCGAGCATCTTGCTTTTCACGCTCGGTGCGCTCCATGGCCGCCTTGGCTTCGGCCTCGGACAGCGCTTTCTTTAGGGCCTCCACTTCGGTCGTGGCCCATGTTAAAAATCATGATGCTTTTTGTTAACATCACCAATTTTTCTCCTCTATATGACACACGGATGGGGTATCACTTACCTTTGTTCTCCTCGAGCTGCCTCTTCACGAGGCCGAGCTCTTCTTCGGCCTGCCCCAGGTCTCGCCTGAGTCCGGCGACCTCAGTTGTGCATGCAGAGGTGACCAGCAGCAACGCCTGCTTATTAACATAGACAAGTACTGTTAGACTCCTACGGTTCTTAAGTTGACCCTCCGTCTGACTTTTCTTTTCGAACACCAAACAGAGTATCAGAGGCTACTGTCTATTGGGTGATATTTTTCTTACACTTTTTCATTACTTACCTCAAAGCCTATTAGGAGGCTGGTGCAGGCTTCGGTCAATCCGCTTTTGGTGGACCGAACCTTCTCAATCACCGTACTCATCAGAGTACGGTGCTCTTTGTCAATGGAAGCACCTCGAAGCACTTCCAACAAATTATCTGATACCTCCGGTCGTACGGAGGTCATCGGCACGGCCGGCTCGCCATCCTTAGCGAGGGGCTGCCCATGAGAATCCGGAACCTGTGGAGGCTCCGGTACAGTAACCGGCGGGGAGCCAGACTTGCTGTGGCCCCCGTCCGCATAATCCATGGGGATTTTACCCCCCATGTGTCCGGCGCCTGGGATTTTGCCCTGGCGGACCTCCAGAACCGTCGCCCCCTGCGCTAGTATCCTTTGGGACAGCACCTCGGTGTCGTCCTCGGGTCATGGGGAGGTGGCCGTCGGGAGTGAATTGCTGATCATCTTCGACTCACTCAACGATCCCTCCGAAGAGGATACCCCGAGATTGGACCCGGCCGGACTGCATATACATGTTCGGCGATATTACAAACCATGAAGTCAAAGTCGCACGAAAAATATTACAGAGTGCAGATACTTACGACCTCGCCCGGGGCTTTGAAGGAAATATGCCCTAGAGGCAATAATAAAGTTATTATTTATTTCCTTATATCATGATAAATGTTTATTATTCATGCTAGAATTGTATTAACCGGAAACATAATACATGTGTGAATACATAGACAAACATAGTGTCACTAGTATGCCTCTACTTGACTAGCTCATTGATCAAAGATGGTTATGTTTCCTAACCATAGACATGTGTTGTCATTTGATTAATGGGATCACATCATTAGGAGAATGATGTGTTTGACTTGACCCATTCCGTTAGCTTAGCACTTGATCGTTTAGTATATTGCTATTGTTTTCTTCATGACTTATACAAAGTTCCTACAACTATGAGATTGTGCAACTCCCGTTTACCGGAGGAACACTTTGTGTGCTACCAAACGTCACAACGCAACTGGGTGATTATAAAGGTGCTCTACAGGTGTCTCCAAAGGTACATGTTGAATTGGCATAATTCGAGATTAGCTTTTGTCACTCCGATTGTCGGAGAGGTATCTCTGGGCCCTCTCGGTAATACTCATCACTTAAGCCTTGCAAGCATTGTAACTAATGAGTTAGTTACGAAATGATGTATTACGGAACGAGTAAAGAGACTTGCCGGTAACGAGATTGAACTAGGTATTGGATACCGACGATCGAATCTCGGGCAAGTAACATACCGATGACAAAGGGAACAATGTATGTTGTTATGCGGTTTGACCGATAAAGATCTTCGTAGAATATGTAGGAGCCAATATGAACATCCAGGTTCCACTATTGGTTATTGACCGGAAACAGTTCTAGGTCATGTCTACATAGTTCTCGAACCCGTAGGGTCCGCACGCTTAAGGTTTCGATGACAGTTATATTATGAGTTTATGAGTTTTGATGTACCGAAGGAGTTCGGAGTCCCGGATGAGATCGGGGACATGACGAGGAGTCTCTAAATGGTCGAGACATAAAGATTGATATATTAGACGGATATATTTGGACACCGGAAAGGTTCCGGATGAGATTGGGACTATACCGGAGTTCCGGGAGGTTACCGGAACCCCCCGGTAAGTATATGGGCCTTATTGGGCCTTATTGGAAGGGAGGGAGAAGGAGCGAAGGAGGGGGTGCCCCCCCCAAGCCCAATCCGAATTGGGAGGGGGGCCGGGCCCCCCTTTCCTTCTTCCCTCCCCTCTCTTCCTTCCGTCTCCTACTCCTAATAGGAAAGGGGGGCCAAACCTACTTGGAGTAGGTTTGCCCCCCCTAGGGCGCGCCTCCCCTCTTGGCTGGCCCCTTCCTCCTCTCCCCCTTTATATATGGAGGAGGGGGGCACCCCATAGACACACAAGTTGATCTACGGATTGTTCCTTAGCCGTGTGCGGTGCCCCCCTCCACCATATTCCACCTCGGTCATATCGTCGCGGAGTTTAGGCGAAGCCCTGCGCCGGTAGAACATCATCATCGTCACCACGCCGTCGTGCTGACGGAACTCATCCCCGACGCTTTGCTGGATTGGAGCCCGGGGAACGTCATCGAGCTGAACGTGTGCTGAACACGGAGGTGCCGTACGTTCGGTGCTTGGATCGTCGAGTCGTGAAGACGTACGACTACATCAACCGCGTTGTGATAACGCTTCCGCTTTCGGTCTACGAGGGTACGTGGACAACACTCTCCCCTCTCGTTGCTATGCCATCACCATGATCTTGCGTGTGCGTAGGAATTTTTTTGAAATTACTACGTTCCCCAACAGTGGCATCCGAGCCTAGGTTTTATGCATTGATGTTATATGCACGAGTAGAACACAAGTGAGTTGTGGGCGATACAAGTCATACTGCTTACCAGCATGTCATACTTTGGTTCGGCGGTATTGTGAGATGAAGCGGCCCGGACCAACATTACGCGTATGCTTACGCGAGACTGGTTTCACCATTACGAGCACTTGTGCTTAAAGGTGGCTGGCGGGTGTCTGTCTCTCTTACTTTAGCTGAATCGAGTGTGGCTACGCCCGGTCCTTGCGAAGGTTAAAACAACACTAACTTGACGAACTATCGTTGTGGTTATGATGCGTAGGTAAGAACGGTTCTTGCTAAGCCCGTAGCAGCCACGTAAAACTTGCAACAACAAAGTAGAGGACGTCTAACTTGTTTTTGCATGGCATGTTGTGATGTGATATGGTCAAGACGTGATGCTATATTTTATTGTATGAGATGATCATGTTTTGTAACCGAGTTATCGGCAACTGCAGGAGCCATATGGTTGTCGCTTTATTGTATGAAATGCAAACGCCCTGTAATTGCTTTACTTTATCACTAAGCGGTAGCGATAGTCGTAGAAGCAATAGTTGGCGAGACGACAACGATGCTACGATGGAGATCAAGGTGTCGCGCCAGTGACGATGGTGATCATGACGGTGCTCTGGAGATGGAGATCACAAGCACAAGATGATGATGGCCATATCATATCACTTATATAGATTGCATGTGATGTTTATCCTTTATGCATCTTATCTTGCTTTGATTGACGGTAGCATTTTAAGATGATCTCTCACTAATTATCAAGAAGTGTTCTCCCTGAGTATGCACCGTTGCCAAAGTTCGTCGTGCCCAGACACCACATGATGATCGGGTGTGATAAGCTCTACGTCCATCTACAATGGGTGCAAGCCAGTTTTGCACACGCGAAATACTCAGGTTAAGCTTGACGAGCCTAGCATATGCAGATATGGCCTCGGAACACGGAGACCGAAAGGTCGAGCGTGAACATATAGTAGATATGATCAACATAGTGATGTTCACCATTGAAAACTACTCCATCTCACGTGATGATCGGTTATGGTTTAGTTGATTTGGATCACGTGATCACTTAGATGACTAGAGAGATGTCTGTCTAAGTGGGAGTTCTTAAGTAATATGATTAATTGAACTTAAATTTATCATGAACTTAGTCCTGGTAGTATTTTGCAAATTATGTTATAAGATCAATAGCTTGCGTTTTTGCTTTCATATGTTTATTTTGATATGTTCCTAGAGAAAATTGTGTTGAAAAATGTTAGTAGCAATGATGCAGATTGGATCCGCGATCTGAGGTTTATCCTCATTGCTGCATAGAAGAATTATGTCCTTAGTGCACCGCTAGGTGACAGACCTATTGCAGGAGCAGATGCAGACGTTATGAACGTTTGGCTAGCTCAATATGATGACTACTTGATAGTTTAGTACACCATGCTTAACGGCTTAGAATCGGGACTTCAAAGACGTTTTGAACGTCATGGACCATATGAGATGTTCCAGGAGTTGAAGTTAATATTTCAAGCAAATACCCAAGTTGAGAGATATGAAGTCTCCAACAAGTTCTATAGCTAAAAGATGGAGGAGAATCGCTCAACTAGTGAGCATGTGCTCAGATTGTCTGGGTACTACAATCACTTGAATCAAGTGGGAGTTAATCTTCCAGATAAGATAGTGATTGACAGAATTCTCTAGTCACCATCACCAAGTTAGTAGAACTTCGTGATGAACTATAGTATGCAAGGGATGACGAAAACGATTCCCAAGCTCTTCGTGATGCTGAAATCGATGAAGGTAGAAATCAAGAAAAGCATCAAGTGTTGATGGTTGACAAGACCACTAGTTTCAAGAAAAGGGCAAAGGGAAGAAGTGGAACTTCAAGAAGAACGGCAAGCAAGTTGCTGCTCAAGTGAAGAAGCCCAAGTCTGGTCCTAAGCCTGAGACTAAGTGCTTCTACTGCAAAGGGACTAGTCATTGGAAGTGGAATTGCCCCAAGTATTTGGCGGATAAGAAGGATGGCAAAAGTGAACAAAGGTATATTGGATATACATGTTATTGATGTGTACTTTACTAGTGTTTATAGCAACCCCTCGACATTTTGATACTGGTTCAGTTGCTAAGAGTAGTAACTCGAAACGGGAGTTGCAGAATAAATAGAAAATAGTAAAAAGGCGAGGTGACGATGTGTGTTGGAAGTAGTTCCAAGATTGATATGATCATCATCGCACACTCCCTATACTTCCGGGATTAGTGTTGAAACTAAATAAGTGTTATTTGGTGCTTGCGTTGAGCATGAATATGATTTGATCATGTTTATTGCAATACGGTTATTCATTTAAGTAAGAGAATAAATTGTTATTCTGTTTACATGAATAAAACCTTATATGGTTACACACCCAATGAAAATGTTTCGTTGGATCTCGATCGTAGTGATACACATATTCATAATTTTGAAACCAAAAAGATGCAAAGTTAATAATGATAGTGCAACTTATTTGTGGCACTGCAGTTTAGGTCATATTGGTGTAAAGCGCATGAAGAAACTCCATGCTGATGGGATTTTGGAATCACTTGATTATGAATCACTTGATGCTTGCGAATCATGCCTTATGGGCAAGATCACTAAAGACTCCATTCTCCGGAACAATAGAGCGAGCAACTGACTTATTGGAAATAATACATACAGATGTATGCGATTCGATGAGTGTTGAGGCTCGCGGCAAGTATCATTATTTTCTGACCTTCACAGATGATTTGAGCAGATATGGGTATATCTACTTAATGAAACATAAGTCTGAAACGTTTGAAAAGTTCAAAGAATTTCAGAGTGAAGTTGAAAATCATCGTAACAAGAAAATAAAATTTCTACGATCTGATCATGGAGGAGAATATTTGAGTTACGAGTTTGGTCTTCAATTAAAACAATGTGGAATAGTTTCACAAACTCATGCCACCTGGAACACCACAGAGTAACGATGTGTCTGAACGTCGTAACCGCACTTTATTGGATATGGTGCGATCAATGATGTCTCTTACCGATTTACCAATATCATTTTGGGGTTATGTATTAGACAGCTGCATTCACTTAAAATAGGGCACCATCAAAATCCGTTGAGATGACACCTTATGAACTGTGGTTTGGTGAGAAACCAAAGTTGTCGTTTCTTAAAGTTTGGGGTTGCGATGCTTATGTGAAAAAGTTTCATCCTAATAAGCTCAAACCCAAATCGGAGAAATGTGTCTTCATAGGATACCCAAAGGAGAAAGTTGGGAACACCTTCTATCACAGATCCGAAGGCAAGACATTCGTTGCTAAGAATGGATCCTTTCTAGAGAAGGAGTTTCTCTCGAAAGAAGTGAGTGGGAGGAAAGTAGAACTTGATGAGGTAATTGTACCTGCTCCCTTATTTGAAAGTAGTTTATCACAGAAATCTGTTCCTGTGACTACTACACCAATTAGTGAGGAAGTTAATGATGATCATGAAACTTCAGATTAAGTTACTACAGAACCTCGTAGGTCTTCCAGAGTAAGATCCGCACCAGAGTGGTACGGTAATCCTGTTCTGGAAGTTATGTTACTAGACCATGATGAACCTACGAACTATGAAGAAGCGATGGTGAGCCCAGATTCCGCAAAATGGCTTGAGGCCATGAGATCTGAGATAAGATCCATGTATGAAAACAAAGTATGGACTTTGATTGACTTGCCCAATGATCGGCAAACATTGAGATTAAATGGATCTTCAAGAGGAAGACGGACGCTGATAGTGTTACTATCTACAAAGCTAGAATTGTCACAAAAGGTTTTCGACAAGTTCAAGGTGTTGACTACGATGAGAGTTTTCACTCGTATCTATGCTTAAGTCTGTCTGAATCATGTTAGCAATTGCCACATTTTATGAAATCTGGCAAATGGATGTCAAAACTGCATTCCTTAATGGATTTTTTAAAGAAGAGTTGTATATGATGCAACCAGAAGGTTTTGTCGATCCGAAAGGTGCTAACAAAATGTGCAAGCTCCAGCGATCCATCAATGAACTGGTGCAAGCATCTCGGAGTTCGAATATACGCTTTGATAAGTTGATCAAAGCATATAGTTTTAATACAGACTTGTGGTGAAGCCTGTATTTACAAGAAAGTGAGTGGGAGCACTACAACATTTCTGATAAGTATATGTGAATGACATATTGTTGATCGGAAATAATGTAGAATTTTTCTGGAAAGCATAAAGGAGTGTTTGAAAGGAGTTTTTCAAAGAAAGACCTTGGTGAAGCTGCTTACACATTGAGCATCAAGATCTATAGAGATAGATCAAGACGCTTGATAAGATTTTTCAATGAGTACATACCTTGACAAGATTTTGAAGTAGTTCAAAATGGAACAGTCAAAGAAAGAGTTCTTGCCTGTGTTGCAAGGTGTGAAGTTGAGTAAGACTCAAAACCCGACCATGGCAGAAAATAGAAAAGAATGAACAGTCATTCCCTATGCCTCAGTCATAGGTTCTATAAAGTATGCTATGCTGTGTACTAGACCTATTGTATACCTTGCTCTGAGTTTGGCAAAGGAATACAATTTTGTCTAAAAGTAGATCACTAGAACAGCGGTCAAGAATATCCTTAGTGAGGACTAAGGAGATGTTTCTCGATTATGGAGGTGATAAAAGAGCCAGTCGTAAAAAGTTACAACGATGCAAGCTTTTACACCAATCCAGATGACTCTAAGTCTCAATCTGGATACATATTGAAAGTGGGAGCAATTAGCTGGAGTAGCTCCGTGCAGAGCATTGTGGACATAGAATATTTGCAAAATACATACGGCTCTGAATGTGACAGACCCGTTGACTAAACTTCTCTCATGAGAAAAACATGATCATACCTTAGTACTCTTTGGGTGTTAATCACATAAGCGATGTGAACTAGATTACTGACTTTAGTAAACCCTTTGGGTGTAGGTCACATGACGATGTGAACTATGGGTGTTAATCACATGGTGATGTGAACTATTAGTGTTGAACCACATGGCAATGTGAACTAGATTATTGACTCTAGTGCAAGTGGGAGACTGAAGGAAATACGCCCTAGAGGCAATAATAAAGTTATTATTTATTTCCTTATATCATGATAAATGTTTATTATTCATGCTAGAATTGTATTAACCGGAAACATAATACATGTGTGAATACATAGACAAACATAGTGTCACTAGTATGCCTCTACTTGACTAGCTCATTGATCAAAGATGGTTATGTTTCCTAACCATAGACATGTGTTGTCATTTGATTAATGGGATCACATCATTAGGAGAATGATGTGATTGACTTGACCCATTCCGTTAGATTAGCACTTGATCGTTTAGTATATTGCTATTGCTTTCTTCATGACTTATACAAAGTTCCTACAACTATGAGATTGTGCAACTCCCGTTTACCGGAGGAACACTTTGTGTGCTACCAAACGTCACAATGTAACTGGGTGATTATAAAGGTGCTCTATAGGTGTCTCCAAAGGGACATGTTGAGTTGGCATAATTCGAGATTAGGTTTTGTCACTCCGATTGTCGGAGAGGTATCTCTGGGCCCTCCCGGTAATACTCATCACTTAAGCCTTGCAAGCAATGTAACTAATGAGTTAGTTACGAAATGATGTATTACGGAACGAGTAAAGAGACTTGCCGGTAACGAGATTGAACTAGGTATTGGATACCGACGATCGAATCTCGGGCAAGTAACATACCGATGACAAAGGGAACAACGTATGTTGTTATGCGGTTTGACCGATAAAGATCTTCGTAGAATATGTAGGAGCCAATATGAACATCCAGGTTCCACTATTGGTTATTGACCGGAAACAGTTCTAGGTCATGTCTACATAGTTCTCGAACCCGTAGGTCCGCACGCTTAAGGTTTCGATGACAGTTATATTATGAGTTTATGAGTTTTGATGTACCGAAGGAGTTCGGAGTCCCGGATGAGATCGGGGACATGACGAGGAGTCTCGAAATGGTCGAGACATAAAGATTGATATATTGGACGGATATATTTGGACACCTGAAAGGTTCCGGATGAGATTGGGACTATACTGGAGTTCCAGGAGGTTACCGGAACCCCCCGGAAAGTATATGGGCCTTATTGGGCCTTAGTGGAAGGGAGGGAGAAGGAGCAAAGGAGGGGGCGCCCCCCCAAGCCCAATCCGAATTGCGAGGGGGGCCGGGCCCCCCTTTCCTGTTGGGGAACGTTGCAGAAAATTAAAATTTTTCCTACGGTTTCACCAAGATCCATCTATGAGTTCTTCTAAGCAACGAGTCTAGGGAGAGAGTTTGCATCTACATACCACTTGTAGATCGCGTGCGGAAGCTTGCAAGGTGATGATGTAGTCGTACTCGACGTGATCCAAATCACCGATGACCAGCGCCAAACGGACGGCACCTCCGCGTTCAACACACGTACGGAACAGCCACGTCTCCTCCTTCTTGATCCAGCAAGGAAGGGAGGAGAGGTTGAGGGAGATGGCACCAGCAGCAGCACGACGGCGTGGTGTTGATGGAGCTGCAGTACTCCGGCAGAGCTTCGCTAAGCACTATGGAGGTGGAGGAGGTGTTGGGGAGGGAGAAGGAGGCAACCAAAGGCCAGGGCGTTCAGGTATGAAGTCCCTCCTCTCCCCCACTATATATAGGGGTGCCAAGGGGGGGTGGCCGGCCCTAGGAGATCCAATCTCCTAGGGGGTGCGGCGGCCAAGGGGGGTTTTCCCTCCCCCCAAGGCACCTAGGAGGTGCCTTACCCTCCTAGGACTCTTGCCCCCTTAAACCCTAGGCGCATGGGCCAATGTGGGGCTGGTGCCCTTGGCCCATTAGGCCAAGGTGCACCCCCTTACAGCCCATGTGCCCCCCCCCGGGACAGGTGGACCCACCCGGTGGACCCCTAGGACCCTTCCGGTGGTCCCGGTACAATACCGATAACCCCGAAACTTGTCCCGATGCCCGAAACAGGACTTCCCATATATAAATCTTTACCTCCGGACCATTCCGGAACTCCTCGTGACGTCCGGGATATCATACGGGACTCCGAACAACATTCGGGTTACTGCATATACATATCCCTATAACCCTAGCGTAACTGAACCTTAAGTGTGTAGACCCTACGGGTTCGGGAGACACGCAAACATGACCGAGACTCTCTCAGTCAATAACCATCAGCAGGATCTGGATACCCATGATGGCTCCCACATGCTCCTCGATGTTGTCATCGGATGAACCACTATGTCGAGGATTCGATCAAACCCTGTATGCAATTCCCTTTGTCAATCGGTACGTTACTTGCCCGAGACTCGATCGTCGGTATCCCAATACCTTGTTCAGTCTCGTTTCCGGCAAGTCACTTTACTCGTACCGTAATGCATGATCCCGTGTCCAACAACTTGGTCACATTGAGCTCAATATGATGATGCATTACCGAGTGGGCCCAGAGATACCTCTCCGTCATACGGAGTGACAAATCCCAGTCTCGATCCGTGTCAACCCAACAGCTACTTTCGGAGATACCTGTAATGCACCTTTATAGTCACCCAGTTACGTTGTGACGTTTGGTACACCCAAGGCATTCTTACGGTATCCGGGAGTTACACGATCTCATGGTCGAAGGAAGAGATACTTGACACTTGCAAAGCTCTAGCAAAACGAACTACACGATCTTTTATGCTATGCTTAGGATTGGGTCTTGTCCATCACATCATTCTCCTAATGATGTGATCCCGTTATCAACGACATCCAATGTCCATAGTCAGGAAACCATCACTATCTGTTGATCACAACGAGCTGGTCAACTAGAGGCTTACCAGGGACATTGTGTGGTCTAAGTATTCACACGTGTATTACGATTTCCGGATAATACAGTTATAGCATGAATAAAAGACAATTATCATGAACAATGAAATATAATAATACTTTTATTATTGCCTCTAGGGCATATTTCCAACAGTCTCCCACTTGCACTAGAGTCACTAATCTAGTTACATTGTGATGAATCGAACACCCATAGAGTTCTGGTGTTGATCATGTTTTGCACGCGAGAGAGGTTTAGTCAGCGGATCTCCGACATTCAGATCCGTGTGCACTTTGCAAATCTCTATGTCTCCATCTTGAACATTTTCACGGATGGAGTTGAAACGACGCTTGATGTGCCTGGTCTTCTTGTGAAACCTGGGCTCCTTTGCGAGGGCAATAGCTCCAGTGTTGTCACAGAAGAGTTTGATCGGCCCCGACGCATTGGGTATGACTCCTAGGTCGGTGATGAACTCCTTCACCCAAATCGCTTCATGTGCTGCCTCCGAGGCTGCCATGTACTCCGCTTCACACGTAGATCCCGCCATGACGCTCTGCTTGCAGCTGCACCAGCTTACTGCTCCACCATTCAACATATACACGTATCCGGTTTGTGACTTAGAATCATCCATATCTGAGTCGAAGCTAGCGTCGACGTAACCCTTTACGACGAGCTCTTCGTCTCCTCCATAAACGAGAAACATGTCCTTTGTCCTTTTCAGGTACTTCAGGATATTCTTGACCGCTGTCCAGTGTTCCTTGCCGGGATTACTTTGGTATCTTGCTACCAAACTTACGGCAAGGTTTACATCGGGTCTGGTACACAGCATGGCATACATAATAGATCCTATGGCTGAAGCATAGGGGATGACACTCATCTCTTCTTTATCTTTTGCCGTGGTCGGTGACTGAGCTGAGCTCAGTCTCATACCTTGTAACATAGGCAAGAACCCCTTCTTGGACTGATCCATTCTGAATCTCTTCAAAATCTTATCAAGGTATGTGCTTTGTGAAAGACCTATGAGGCATCTCGATCTATCTCTATAGATCTTGATGCCTAATATATAAGCAGCTTCTCCAAGGTCCTTCATTGAAAAACACTTATTCAAGTAGGCCTTAATGCTGTCCAGAAATTCTATATTATTTCCCATCAGGAGTATGTCATCTACATATAATATGAGAAATGCTACAGAGCTCCCACTCACTTTCTTGTAAACGCAGGCTTCTCCATAAGTCTGCATAAACCCAAACGCTTTGATCATCTCATCAAAGCGAATGTTCCAACTCCGAGATGCTTGCACCAGTCCATAAATGGATCGCTGGAGCTTGCATACTTTGTTAGCGTTCCGAGGATCGACAAAACCTTCCGGCTGCATCATATACAGTTCTTCCTTAAGATGCCCGTTAAGGAATGCTGTTTTGACGTCCATCTGCCATATCTCATAATCATAGTATGCGGCAATTGCTAACATGATTCGGACGGACTTTAGCTTCGCTACGGGAGAGAATGTCTCGTCGTAGTCAATCCCTTGAACCTGTCGATAACCCTTAGCGACAAGTCGAGCTTTATAGATGGTAACATTACCATCCGCGTCCGTCTTCTTCTTAAAGATCCATTTGTTTTCTATCGCTCGCCGATCATCGGGCAAGTCTGTCAAAGTCCATACTTTGTTTTCATGCATGGATTCTATCTCGGATTTCATGGCTTCAAGCCATTTGTTGGAATCCGGGCCCGCCATTGCTTCTTCATAGTTCGAAGGTTCATTGTTGTCTAACAACATGATTTCCAGGACAGGGTTGCCGTACCACTCTGGTGCGGAACGTGTCCTTGTGGACCTACGAAGTTCAGCAGTAACTTGATCCGAAGTACCTTGATCATTATCATGGTTTTCCTCTTCAGTTGGTGTGGGCATCACAGGAACGGTTTCCTGTGCTGCGTCACTATCCCGCTCAAGAGGTAGTACTTCATCGAGTTCTACTTTCCTCCCACTTACTTCTTTCGAGAGAAACTCTTTTTCCAGAAAGCATCCGTTCTTGGCAACAAAGATCTTGCCTTCGGATCTTAAGTAGAAGGTATACCCTACAGTTTCCTTAGGGTATCCTATGAATACGCATTTTTCCGACTTGGGTTCGAGCTTTTCAGGTTGAAGTTTCTTGACATAAGCTTCGCATTCCCAAACTTTTAGAAACGACAGCTTAGGTTTCTTTCCAAACCATAATTCATACAGTGTCGTCTCAACGGATTTAGACGGTGCCCTATTTAAAGTGAATGTAGCTGTCTCTAGAGCGTATCCCCAAAATGATAGCGGTAAATCGGTAAGAGACATCATAGACCGCACCATATCCAATAGAGTGCGATTACGACGTTCGGACACACCGTTTCGCTGAGGTGTTCCAGGCGGCGTGAGCTGTGAAACGATTCCACATTTCTTTAAGTGTGTACCAAATTCGTGACTTAAGTATTCTCCTCCACGATCTGATCGTAAGAATTTTATCTTTTGGTCACGTTGATTCTCCACCTCATTCTGAAATTCCTTGAACTTTTCAAAGGTCTCAGACTTGTGTTTCATTAAGTAGACATACCCATATCTACTCAAGTCATCTGTGAGAGTGAGAACATAACGATATCCTCCGCGAGCCTCAACGCTCATTGGACCGCACACATCGGTATGTATGATTTCCAACAAGTTGGTTGCTCGCTCAATTGTTCCGGAGAACGGAGTCTTGGTCATTTTACCTAAGAGGCATGGTTCGCACGTGTCAAACGATTCATAATCAAGAGACTCTAAAAGTCCATCGGCATGGATCTTCTTCATGCGCTTGACACCAATGTGACCAAGGCGGCAGTGCCACAAGTATGTGGGACTATCGTTATCAACTTTAAATCTTTTGGCATCTACACTATGAACATGTGTAATATTACGCTCGAGATTCATTAAGAATAAACCATTGACCATCGGAGCATGACCATAAAACATATCTCTCATATAAATCGAACAACCATTATTCTCAGACTTAAATGAGTAGCCATCTCGTATTAAACGAGATCCAGATACAATGTTCATGCTCAAACTTGGCACTAAATAACAATTATTAAGGTTCAAAACTAATCCCGTAGGTAAATGTAGAGGCAGCGTGCCGACGGCGATCACATCGACTCTGGAACCATTCCCGACGCGCATCGTCACCTCGTCCTTCGCCAGTCTCCGTTTATTCCGCAACTCCTGCTGTGAGTTACAAATATGAGCAACGGCACCGGTATCAAATACCCAGGAGTTACTACGAGTACTGGTAAGGTACACATCAATCACATGTATATCAAATATACCTTTGGTGTTGCCGGCCTTCTTATCCGCTAAGTATTTGGGGCAGTTCCGCTTCCAGTGACCCTTCCCCTTGCAATAAAAGCACTCAGTCTCAGGCTTGGGTCCATTCTTTGACTTCTTCCCGGTAACTGGCTTACCAGGCGCGGCAACATCTTTGCCGTCCTTCTTGAAGTTCTTCTTACCCTTGCCCTTCTTGAACTTAGTGGTCTTATTGACCATCAACACTTGATGTTCTTTCTTGATTTCAGCCTCTGCTGACTTCAGCATCGAGAACACTTCAGGAATGGTCTTTTCCATTCCCTGCATGTTGTAGTTCATCACAAAGCTCTTGTAGCTTGGTGGGAGCGACTGGAGGATTCTGTCAATGACCGCCTCATCTGGGAGGTTAATGTTCAGCTGGGTCATACGGTTGTGCAACCCAGACATCTTCAGGATGTGCTCAGTGACAGAACTGTTCTCCTCCATCTTACAACTGTAGAACTTGTCGGAGACATCATATCTCTCGACCCGGGCATGAGCTTGAAAAACTAGTTTCAGCTCTTCGAACATCTCATATGCTCCGTGATGCTCAAAACGCTTTTGGAGCCCCGGTTCTAAGCTGTAAAGCATGCCGCACTGAACGAGGGAGTAATCATCAGCGCGAGACTGCCAAGCATTCATAATGTCTTGGTTCTCTGGGACGGGAGCGTCACCTAGCGGTCCTTCTAGGACATATTGTTTCCTGGCAGCTATGAGGATGATCCTCAGGTTCCGGACCCAGTCCGTATAGTTGCTGCCATCATCTTTCAGCTTGGTTTTCTCTAGGAACGCGTTGAAGTTCATGTTGACATTAGCGTTGGCCATTGATCTACAAGACATATTTGCAAAGGTTTTAGACTAAGTTCATGATAATAAAGTTCTAATCAAATTATGAACTCCCACTTAGATTAGACATCCCTTTAGTCATCTAAGTGTTACACGATCCGAGTCGACTAGTCCGTGTCCGATCATCACGTGAGACGGACTAGTCATCGTCGGTGAACATTTTCATGTTGATCGTATCTTCCATACGACTCGTGTTCGACCTTTCGGTCTCCGTGTTCCGAGGCCATGTCTGCACATGCTAGGCTCGTCAAGTTAACCCTAAGTGTTTTCGCTGTGTAAAACTGTCTTACACCCGTTGTATGTGAACGTAAGAATCCATCACACCCGATCATCACGTGGTGCTTAGAAACGACGAACTGTAGCAACGGTGCACAGTTAGGGGAGAACACTTCTTGAAATTTTATAAGGGATCATCTTATTTACTACCATCGTCCTAAGTAAACAAGATGCATAATACATAATAAACATCACGTGCAATTATATAGTTGTGACATGATATGGCCAATATCATATAGCTCCATTGATCTTCTTGTCACCGGCTTGACACCATGATCTCCATCATCATGATCTCCATCATCGTGTCTTCATGAAGTTGTCACGCCAACGACTACTTCTACTTCTATGACTAACGTTTAGCAATAAAGTAAAGTAGTTTACATGACGTTATTCAATGACACGCAGGTCATACAAAAAATAATGACAACTCCTATGGCTCCTGCCGGTTGTCATACTCATCGACATGCAAGTCGTGAATCCTATTACAAAGAACATGATCTCATACATCACAATTCATCATTCATCACAACTTCTGGCCATATCACATCACATGATCAATCGCTGCAAAAACAAGTTAGACGTCCTCTAATTGTTGTTGCATCTTTTACGTGGCTGCAATTGGGTTCTAGCAAGAACGTTTTCTTACCTACGAATCACCACAACATGATTTTGTCAACTTCTATTTACCCTTCATAAGGGCCCTGTTCATCGATTCCGCTCCAACTAAGGTGGGAGAGACAGACACCCGCCAGCCACCTTATGCAACTTGTGCATGTCAGTCGGTGGAACCGGTCTCACGTAAGTGTACGTGTAAGGTTGGTCCGGGCCGCTTCATCCCACGATACCGTTGAGCAAGAAAAGACTAGTAGAGGCAAGTAAGATGACAAAATCCACGCCCACAACAAAGTTGTGTTCTACTCGTGCAAAGAGAACTACGCATAGACCTAGCTCATGTTGCCACTGTTGGGGAACGTTGCAGAAAATTAAAATTTTTCCTACGGTTTCACCAAGATCCATCTATGAGTTCATCTAAGCAACGAGTCTAGGGAGAGAGTTTGCATCTACATACCACTTGTAGATCGCGTGCGGAAGCTTGCAAGGTGACGATGTAGTCGTACTCGACGTGATCCAAATCACCGATGACCAGCGCCAAACGGACGGCACCTCCGCGTTCAACACACGTACGGAACAGCCACGTCTCCTCCTTCTTGATCCAGCAAGGAAGGGAGGAGAGGTTGAGGGAGATGGCACCAGCAGCAGCACGACGGCGTGGTGTTGATGGAGCTGCAGTACTCCGGCAGAGCTTCGCTAAGCACTATGGAGGTGGAGGAGGTGTTGGGGAGGGAGAAGGAGGCAACCAAAGGCCAGGGCGTTCAGGTATGAAGTCCCTCCTCTCCCCCACTATATATAGGGGTGCCAAGGGGGGGTGGCCGGCCCTAGGAGATCCAATCTCCTAGGGGGTGCGGCGGCCAAGGGGGGTTTTCCCTCCCCCCAAGGCACCTAGGAGGTGCCTTACCCTCCTAGGACTCTTGCCCCCTTAAACCCTAGGCGCATGGGCCAATGTGGGGCTGGTGCCCTTGGCCCATTAGGCCAAGGCGCACCCCCTTACAGCCCATGTGGCCCCCCGGGACAGGTGGACCCACCCGGTGGACCCCCAGGACCCTTCCGGTGGTCCCGGTACAATACCGATAACCCCAAAACTTGTCCCGATGCCCGAAACAGGACTTCCCATATATAAATCTTTACCTCCGGACCATTCCGGAACTCCTCGTGACGTCCAGGATCTCATCCGGGACTCCGAACAACATTCGGGTTACTGCATATACATATCCCTATAACCCTAGCGTAACTGAACCTTAAGTGTGTAGACCCTACGGGTTCGGGAGACACGCAGACATGACCGAGACTCTCTCAGTCAATAACCATCAGCGGGATCTGGATACCCATGATGGCTCCCACATGCTCCTCGATGTTGTCATCGGATGAACCACTATGTCGAGGATTCGATCAAACCCTGTATGCAATTCCCTTTGTCAATCGGTACGTTACTTGCCCGAGACTCGATCGTCGGTATCCCAATACCTTGTTCAGTCTCGTTTCCGGCAAGTCACTTTACTCGTACCGTAATGCATGATCCCGTGTCCAACAACTTGGTCACATTGAGCTCAATATGATGATGCATTACCGAGTGGGCCCAGAGATACCTCTCCGTCATACGGAGTGACAAATCCCAGTCTCGATTCGTGTCAACCCAACAGCTACTTTCGGAGATACCTGTAATGCACCTTTATAGTCACCCAGTTACGTTGTGACGTTTGGTACACCCAAGGCATTCTTACGGTATCCGGGAGTTACACGATCTCATGGTCGAAGGAAGAGATACTTGACACTTCCAAAGCTCTAGCAAAACGAACTACACGATCTTTTATGCTATGCTTAGGATTGGGTCTTGTCCATCACATCATTCTCCTAATGATGTGATCCCGTTATCAACGACATCCAATGTCCATAGTCAGGAAACCATGACTATCTGTTGATCACAACGAGCTGGTCAACTAGAGGCTTACCAGGGACATTGTGTGGTCTAAGTATTCACACGTGTATTACGATTTCCGGATAATACATTTATAGCATGAATAAAAGACAATTATCATGAACAATGAAATATAATAATACTTTTATTATTGCCTCTAGGGCATATTTCCAACATTTCCTTCTTCCCTCCCCTCTCTTCCTCCCGTCTCCTACTCCTAATAGGAAAGGGGGGCCAAACCTACTTGGAGTAGGTTTGCCCCCCCTAGGGCGCGCCTCCCCTCTTGGCCGCCCCCCTCCTCCTCTCCCCCTTTATATACGGAGGACGGGGGCACCCCATAGACACACAAGTTGATCTACGGATCGTTCCTTAGCCGTGTGCGGTGCCCCCCTCCACCATATTCCACCTCGGTCATATCGTCGCGGAGTTTAGGCAAAGCCCTACGCCGGTAGAACATCATCATCGTCACCACGCCGTCGTGCTGAAGGAACTCATCCCCGACACTTTGCTGGATTGGAGCCCGGGGAACGTCATCGAGCTGAACGTGTGCTGAACACGGAGGTGCCGTACGTTCGGTGCTTGGATCGGTCGAGTCGTGAAGACGTACGACTACATCAACCGCGTTGTGATAACGCTTCCGCTTTTGGTCTACGAGGGTACATGGACAACACTCTCCCCTCTCGTTGCTATGCCATCACCATGATCTTGCGTGTGCGCAGGAGTTTTTTTTTGAAATTACTACGTTCCCCAACAGGCTTGCCCCTGGGCAGCCACTCCTCCTCGCTGAAGGCGGGGGTAGTAGAGTGATCCGGAAGGGACGCCTTTCCCTTCTTCGGCGTCCCAGCCTCCCCTTGTGGGGCGGCCTTCCTTTTCTTCTCCTCCCCGGTGTGGGAAGGGGGCATTTCTTCATGTTGCCCCTGTTTCCGTGGGAGGAATCTGCCTCGTCATCCTCGGATGACAAGTCTATCACGGCCCTGCGCCGGAGACCTTTTCTGGCCCCCGCGGCCTCCTTCTTGGACCCTTCGCCCCCCTTAGTTGGGGCGGCCTTCCTCTTTCTATCCTCCCCTTCATGGGAGGAGTGCATCTCGTCATCTTCTGGAGAGGCGTTGGGTGCGGCCTCGTGCCGGAGACCCTTCCTGGTCCCCGTGGCCTTCTTTTCGGCCTTTTTCTCCGGCACCTTGTAAGGCGCCAGAACCAGCATCTCCGCCAGGAGTGCGGTTGCTGGATCCTCAGGCAGCGGAGCTAGACAGTCGATCCGCTCCGCCTTCTCCACCCAATCATGTTTGGTAAGCATGGTGACTTAAAAATCCTCCCATGAATATGCTGGGAAAGGTACATCTTGTGATAAGCAGAGGACTTACCAGATTAGCAAGGCGCTTTGCGCTGAGTCCACGGTCCTCAGAAATGGGAGGAGGAACTTTGCCAGTCTTGTACAGCACCTTCCATACATCTTTGTGCATCGTGTCGAAGAGCTCCAGCAGCATCTTGTGTTCGTCCAGATCAAACTCCCACATATAGAATGCTCGTCTTTGACACGGGAGAATCCGGTGGACGAGCATGACCTGGACCAGTTGACAAGCTTGATCTTCTTGTCCCTCATACTTTTGATACAGGTCTCGAGTCTGGTCAGCTCCGCGGGTTCGCCCCAGGCCAGGCCTTTCTTTTCCCAAGAGGTGAAGCCGCATGGGGATTCCGGATCTGAATTTGGGGGCCACCACCCAATTGGCATCACGTGGCTCGGTGATGTAGAGCCACCCTGATTGCCACCCTTTCACGGTCTCCACAAAGGAACTGTCAAGCCATGTAACGTTGGGCATTCTGCCCACCATGGCGCCTCCGCACTCCGCCTGTTGGCCACTCACGATCTTCGTCTTCACGCAGAAGATTTGCAGCCACAGGCTAAAGTGGGGCTTGATGCGGAGGAAGGCCTCGCACACGACGATGTATGCCGAGATGTTGAGGACGAAATTTGGGGCTATATCATGAAAATCTAGCCGGTAGTAGGACATGAGCCCGTGGACGAACGGGTGAAGTGGAAATCCTAGTCCGCGGACGAAATGAGGGAGAAATACTACTCTCTCCCGAGACTTTGGGGTGGGGGTGATCTGTCCCTCGGCCGTAAGCCTATGCGTGATGCTTTCGGCCAGGTATCCGGTGACCCGAAGCTTGGTAATGTCCTCCTCTGTGACAGAGGAGGCCATCCACTTGCCTCCTGCTCCGGACATGCTACGGTCCTACGGAGAAGGTGAGAACTTGGGCGCTGGGGCTCGAGAGTGCGGGAATGCATGAGCAAAGGAGGAAGAAGGCATGGGTGAACACGGAAGATCCTTATCCCTTTATAAAGGCGGTGAAGAATGTGCGCCTCCCCACTTGCCTCTCGAAATCATTTATTTTCCAAGCGCCACGATTGATGGCGCTGGTTGGGTTACCCATACCCGTATTGATGAAGATCCCGTGATAAGGGGATACGATCTCTGCTTTGACAAGCCGTGCCAAAGAAACTGCCTCGCAATGTGTGCGGTAGCTAGTTGTGAAAAAAGGTTCGAATAATGACCGGGCCGTGGTGTGATGTCACACTGCGAAGAGCTGTTAGCAGATTAGATTTGTGATATATTATTCTCTCTACGGTGGTATGCGAAATTTATCTTGCAGAGACCGGCATGATTTAAGTGTTCGAAGATTACTTTGGAGTATTTGGAGATGGAACCTGCCTTGCAATACCGAAGACAATCTGCGCGCCAGACTCATCGTCATTGAAGCCTGGTTCAGGGGCTACTGAGGGAGTCCTGGATAAGGGGGTATCCGGACAGCCGGACTATATGCTTTGGCCGGACTGTTGGACTATGAAGATACAAGATTGAAGACTTCGTCCCGTGTCCGGATGGGACTCTCCTTTGCGTGGAAGGCAAGCTTGGCGATTCGGATAATATATCTCTTTCTCTGTAACCGACTCTCTGTGACCCTAGCCTCCTCCGGTGTCTATATAAACCGGAGGGTTTAGTCCGTAGGACAAGACAATCATAATCATAGGCTAGCTTCTAGGGTTTTGCCTCTACGATCTCGTGGTAGATCAACTCTTGTAATACACGTATTATCAAGATCAATCAAGAAGGAAGTAGGGTATTACCTCCATCGAGAGGGCCCGAACCTGGGTAAACATCGTGTCCCCAGTCTCCTGTTACCATTAGCCTTAGACGCACAGTTCGGGACCCGAGATCCGCCGGTTTTGACACCGATAGCGGCCGCCTTGGAGGACGATGCGATAGGCGGAGACCGCGAGGCAAGAGACTCCATGGGCGGAGGCGGTGTCGAGGACTGGCCCGATGATGACGACGAAGAGGCCGCTCCACGCTGCCAGCCGGCGCCCGACCGGGTGGGCACGAGCTCGACCGCCGTGTCGGCTGCACGAGGTGGCACACCGAAGTGCCGGGCCGCGCCAGCGTTGTTCGGTAGCCGGCCGAAGAAGCCCAGGGGCTCGACCGCGGCGACCGGGCGAGAGGAAGCGGCCACGAAGGCGAACCGCTTATGCAAGGTGCTGAAGGAGCCCCAGATGGTTTCCGCGTAAGTGCCAGCCTCCTGACACATCTTTCCTTTTTTCTCTCGGATGTTTTTCTGAGTTTTTTATTCTCCTTGCTGTAACAAGGCCCCGCTCTCGCTGGAGCGTTCGGTTGCCGGCTCCGTTGTGGAGGCGGCAGGGGGCTCCGCCAGCTCTCGCCGCGTAAACCCGCGCGCCGAGCTTCAGGCGAAGACGGAGAGGAACGCGCGGGAGGCGCGTGAGGAAGAGGCGGAGCGGCAGAGGGCGGTCGCCTCCAAGGCGGCGCAGGAGAAGGTGGATGAGGCCGCGAGGGTGCAGGCCGGCATCGTGGCCCTGACGCAGGCGGATGCCGCAGCTGCAGCACAGGCGGAGGAGGCTTCACGTGTCCAGCCCCCACAGCTCGTCATCCCCCTCCATGCCATGGCGCCGATGCCTGACGCCTCGGTGGTGTCGCCTGAAATGGCCGGCGGCGACTAGCCGATCCTGGAGAGGGAGGGGCATGATGACGTCGCCCCGGAGACGGTGGTGAATCTGTCGTCGCCGGTAGCGGCAGGCCAGGGCGGCCAGCCCAGCGCGTCACCTGCACCGCCGGCTGGAGGTGAGCCGGCCACGGGGGCTGATCTTGCGGTCCAGCCTTCGTCACGTCGTCGTGCCAGGAAGGCGGCCTCGGCACCGGTTCCGCAAGAGACCAGGGGTGCTGGCTCGTCAACCCAAGACCTGGAGGCAGCTAGCGCCGGCTCGCCGGACTGGGCTCCGGGAGGAGGGACTGCCGTGTTGAACAAAGCAGCGCAGGATATCCAGGCCCGGCTTCAATCTCAGGCCACCGCCCTAAAGAACTACAACCAGGAGTTCCTGGCAACGCGGTCGGCCATCCGGGTATGCCCCCTATATTTTTATTCTTGCTCTTGTATTCCTCTGTTGGGGCGCGTCAGCGCACCCATTGGGTGTAGTCCCCGAGTTCCGGGCCGGCTGCTGAGCAGGCGGCCTGGAACTTTTAAGCAGGCTCGGGTGCTGACTTGTTATTTCTTGTTCGTCTGTCCTTTTGGCAGAACTATCATAATCTCCGCGCGGCCGCCTTCAACTGCGAGGTCTGGGATCTGGCCCAGAAGATAGCCGACTTGTCGAAAAGCCTGAGTAAGTGTTCTGCCCTTTTTTCTCTTGGGGGCGCGTTAGTGCACCCACTGGGTGTAGTCCCCGAGATTCGGGCCGACTGCTGAGCAGTCGGGCCGGATCTTTTCTGGCGACTTCTTGCTTGTTGTTTTATTATTGTTTGTTGTTTTTGCAGAGGCCAACGCCGGCTTGCAGCAGCAACTGGGTGAGGCCCAAACCGCGCTGCGCGCCAAGGAGGCGGAGTACATCACGGTGGTCCAGGAGTGCGATTGCCTGGCCAAGCGGCTGGCCGACCAGGAGAAGTCTCACGAAGTGGCCCTCCAGAAGGTGAAGGACAGCGAGGCCGCCCTCCAAGCTGAGTACGTGGCCCAGGCAGCGAGTTGGGCTGAGTCGGAGCAGGCGCTGAATGACTGCTACGGCCGTATTGAGGACATGGTCGATGATAAGCCGCCTTTCGTTTCTCTTCTTCGTTTGCTGCCTGTTGCTTTAGTCCGGCTTCCGACTTTATATTCTTTCTTCTCTTCTTAGCTCAGAGTATTTCCCCTGCCTATTCCGTCACCGCCAGCCAAACCATCGAGGCTCATCACGAAGCGCTAAGGCGGGCTGGCGCGGAGATTGCGCCGAATGCCCGAGGGAGTCTTGAAGAGCAGCTTCTGGCCATCCAGGCCCGTCTCGAGCCGACCCAACGGATGCTCCGCCGCCTTCAGCGTGTCGGGGCCCAGGTGCTAGCCGCCCTCTGGCCCGACACGCTGGCGCCGCATACCCCCAGTCGGACCGCCGACTGGCTTGAAGTGGTCGTGGGCCGCTTTGAGGCGTGGAAGGCCTCTTCGGCCCGAGCAGGCGCCAGGCGGGCATTGGAGTTCGTCAGGGCGTGGTATCCTGGGCTGGATCTAGACCAGCTGGCGACGTTCCGGCAGGAGGCCCACGAGGACTTGGTGGTGGTGAGGCCCGCCATCATTCATCATGCTATGGTGATCGCCGAGTACACCGACACCAACGTCTTCATCCCCGAGCTTAACGAAGACGGTGTTGCAGTGCCGGTCGACCTCTTCGGGCTGAACCCAGAGGACGGCGAGGATTCAGCGGAGGAGATCGACTCCAACGATGAGGGCGAAGACGAGGAAGACAAGGTCGGCGAAGACGCTGCGCCGGGTGATGGAGCCGACGACCAGCCTCAACCCGACCACGCCTCAAGCAAGGAGGCGCGCACAAATGTGCCGCTTGCTGCTGGAGACGATCAGGGCGAGACCCGCCATCCGGCCACGCCACCAGCCAGCGTCACCGTCTCTACCAACCTGCCAGGCTCGCCTGTTGTTCCTTCGGCCTAGTCGGCCAGTATTATCCTGCTTTGTCGATCTTTTGGACAATATCTTGTTAAATTTGCGCAGTTCCACCCATTGGGGGTGTATTCAAACTATGTTGAACTCCGACCATTGAAGGCCTTTTGTGTAAATATTATCTTCCATGTGCTATGCTGATGTCGGCTTCCAACTTTTCTTGCTTTTAATCCTTTTTCCTTTGCCGCCCTTCCTTGCCGTCCGCCTTTCTAGCCGGACAGCTGCTCTGCAGCCTATGGCTGGGAAAGTGCACAACCGCTTTGGGAGGGCAAGTACTGTAGCCTTCTTTAGATTGTGGCAAGGCAAGTGGGAAGCCGGCCAGCCGGCTGCTTAGTATTCGGCTGGCAGGGCGGGGAGTCGGCTTGCGTTATGAAAAACACATTAGTCCTTAGCCATTTTTCATGTGGGCACCATTTCTTGCCTTTGAATCTTGCTAGCCGGCCAGCCGCTCTGCGAGCTGCGGCTTTTGGCAAGAGAGGGCTAGATGCCGGCACACTACTTGTCTAACTGCAGGTAGTGTTTTCGTATCACAAGCCAGCAAGTCCCCGGGCCAACTGGTCAAACCCGGTGCAGGACAAAAGAACAAATGTACTAACACATTCATAGGCATAGAAACTTATCATATAGATAAAAGAGGGCAGTCCCCGAGTGTTCCTCGGGGATCCCGATGTGTTGTACTTAATACAAAAGGTAGCATGGTACATACTGCATTAACTATAAAATATTCGAAGGAGGTTTGCGTTCCATGGGCATTCCGACTCCTTGCCAGAATCGTCTCTCTTGCGCGCCTTGGGCTTCTGTGCATCGATCAGGTAGTAGGAGCCATTGCCCAAGACCTTGCTGATGATGAAGGGTCCTTCCCAAGGGGCCAAGAGCTTGTGCCAGCCGGCTATTCGCTGGATCAGCCGGAGCACAAGGTCGCCTTCTTGGAAAGATCTTGGCTTGACCTTCTGACTGTGGTAACAGCGCAGGCTCTGCTGGTAGATGGCGGACCGACTGAGTGCTAACAGTCGGCCCTCTTCTAGCAGATCAACACCGTCTTCTCGCGCTTCCCTCGCCTCTGCTTCTGTGTACATGGTGACCCGAGGAGAGTCGAACTCGATGTCAGTTGGAATGAAAGCCTTGGCACCATACACAAGGAAGAAAGGAGAGAAGCCAGTTGACTTGTTTGGAGCAGTGCGCATGCTCCAAAGGACGGCCGGCAGCTCCTCGAGCCAGCAGTCGACCAAACGCTCCAATGGCTCGACCAGTCGGGGTTTGATGCCGGACAGGATGAGGTCGTTGGCTCGTTCGACTTGGCCGTTTGATTGCGGATGGGCAACGGACGCTAAGTCCAGTTGGATGCCGTGTGTAGCGCAAAAACGGGCCAAGGCTCCCTTGGCAAAATTTGTGCCATTGTCGGTGATGATGCTATGCGGTACGCCGTACCGGGTTGTGATGTCCGCGATGAAGGTCACAGCACTCGGCCCGTTCAGCTTCTTGATTGGCTTTGCTTCAATCCACTTGGTGAATTTGTCGACGACGACAATCAGATGAGTCATGCCGCCGCGTGCCGTCTTGAACGGTCCCACCATATCCAGCCCCCAGACGGCAAAGGGCCAAGTGAGGGGGATGGTCTTGAGTGCAGAAGCCGATAGGTGTTGCTTGGAGCTCAAAACTTGACACTCTTTGCAGTGTTTGACTAATTCTTTGGCGTCTTCCAAAGCACTCGGCCAGAAGAAACCATGGCGGAAAGCTTTGGCGACAAGTGATCTTGAGGTGGCGTGATGGCCACACTCGCCTTGGTGGATGTCTTTGAGGATTGTTGCGCCCTTCTCTGGCTCAACGCAGCGCTGGAAGACTCTAGTCACGCTGCGCCTAACGAGCTCTCTGTTTACTATGGTGTAGGCTCCGGCTCGGCGTAGGACCTGTCTTGCCGAGATCTCATCAGTCGGCAGCTCTCTGTTTACTAGGAAGTTGAGGATGGGTTCGGCCCATGATGGAGCTGCGACTTCTTCTATTGCCAACACGGCTACTGCCACTAGGGCGGCTGGGATGGGGGGTGGCGGGTCGGAGCCGGCCACCGCCTCTTGTGTCGTTGAAGTCCCCGGGCCGACTACAGTAGTCCCCGGGCCGGGTGCGGCTGCTGCAGTCCCCGAGCCGCCTGCTAAGTCCCCATGCCGACTACTGAGGTCCCCAAGCCGGATCCGACTGCTTCAGGGTCAGCCGGCATGAAGATGGAGTCAGACTCTGGTGAAGGATTGATAGATGGCTTGAGGAGGCGCTGAAGGTAGATGCCGGTTGGTATAGCTTGCTGGGTGGAGCCGATTCGTGCCAGGGCATCTGCTTGCTCGTTGTTGGCCCGTGGCACGTGGAGGAACTCGCATCCTTCAAAATGTCCGCTGAGTTGCTGAACACGGAAGCGGTAACTCGCCATATTTGCATCCTTGGCGTCCCAATCACCAGATGACTGTTGGACCACCAAGTCGAAGTCACCATAGCATAGGATCCGGCAGATGCCGAGTTCCTTGGCCAGCCGGAGTCCGTGTATGAGTGCCTCGTACTCGGCCACGTTGTTGGAGGCGGCAAAATGGATTTGCAGTGTGTATCTGAGCTTGTCGCCTTTGGGAGAGGTGAGGACGATGTTGGCTCCCAATCCGGTGCGCATCCTCGACCCGTCAAAGCGCATCCGCCAATGGGTGGAGTCGGGTGCTGGCGGCAGGTACTGGATCTCCGCCCAGTCGACGAGGAAGTCGGCCAGCACTTGGGACTTGATGGCGGTGTGAGGCTAGTAGAAAATGGTATAAGGAGCCCGCGCGATTGTGATAGCCTGGCTTAATAGGGATGATAGACTACTCATATCAATAAGGAATTCCTTCTTTTTTGGAAGCCCATTCAGACAGAACTCCAAAGTTAAGCATGCTCAGCTTGGAGTAATTTCAGGATGGGTGACCGACCGGGAAGTTGCCCACGAGTGAGGATAAAGTGCGCAGAAAAGACTAGTATTGATCTATGGGGCCAGTCTAGATCCCGCCAAGAGTAACGACCACCGACGGGTGTGTCCAGGGTGTTACAAGTTGGTATCAGAGCCGACCCTCGCGGTTACACGGATGTTTGCGGACAGGTGCGCGGTCATGTTGTGCATGACGTTTGTGACCCGTCGTGGCACACGGCATGACACATGTGCCGGACTGGAAGCACAGACGTATGTGCCAAGAGGGAACGTTCTTGTGGCCCGACGAGGACGTCGGTTCCTCCAAGTGGGGGTGTATGTGATAGCCTGGCTTAATAGGGAAGATAGACTACTCATATCAATAAGGAATTCCTTCTTTTCCGGAAGCCCATTCAGATAGAACTCCAAAGTTAAGCGTGCTCAGCTTGGAGTAATTTTAGGATGGGTGACCGACTGGGAAGTTGCTCCCAGGTGCGCACGAGTGAGGACAAAGTGCGCAGAAAAGACTAATATTGATCTCTAGGGCCAGTCTAGATCCCGCCAAGAGTAACGACCACCAGCGGGTGTGTCCGGGGTGTTACAGCGATAGCCCACTTGGCCACCCGGCCGGATGCATCCCGGCTGCCCATGATCTCGGCCAACGGTGCAGTGCAAACGACTGTGATGGGGTGCTCTTGGAAGTAGGGTTTGAGCTTCTTGGTGGCAAAGCACACACCGTAGCACATCTTCTGGTAGTGGGGGTAGTTCTGCTTTGTGGTTGACAATAATTCACTTAGGTAATATACCGGTCTCTGGACCAGCTGAACTTTGCCTTCCTCTGGGCGCTGAACCACGATGACCGTGCTGACCACCCAGCTAGTTGCCGCAATGTAAAGGAGTATGGGCTCCTTTTTAGTTGGATCCGCCAGGACAGGCGGCGTGAATAGCACCTTCTTCAACTGGTGGAAGGCTTCATCCGTCTGGTCATTCCACTCAAAGTGAGTGGTTTTCTTCATGAGTTGATACAGGGGAAGAGCCTTCTCCCCAAGCTGACTGATGAAGCGGTTGAGGGAAGCCAGGCATCCGGTAAACTTTTGGATGTCCCATAGCCGGGTGGGAATCTCCATCCTCTCTATGGCCTTGATCTTCCCCAGGTTGCATTCAATGCCGCGTTCAGAGAGCAGGAAGCCAAGGAGCTGGCAGGCTGGTACCCCGAAGATGCATTTTTCGGGTTGAGCTTGATCTGAAAGCGGCGCAAGTTATCGAATGTCTCTCGGAGGTCTTCTAGCAGGGTACCGCGCTTCTCCGTCTTTACCACAATATCGTCTACATAGACGTGGGCATTTCTGCCAAGTTGCTTGAGGAAGCATTTATGCATGCAACGCTAAAAAGTGGCACCGGCATTCCTCAAGCCGAATGTCATAGTCAGGTAACAGAAAGCTCCAAATGGTGTGATGAAGGCGGTCTTCAAGCAGTCGGCCAGGTCCAACTTGATCTGGTGGTACCCTGAATAGGTGTCCAAGAAACTCAACAGCTCGCATCCGGTTGTAGAGTCTATCACTTGATCAATCCTTGGTAAGGCAAACAGATCTTTGGGGCAGGCTTTGTTGAGGTTGTATAATCTATACACATATGCCATTGTGGGTTGGCAAGCCATTGTGGAAAGAACACTTCCATAATGAAGTCGGCTGCCAGAAGCTGGGCTATCTCTTCACCAACAATTCTTCTCTTGTCCTCCGACAGTCGGCGGAGGGGTTGTTTGACTGGTTTTGCATCTAATCGGACATGTAGCTTGTGCTCGGCGAAATCTGTCGGAACACCCGACATGTCCTTGGGGGACCATGCGAAGATATCCCGATTCTCACGGAGGAAATCGACGAGCCTGATTTCCTATTTGCTGTCCAGATTTGTTCCTACCAGAGCGAACCTCTTTGGGTGCTCCGGGTCCAATGGTATCTTCTTTGTGTCCTTGGCTGGCTGGAAGGAGCCCTGAGTTTCCGACTCCTTGGGATTGGGCGACAGGTCCGGCTGCTTGCCGGCCATGGCCACAACCCGGTCAAGAATCTTTCTTTCAGCAGCAATCACGAGGGACTCGGCCAGCCGGCTGCTGGCTGCGGCGCAGTCGGAGGACTTTTTGTAGTCCCCGACTATGGTGATGATGCCCTTGGAGCTCGGCATCTTAATCTTGAGGTAAGCATAGTGGGGCACAACCATGAACTTGGCCAGAGCAGGCCGGCCAAGTAAAGCATGGTAAGGGCTCTCGAGATCCACCACCTCAAACCAGATTGCTTCGCGATGGAAGTGATCCTTGTCTCCAAAGAGAACATCTATCTTGATCTTGCCGATTGGCGAGCATGAAAGGCCGGGTACAATGCCGTGGAAGACAGTCCGACTGGGCTGGAGCTGCTTCGTCTTGATATTCAGCATCTCCATTGTGTCACGGTACAAGATGTTGATGCTGCTTCCTCCATCAATCAGGATTCGGGAGAGTCGGACAGTTCGCCTCTCTGTTGCAAAGGTGGCATCCAGCACTAGAGCATAGGAACCCGGAGAGGGCATCACCTCTGGGTGATCAGCCCGGCTCCAACTGATGGGATGTTTGGACCAGTGCATGAACTCTCGATCTTTAAAGGCAACAACATTGAATTCTTTGTGTTGTCGGCGCCGGCTGCGCTGGTCATCGTCTTGGCTTGTAAAGACGACATAGGTTGCATGCTCGTCAGGGAACTCATCTTGGATAGCTCTGACTTCTGAGTGGGCGGCCGACTATTGAGGAGCCGGAGGCGGTGGACCAGCACGCAGAGGGGACAGCAACCCTTCGTCCTTGGAGATTCGGGTGAGCCAATGACACTTCCGAGTTGTATGGTTGGACGGCTTCATGCTGCTATGGAATTTGCAGGGAGCATCGAGGGTCTGCTCATAGGAGAAGGCAGGTTGTCAAGCCGGCCTGCCGCCTTTCTGACGTTTGGGCATAGGCTGCCCTTCTGGCTGCTCGTCTTCAATTGTGGCCACCTGCCGACTGGTGGAAGCCGGCATCAGGGTCTTGTGCTTGTTGTCGTTCTGATGCGGGCGCCGGTTGGCGTCACCAGCCGGTGTCTTGGGAGCCGGAGGTAGCACCTTTCCGGAGGTGTCCACCCGGAGATCCGACTTCATTGAAGAGTCGGCTGTGGCATACTTGTCTGCTATGATCAGCAGCTCGTCGACCGTAGCCGGCTCGTCGCACAGAAGCCGGTGCTTGAGGAGGGTGCTTTCTCGGCACCTAACGGTGAAGTACTCTATGGCCTGCACCTCGTGCACGCCTTCACAGGAGTTGCGGAGCTCGGCCCAGCGCGTCAGGTAGTCGCGGCTGGACTCGGTCGGGCCTTGGACGCACAAGGAAAGTTGGTGGGGCTTGAGCGCCCGCTTGTACGTGCTGGTGAAGTTGTGGTTGAAGATCTCTGTGAAATCCAGCCAGCTATTGATGTTGTAGGGCTTGAGGCTGTTTAGCCAGGTGCGGGCCGTGCCCTGAAGCATGAGGGGGCATACTTTACGGTAGCGCGCCTATTGCCATTCACGATGCTGACTGCGGTGGAGTAGTCTATCAGCCAATCTTCCGGCTTCACCAAGCCGTTGTACTTGGGCGTGTATCTCGGAGCAAGAACCCTTTAGGGAAGGGCTCATCGCGGATGCGGGGGGTCAAAGCAAGGCGGGCCGACATCGTCTTCTTCTTCTAGCGCCAGGCGGTCGATCCGCTAGCGGGCGTCATTCTCGCCGACTCCTTCGGGGCGGCCTAGCCGGTCGCCGAGTGTGGGATGCCCAACAGGCGGCGGATAAGGATATCGCCGACCCCGAGGCAGAGGAGGAGGCGGGTTATCGCCCTGCCGATCCATAGCTCGTGGGCGGTCGTCTTTGTTGCGCTCGATGGTGAGGCGCGGCCGGCTGCGGCTTGCAGCCGGCTGCTTATCTTTTCGCTCGTGGGTGCCGCCTGTAGTCGGCGTCTAGGAGGTCGCGCCATGCTCTCGGCGAGGAGGAGAATTCTCGGCGTGGGCACCGGCTTCTTGCCGTTCTGTGGCCGCGTTGATGAGCTGCTGGACACGTCTCGTCATGCAACGAAACTAATCACCCTCCAAGCCTTCCAGCTCGTCTGCTGCCGCCTGGGCAGCACGCAGGTTCTTGAGTGGCGTGGTGTAGACTGGGCGGTCGGCCCCTAGCATGCTGGCGATGGTCGCGCCGCGCTTCTTGACAGCGCCAAGCTGGCTAGGCCCTCCAGCAGCCGGCGTGCCCGAAGCGGCATGATCAACCTCCCGTTGGTAGGCTTCGGTGAGGCGTCTCATCGTGGCTATCTTCTTGCCGTCCTCGTTGAGGGCGAGGTGGCGTGCCTCCAGTGTCTCGATGTCGGCGCCCGCCGGGATGGGCATGGACAAGTCATGCAGCACCATTTGCAGGGCGTCGCGGGAGTTCTCACCGGAGGCGGCGTCATGGCTGATGACCAGCACCTCGGTGATGGTGCTGCCATCGCTGTCGGTGCAAGGAAGAGGGTCGTCAATCACCACCACATTGGCGGGGAAGGCGTTGAGGGATGCCGTGTCGGAGTCGACAAGCATCGGGTCGATGGAGCTGATCGACTCCAGGTCGGAGGTGGGCTCGTTGGTGATGTTGAGCTTGCCAAGGAGGTCGATGAGGCAACTCTTGGAGCTGGTCGTGCCCGCAGCTGGCGCGGGCTCGTCGGTGATGCGAGCCTCACCGAGAAGGTTGGTGAGGTGGCTTGCTGCACAGGTGGCGTCGATGTCGTTCAGCACGACAGGGCAAGCGCCATCGGGCGTGCCGGGCTGGCTATGCTCGCAAGGGAGGAACAAGGTTCCCATCCAGAGCAGGTCTCCGGACGACGGTGCACCTGGACCCATGGTGGGCGCCAAATGTCGGGTGGTAGGTGCGACATATGCCAAAGGATGTCTAATCATAGTGGGAACCAGTAAGATGTCGCCGGTGCCTGGAAGCGGGATAATGCAAAGACATGCACGCTGGCGGATCTTACCCAGGTTTGGGGCTCTCCTAGGAGATAATACCCTTAGTCCTGCTCTGCGGGGTCTCCGCATGATCACTAAGTGAGCAAGTAGCTATAAGTGGCTCCTTGAGATGTTTGCTAGAGGAAGAAGAGCAAGGCTAGCTTCCCTCTTCTCTCTATATGTGTGTGTAACCATAGGAGCTCAACGCTTTGCATGGGTGCGCTAGGGGGTTTATATAGGCCTACCACCAGGGGTACAATGGTAATCCGGATAAACGTGGGTCCAAGCCGTCAGTGTCTGTTGGCGTCGGCTTCTCCGCCGACTGCTGGGGCCCGCCGACTGGTGGGTCCTGCCGGCAGCCGGCTTCCTGGTCGACAGGCCGGGCCCACACTTGGGGGTCTTGTCGGTGGCTCGTTACTATTGCATCGCCCTTGATGACGATGGCTTTGTCGGGGCAAGCATGGCTATAGTGTCGTCGCCTGGCGGGCGCTTACTGTAGCCTTACCCTGTCTCATCCGTTTGATGGTGCACAAACTCCCAGGGAAGGGTTGGCCCGCTGCTGGGAGTCGGCTTCCCCTTCGGCCGACTGGCCCGGCTTGGCCGCCTTGGGTAGGCTCGCTGGCATGAGGGGCCTGCCGCCTGTGGGCCGTACTGACAGTCTGTAGTTGGTGATGTCACAGTCAACATGGCTATAGTGCCGCGCCGGGCGGGGGATGGCCGGTCGGTACGACGCACTGTAGCCGTGCTCGTTCCAGGATTCACGGGTGGCAGGCTTCACTATAGCCACACCCAGTCTTATCGCTGTTATGTGGGTGCAAACTCTGAGGCTTATATGGGACGGGGCGCCTACAAGAGACCGGCTACTCTGGTAGCTGCCTACTGGGAGTCAGCCCTCTCTAGGCTAGTATTCTGATCCCTGCCGCCTTCCTGCAGTCGGCCAAGTCACAGCCTGTCACGGGAAGGCGGCCCTTCGTCTTGGATGCTTGAGGGGCGCAGTCGGCCCAACGTTTTGAAGAGCCAAGGGAAGCCGGCAAGACTACCCGTGGTCATTTACTCCGACACGACGCCCCTCACTATTCTTGGTGCCCCTCACCACCGGTGCCCCGTTGATGGAGGCGAGCCGCTGTGCCTGCCGATGCTGGAAGTACGCCGCCCATGCCTCGTGGTTGCCGGCGGCGTACTGCGGGAGGGCTTGCTGCTCGTCCGTCAGCGACGCCCGCACGCGATCGACCTCGTCGGCGAAGTAGTTGGGGCGCACGTCGACGTCGGGCACCAGGGGAATGGGGACGCCACCGGCGCTGAGCCTCCACCCCCCTGGCCCGGCGTGCATGTCAGAGGCACCGGGATGTTGGCCTCGGAGAGCAAGTACGCTTCCCACTCGTGAAGCGAGCGGCGGCTGAAGCCATTGGCCGTCGCCCCATCGGTCGGGAATCGCTCACCCATCAACGCGGCTGGGCACGGGGAGAGAGGCAAAGCTCGGCGGCTGCGCGCGGGGAGAGAGGCAAAGCTCGGCAGCGGCTGTGGGCGGGTGTGGCCAGAGGCAAGGGAGAGGCGTTGCTCTTATAGCCGGACGTCGTGTGTACATGTGGCGGGAGGGGGGGCGTCGTCGTGCCGCTCGTGAGGAATCAATGGAAGGCTGACCGGCGGCAACCTTGCCATTGATTCCCTGCGGGAAACCGAGGCGTTGTGAGGGCGACGAGGCGAGTGCCACTGACTCGGCGGGCCCGCAGTGCGTTCGCGCCGAAATTGCTCACCCCGGCGCCCCCGGGCGACCCCCAGCGCGGTGGGTTCAGCCTGGATACGCCGGCGCCAATTTTGGCCCAAACTGGCGAAAAACTGGCTCTTGGGGGCGCGACTGGGCCGATTTTTGGACGCCGGCGCGGAAAAATCGCCTGGAAATGGCTTGTTGGGGGCGCGGCTGGAGATGCTCTCATGCTCGTGTGTTTGTGGGACATGACTCCCCTGACTTGGCACACTGACATGCGGACCTGGGCTGTCAGTGGTCCCACGTCAGGGGACGGTACGCCAGACGATCTCGCTCCTCCGTTGGTCTGGCCATAGAGATGAATCACATGAGCACTCCTAGCATTTTCTTAACTTAGTTCGTGCCTTGTTTTAATCTAAAAGTTACAATTAACTATGCCCAAGTTAGTTTTGATCTAAACCTGAGACAAAACCTATGTTAGAAGAAAGAAAAATATAACTGAACGAGCTAGACAAGATTATAAAATATGCCCTAACTAGTCTGTATTTATATATTTATTGGGATCTATTTTTCTCCTAATTATTGGCTGAGCAAGGGATGTCTCGGCCATTGCGTGTTGACACATAATTGGATATATATAGTTTTGTAAGTATTGTGTAGAATATCATGTCCTTGCACTTTTCACTATGTGAAAAATTTCTACATAAGCAAATCTTAATATGAAAAGTTGTGCATGTCACAGTTAAATAAAATAAACCCATTTAGAATGCAGTAATGCATGTTGCATGGTAGATGGTTCTCATGCACAGATCACACAGATGTTAGCGGAATATATTAATATGAAAGGGTGTGTATATCACAAATAAATGCATGTGATTTAGAACCCTTTTAGAGTGCAAAATGCATGTTGCAACGCAGAGGATTCTCATGTGTAGACCTAACGGATGCTAGTAGATCAAACTAGTAAATTTAACAGTTACAACATTTTTGATGATGTAAAAACACACATGTTAAGATAGTTAGAAGTACTAGGGATCACTCTCTTAGACATATAGGATCTCATATAAATACCTGATATTCATTTTACTTTTTTGCCGTTCATGCAATTTTAGCTGTTGAGATAATTTAGCACATATGATATGTTTGCATTCGTAAACAACAATGATTGACATAGTGGGATTAGTAAGTCTCTCCACCGGTCCACCCCTACCTAGTTTCTGTGTGCCGGCCGTGCGTCAATAGGATTATAGATTTGCCTAAAGGGAGAATGAACAGAGTTGAGGGGGTATTCCATGGTATTATGTTAAATGTGGGCTAAAAGGCACTAAGTTGTTCCCTATTTCTCTAGGCTCGGCTTTGCATATGTGGTCATCGACATATTCGATATGGCTTTGTTCGCGTTGTCGTCATGAGGTTTTTTTAGAAAAGGAGGATGACCCCCGGCCTCTGCATCTGGGCGATGCATATGGTCATTTTATTAATTATTCTCACGAGGCCTTACAAAGCCATACAACAGTAAGACTAAAGCCACCGTCTAAGCAACAGCTGTCGCTACACCTATCCAATTGATGAAGGGGCACAGATAGTCTGGCCTAATACCAAACAGACATCGCTGCCAAACCTAAACATCTAAGACCTGAGGTCCCAACCAGGAGGCCTGTTGGGTATGGGGCACCTACCAGTCCGGCGCACTCCTCAATCAGGACGCTTGCCGAGTATGAGGCCGCCGCAGCCATCTGTCACCAATTCATCTTCAGAGCTGTACTGTTGCAGGTATCGTGTCAGGTCTCTCTGCCATCGACGCCACCACGACGCCCGACAGCATCGTCCTCGTGTGCGAGTCCATCCTCCCACAGCAAACTCTGAATCTGCACTGCGTCACGCCGTCAAGATCCGTCGACATCAGTGTGTAGGATGAAGCACTGCTCCACCAAAGAATCCATCCTCTGGTCCCTCGGTCACGTGTGTACCTCCAAGAATGACGCCCCCAAGGGAGGAATGACACCAGAGCGCCGCCGTCATCCGATCATCCGATTTAGGGTTTCCCCCAGAGGTAGCAGAGAGTGGCCTTGAACTTCTCCACCGCGATGCCTCCAAGAAGGGAACGACACAGATAGCGCCGCCGGCGGCGGCCTTAGCAGATGTCGAAGGCAAGTTTTCACCCAGATCAGTTCGAAGGGATCCAACTCTAGTGCACGGGCCACCGTCACCACCAGCACCACCAGACAACACCCTGGAGCACCGGCAGATCAGTGGGCCGCCGGCACCACCGCATCCAGATCGCGGGCCACGCCGGGCCGCCGCCATCCCCCGCGCCATCCGGGTCAGAGACGGAGCCGCCGACCGCGCACAGGGACCACCGCCGCATGCGCACGCCGGAGCGTCGCCGAGAGCCCAGCGCCCGCCACCGCTTGCCGAGGGCCGCTGCCGCGCGCCCCGAGCGGACTCCTACGCACACAAGGGGAAACTGACGTCGCCCCCAAGCCCGCGCCGGCGCGCCCCGCCTCCAGTGCACCGCCAACCACCGCCGTGATCCGCCCGCGTCAGATCCAGCGAGCCGTGGGAGAAGAGATCCCGCCGCCGCCGACACCGACCGGGCTTTGCCCGGCGGCGTGCCCCGCCGGCAGCGAGGAGGAGAGGTAGGGGGAGGGACGAGGACACGGCGGCGCTAGGGTTCCCCCTGGTCGCCGCGCAGGGGCGAGTGAGGATCTCCCTTCGTTGATCTCATGCCGAATGGTGGTAAACAAAAGAGAAAACTTACAACATTTCGTTAAACCCTTCTCTGAACCTAACAATATATTTGAAATATTTTGGTTGAACACTTCTTTGAACCTAATTAGCATGCAATCGTACTATGGGGGTGTATACCACCTTTTGAAAACTAATTAGCATGCAATCGCACGATAAGAAATTATAGCTAGAGTTGCCATTGGAAACTAGCACAAGAGTTTCCATTGGAAAGTAGCCAAGAGCTAGAGCTGCCCTGGGAAACACTAGAGTCGCTTTTGGAGACTAGCTATACACTAGGAGTATCTCCACGTACGCCGAGCTAGAGATCCACGCATTGTTCAATGACACTCTCTACATATGGGCGTACGTTTCAGTATGGACATACTCGGGCTGTTTGTTCCCCTGGTGTCTCGATCTTTGAGTATGGCAAGTTTTTTTGCAAGGATGTTCCTTGCTCCAAATAAGGACTCCCAGTGAAACCCTTCCCCAACAATCTGACATGCATCCTGGCGCTGAAACTTGAGAAGGTAAGCTGAAGTTGTACTACAGTAGTACTAGTTTTTACTTTTGAGTCCTGTAACTGGTAGCAAGGCTGCCGGCCAATCTGGAAGTTCAAGCCCCCAGCACCGGCCCCGGACAAGCACTGGAACACAGTCAGGCTCCCCCTGCTTCTCTGTGTGTCTGGAACCACCGCCACGGCGTCGTGTTTCGCTGAAAGCGTCCAGCCATCAGCCGGGCCGTGCGTGCTGCGGCTGACAATCTGAAGTTGTGGGCGCACAAGCTCAAACCTGAGGATAGACACGCCGTGCTAGCTTGGGCCCCGTATCTGATGGCTCTTTCCCTGTGATTCTCCTGTAACCAGGTCCTCCGACATCTGTATGATCTCCCTGTGCTTGCTGTATTTTGCTACTTTTTTAAACACAGTACAGCCGCAGAATGTTTATACATACGCACATATACTCATCCTTATGAACGCACACCTTTAACAGATTGAGTCGGTGCATCATTTTGAGATTAATGAAGTTGCTACAACGCCTTTGTAGTAGACGGAAACGTCTTCTCTCACTGAACGCGCATCGCCGAAAGGCTTGAAGTAAATCCAGAAAAATGCGAGCATCAGTGTCATCCAACCACGGGTTGGTGCGCCTGTATTTTGCAGCTTTGAGAAATAAATATTCAGGTGGGGCTGTTCCACCCCGGTGTTTCCTTAAAACAAAACAAAAACTGATATTCTGTTTGGAAGCCATTGGTTTGTAATGAAATAGCAGGAAGCCTGAGTGTACATGTGGCCTGTCGTCTGAATATGTCGAAACGTCTGGAAACATGAGCATGTTCTTTTGGGCATATCCTCTGCTTGCTTGACATTATATATTGAGTAGTAATGTTTTCCTTTTAACTCAATTTTACGTTAATATTCTGCTTAATTAGGTTCTCTTATCTTTTGATGTTTAGAAATTGTTTTGCTTACAAGCACAAAATTGAAATAGGAAGTAAAGGTTACATAGAATAAAATGAGAAACAATTACAGAACACTGATTCAACATGTAAATCAAACACTTCATTTTTAGCCCATGTACATACACATGCTCTTATTTACCACCGTCTGTTCTCAATATGGATTCTCGTAATACATTCAAAGGTCATTCTATAGCCTGTAGAAAGCATTCAGAAGGTCGTCATATCATCTATAAATAGGATGTCCCATAGTACAACCAAAAGTTCGTCATATTCCGTATAAATAGCACACATATGTAATAATATCACTGGTTATTTTCTTGTCCTCTAGCTGCAAGTTTGTGGATGTGTAACTAGATCCATCTCCTCCTCCTTCACATGCACAGTTTTGATTTGTGCTGGGCCGGCCGGCATCGTCAATGGCAATCATCCAGATTCAATGTTTAAGAGTGCATCGTCATCCCATGTCATATCCATATCTATCTCATGCTCAATCTTAATAGAATAATCAATATGGTAGATGATATAGTCCATGTGAACATCATCATCTATGTTGTAAGCCTGGTATTGCACCTCCTCTGCGTTAAATAAACCATCACACATATCCACAGAAAAGTCATCAGATGTGGGAACTAGAATTTCTTCACATGAGTGAATCTGTCTCTTATCTGTGCTGAATATTCCTTGGGTGAGCATTATGTTGGATGGGTTGGATTCTGGCCAATTATCATTCATATGTGCCCGATTTTGTGTTGGGGTTGCTGGTGAAGATGCTGACAATGGAGGTTCTTTCGGATCTAGAGGAACAATGACCTTGCTAGAGCCAATCCCAAGGCTTTTGATGTAGTTTTGTAGAAGGGTCCCTGATTTGGGATTCTTAGCTCTACTGCGGGTCCGCCTCCGCGCAAATTGCCTTCTCTTTGTTGCATTCCAATGATTTTTTATGGAGTTTTCTGTTCTCCCAGGGAGGCGCTTAGCTATCTCTGTCCATTTGTTGCCAACCTCCTTGTGCGTTTGTATCAGAACCATATCTTCCTCCTCACTCCAAGTATCTTTCTGCATTTGTGGTTCCATGCACAATTTTTTTATTCCAAAGCATGAATAGTACACAGAATTTAGAGGGACAAACCTTGATGTTAGGTCTCAAATGGTTGTGCCATCTTTCTCTGCACTGCTTTCCTACTCTTGCAGGCAGCATTTGCGCCATCTGAGACCACTTCCTCAGTCCAAACTGTTCCACTAACTTTACTAATTTCCTGTTAAAATTTGCAAGAACAAACTCATTGGTAACATGCAGAAAGCAACTAATAGCATTTAGTTTTGGTGGAGGCAATATTTAACAAGGCATGCATAAACTGTTCCAATTTACCTGTCTTCTTCCGGTGTCCATTGCCCTTTGACAACGTTAGCCTTCTTCACAGCCTTACTCGAGGCCTTCCTTCTTGGAATAAACCTGCCGCTCATCTCATGCGTCTTGTGTGATCCCATTCCACCTTCTATGAGATGTGAAATCTCCGGTTTTGCCGACAAGAGAGGCAAGTGAGGTCCAGGATTATGAATGATCGGTGAAGCACCGTCAGCGACATCTTTCTTGGTTGTGCCTTGTGGATATGACCCATGATAGAAGGTTGCAAACGGAACGATCGATCCACCAGCAGGTTCAAATGAACTATCAACAGAATGGAGCTCATAGTGGCCATTTTGCTGCACATGGAAATCAAGTGGCACGTCATCACAGCTCCCTGAATGGAGCTGGAAGCAACTAAAACCCATGGGAGGGGTGTGTGTTCAGAAACTAGCTAGGGGGGCGGGGGCGAGAAACTGGATGATGCTTCCTCTTTACCTGCATCTCCTAGAGGAGGAGACATTGGCGCACAATGTCACATTATATCTAAACAAGAACATATGACCCTTAAAGACCACAAGTTAAGTTAGTTTTATGGCTTTATAAATTTGCATCCTTAATGAAACATTTACTATCATAAATTGATTACTTCATGCAAGAGAACTAATGAAGCATGCATTACTCCCAAACGTGGAACACACACTACCCATTGCGACATGTTGGTCATGCACATATTAGCATTGGAGTGCATGTCATATGATGCTTGGTTTCGTTTTCTATGTGATCAAAAGTAAGCACAACTACTTAGCAAACAAAGTAATTATGTATGTATTTGCACGTAGGATCAACTAATTGCAAAAAAAAATATTGTACATGTAAATATAATTTTAAGTCAAATGATTGTAAGACAATCAAATACCAACAATCAACTACATAGGTTCAGATTATTCAACTGGGAAAAGAAGCAGGAAGACGATCATACTGAGTGTCTGCAAGCAGCTCGAAGCAAACAGAGGATTCCTGCCCAGCGAACTTGGCAAGTGGCAACGACCTCACTGTGCGTGTTGTCAGCGTCAGCGCCGCCATCGCCTTCCGCATACCGCACAAGCTCTTGCGGGCATGAAAGGGACAACCGCTGCTGCCTGGGCTGCCGTGCTTGATCCCAGCCTGAGCTGCTCTTGCTTGCAGCCATGAGCTAACATCATCACCCCTGACATCTACCATCGCCATCTTGAGGAGCATACTGAAGAATGGTGACCTGCAACAGATTCAGGAAATACATAACTTGTCTCAGATCGTGCTAGACCTCTGTGCACTTGTATCAGATATATATGAGGAACGAGTATCATATTGATAGCTAAACTGCACAACACTAACATATGTACTGAGCCGCTGGATTATGTAGATGTTACATCCGTATTAACTTGGAGGAGAACATTGTTGTATCACCACTTATATCTGAAATCATCTTCAGTAGCAGCAGCAGTTGGTAGTGCAGCAGGGTAGTTACATGCAGAGAGCTGAGGCTCTTCATAATGCGAAATCAAGCATCTGTGAGCTGAGCAACATGGTGCCGCACCAGGGAAAGCGACTTTACGCTACCTAAGTTTGTTCTTCCATCTGATTTCAGGAGTAGGCTATCTTCATTAAAAGTGTTATTTACAGCTTCAAACTGTGTGACTTGATCACAACCTAGAGAACCCAATTGTAAGATATTTTCTGAAAAAAGTGATGAATCTTAGTTGTTTATTTGCATAACTGTCTCACTTAAGTTATATGATAATGGTCTCTGAGTAATAATTTACAGCGACGGTTTTTTTCTATTCTGCGTAACTGTTTCACATGCTTATAAAAAACAAATAAAAAGTATAATAGGAGTAGAAAAAGAACAATATTTCTTCACAAAAAAAGAACTACATTATCAATATATAATATATCCTTCCTTATGAAACAACATCTGTTATGGCGCTGCTAGAAGGAGGGCGCGAGAGGTTCGGCCGCGGGCTTTTTGCCCACGGCAGGCAAGAGGGAAGAGATTTCCTTCTTAATTCTTGCTTCATTAGATTGATACATCTCCCCTCTCTTTATATAGAGAGGTTTGTTGGGGAACGTAGCAGAAATTCAAATTTTTTCTACGAATCACCAAGATCTATCTATGGAGAAACCAGCAACGAGGGAAAGGAGAGTGCATCTACATACCCTTGTAGATCGCTAAGTGGAAGCGTTCAAGAGAACGGGGTTGAAGGAGTCGTACTCGTCGTGATCCAAATCACCGGAGATCCTAGTGCCGAACGTACGGCACCTCCGCGTTCAACACACGTACAGCCCGGTGACGTCTCCCATGCCTTGATCCAGCAAGGTGAGAGGGAGAGGTTGAGGAAGACTCCATCCAGCAGCAGCATAACGGCGTGGTGGTGATGGAGGAGCGTGGTAGTCCAGCAGGGCTTTGCCAAGCACCGCGAGATATGAGGAGAAAGAGAGGTAGGGCTGCGCCAACAGGAGAAGAAAATTCGTGTGTTGGGCTGCTCCTATGCCTCCACTATATATAGGGGGAGAGGGGGCTGCGCCCCCACCTAGGTTTCCACCCCTAGGGGCGGCGGCCAGCCCTAGATCCCATCTAGGGGGGCGGCCAAGGGGTGGAGAGGGGGAAACTTGCCCCCCAAGCAAGGTGGGGCGCCCCCTTCCCAAACCCTAGGCGCCTTGGGCCCTTGTGGGGGGGGGGGCGCACCAGCCCACCTGGGGCTGGTCCCCTCCCACACTTGGCCCATGCAGCCCTCCGGGGCCGGTGGCCCCACTTGGTGGACCCCCGGAACCCTCCTGGTGGTCCCGGTACGTTACCGATAAAACCCGAAACTTTTCTGGTGACCAAAACAGGACTTCCCATATATAAATTTTTACCTCCGGACCATTCCGGAACTCCTCGTGACGTCCGGGATCTCATTCGGGACTCCTAACAACATTCGGTAACCACAAACAAACTTCCTTTATAACCCTAGCGTCATCGAACCTTAAGTGTGTAGACCCTACGGGTTCGGGAACCATGCAGACATGACCGAGACGTTCTCCGGTCAATAACCAACAGCGGGATCTGGATACCCATGTTGGCTCCCACATGTTCCACGATGATCTCATCGGATGAACCACGATGTCAAGGACTCAATCGATCCTGTATACAATTCCCTTTGTCTAACGGTATTGTACTTGCCCGAGATTTGATCATCGGTATTCCGATACCTTGTTCAATCTCGTTACCGGCAAGTCTCTTTACTCGTTCCGTAACACATCATCCCGCGATCAACTCTTTGATCACATTGTGCACATTATGATGATGTCCTACCAAGTGGGCCCAGAGATACCTCTCCGTCACACGGAGTGACAAATCCCAGTCTCGATTCGTGCCAACCCAACAGACACTTTCAGAGATACCTGTAGTGCACCTTTATAGCCACCCAGTTACGTTGTGACGTTTGGTACACCCAAAGCATTCCTACGATATCCGGGAGTTGCACAATCTCATGGTCTAAGGAAATGATACTTGACATTAGAAAAGCTTTAGCATACGAACTATGATCTTTATGCTAGGCTTAGGATTGGGTCTTGTCCATCACATCATTCTTCTAATGATGTGATCCCGGTATCAACGACATCCAATGTCCATGGTCAGGATGTCAGGACCCCGACTCGATGCCACATAGGTCTAGCATGTAACACCTCATATCACTTTGCGGCCTCACGCACGGTATTCCCACGGGTGTCGTCTTACCTTTGCCCGGGACCGTTTGCGCCTTTTGACACACGTATATGATAGTGTCGCTAGCATCCATATGATAAGGAGCCCGGGCTGACATGGCTAGTCGTAAACCCAAAGTGGCACAGACTTACAGGGACAGGCATCCATGACCCAGCAACGAACGTGTCGGTCATCAGCAATTGGGTCCGGGCTGTAGCACTGGGCTAGCAGGACTCCGGTAAACCGGGCTGTAGCGGGCTAACAGGCCTCCGGTACTCAATGCGTGACATTTCCCCGAAGGGACAGACACAGGAACGAAGAAGGACACATGCCGGCCAGCCTAAGTGTTCCGGAGCAGTAGCAAGCTACCATGGCTCAGTGGAGACACTAGGAGACATTTCCCGGTAAGAGAGGCTACTAAAGATAAACAACTAGATAGTCAGATCCCACGCATACCAAGCATTTCAATCATGCACACAATATGCTCGATATGTGCAAATACAACAAGGCATCACAACATGACTCTAAGACACAAGTACTTTATTTAAGGCTCAGAGAGCCATACATAACATACACATAGGTACGGGTCACACGACCCAGCATTCAAGTCATACAGTCATACAAACCAGCAGCGGAAGTAACTTGTCTGAGTACAGACAACTAGTGAAATAAAAGAGGCTTGGAAAGCCTAGCTATACTACGTGGTCCTTCACAAGCTCAGGATCACCACCTGGGCCTTAGCCTACTCATTGATGTCAACGTCTACGAAGAACCCATCAGAAGGGGTTGCAGTGTCTTCTGTAAAAATGTAAATTATAGCAACATGAGTACAAAGGTACTCAGCAAGACTTACATCAGATCCTACATACATGCACATTATCAAGAAGGGTTGGTGGAGTTGTTGCAGCAAGCCAGCTTTGACTCTTGGCTAGACTATCCTACGAGACTCCAACTTGAAATGGTTTTGCGTACACGAGTCCACTACTCACCACTTCAATACACTACCGAGGATCCACCTCCGTCTTCCTACGGAAGAGCCATCCTCGGCACTCACACTTATCTTGAGGCTTTTAGTAGTTTCCATTTACTTGTCTATGAACTGTATAGGCAATCAAGTAGTCCTTTACCGCGGACGCGGCTATTCGAATAGATCATAATAACCCTGCAGGGGTGTACTTCTTCATACATGTTTCCACCACTTAGCGTCTGCACACGACATGTGCTCGGCAGACTTCAAGCGAAAGCCGACGTGGGTGTAGACCACGACCTACCTAAACACCTAAGTCTCCAATCCAGGTTTATCGCCTATCCAGGTTCCATCCGCAGGGAGTCCGGCCGAGGTTTCCCATACGGCCCTGAACGATGTGAACAGGGTTCCCGAGATACCTAACGGGTATTCGGTACACCGTGCCACGTACCTACCGCATCACAGCCCACCCCTACGGTCAGCGCTGTCCACGGCCTCCAGTAGGCTACAAACACCAGAAACTACTTGCAACTCCTGGACAGAGAACTAGGGTGAATAAGAAGTCGAGCGGGGTCATATTTCAGGGCCCAATGCATGGTAGTAGCTGTATCTTAAATCACACATACAGATCTCAATGCTTAAGGTCGGCTTCAATGAAACAACCCACCATGTACTCCTACATGGCCTCTCATCGATACCTTTACCAAATCGTGTTCACCACACCACTCTCATTACCGACATAATCATTTCACTCTAGCCCATCACCCAGATGAACCAGACCTGACACGACTCTAAGCATAGCAGGCATAGCAAGGTAGGAACAACACATACATATGGCTCAAACAACTCCTACACATGCTAGTGGGTTTCATCTAGTTACTGTGGCAATGACAGGTCATGCAGAGGAAATGGGTTCAACTACCGTAACACACAGCAGTTTGAAACGCGTTGTCTTAATGCAGTAAAAGAGAGCAGGAGCGAGAACATGGGATTGTATCGATATGATCAAATGGTTGGTTGCTTGCCTGATGGTTCGATGCACTGATACGGTTCTTCGTTAGGGTAATCACGGTACTCCTCGGAGGCAGAACCTGCCGCAAAGAACACCGATACACAACCATCACCAAACAATGTGCAACAATATGATGCATGCATGAAACATAGCAATATGAGTGTGTTGGGCTAATGCAACTAAGACCAGAAGGGTTTGAACCAATTTGAACCAAAGATTCAAATTTCAAACTCAAACATGGCCCTTTAAAGTGTTTTTCCTTGTTCTGCATTAAACATCAAGTTAACTTGTTTAATCATGCATGAAAATAGTACAGATGGATAGATTGAATTTTTCTGATCATTTTTCATATATAACTTGTCTGATTTGGAGTTACAGATTAAAAGTTATGAATTTTTGAAGTTTAAATTATATTCTGGAATTTCCTATATTAGATTAAATCCAGAAAATCAATTACTGCGTCAGCCTGACGTCAGTGTGACATCAGCAGGTCAACAGGGCACGGTCCGGGTCAAACCTGACAGTGGGTCCCGCGTGTCAGTGTGATTAATTAAACTAAAATTAATTTAAACTAATCCTAATTAGTTAACAGGGCTGGGCCCCACCTGTCATTGACTCAGGAGAGTCAACCAGGGCCCACCCGTGGTCAAACCCGGGTCGGCTGCACCGGCGTTTAGCCGCCGGCGAGCCCGACGCGGCGGCGGAAGTGGTTTTTGCCGTTCCGGCAACCAAACGAGCCGCGGAGGCCACCGGAGAGGAGCTGAGGACGAACCGCAGCTCTTGGTGGAGTCCGTTGGGGTCGGGGTGGCCGGAGTTGGCGCCGGCGACGACTTTGGCGGCCACCGGAGTTCGGCCGAAGTCGAACTTGACACAAGAGGGGTCGGTGAGGTGCGGGGAGTAGCTAGTTAGGTGCTACGTGACGCGGTGAGCATGATGGACACCATGGAGTGGCCGGAGGATGACCGGGAGCACGTCGGCGACGAGCTCCGCGGCGGTGGGTGCGGTTGAGCTCCGGGAGGTCGCTACACGGCTCGGGAGCAAGAAAAGAAGGGAGGGGAAGATGGCTAAGCTCACGGGGAGTTCGACGAAGCCCTTGGTGCGGCCGGGGACGGACCGGAGCGACGACAGCGTTGAAGGGGATCTCCGGCAACGGCGGTTCGGTCGAGGTCGATGTGGTGGGCTCGGGCCTTGTGAGCGCTCGGGGCTCGGCTAGCTCGATGAAGTGGACGGCGGCGGAGCTCCTGGACATGGCGGCACGGCGTGGGGTTGACGGAGGGCGTGGCTACGGCGAGGGGGTGGCGGCGACGGCGTCGGCCATGGTGGGGGAGCGCGAGAGAGAGGGGTTGGGGGAGAATGGAGGTGTCCTGCGGTTTCACGGCGCTGCGTGGAGCTCATCCATCCAGCCCCGAGGCGAGGAGGTGGAGCAGGGCGGCAGCCAGCTGCGTGGCGCGCGCTGCGGTC